>NW_005871324.1:1450275-1498901 GCF_000147115.1 Myotis lucifugus | reverse complement strand
CTTTTTACAATGGCTTATAATTGTGGGGTCTTATAATTTACATGTTGAGAGCATTTACATTTTTTTTGAGAGCATTTACATTTTTTATAATCATTGATATAGTCCTATTTTGGTTTACCATTTTGTTTTCCCTGTTTCCTCTGATTTTTTGTTCTTCTCTCCCCTCTTTTCTTTTTTTAATCCTTACCCGAGGAGTGAGGATTTTTTTTTCCATTGATTTTTGTTTGTTTGTTTGTTTTGTTAATCTTCACCTGAGGATATTTTTCACTTGAGGAGAATGTAAGAGAGAGGGAAAGACAAAGAGAAATATCGATGTGAGAGAAATACATCGATTGGTTGCTTCCTGCACACTCCCTGACAAGACCCGGGCCAGGGAGGAACCTGCAACCATGTGCCCTTGACTGGAATCAAACCAGGAACCCTTTGGTCTGCAGGTTGATGCTCTATCCACTGAGCCAAACTGGCTAGGGCTTTTTTTTTTTTTTTTAAGAATATGAACAAGAGACAGCTGTTCAAAGATTTGGCTTTCTTTCTTTCTTTCTTTCAGGGGAGAATGATGATTTTTTTATTTTTATTTTTTTTAACATATATTTTATTGATTTTTTACAGAGAGGAAGGGAGAGGAATAGAGTTAGAAACATCAATCAGCTGCCTCCTGCACACTCCCCACTGGGGATGTGCCCGCAACCGAGGTACATGCCCTTGACTGGAATCGAACCTGGGACTTGAGTCCGCAGGCTGACGCTCTATCCACTGAGCCAAACCAGTTAGGGCTGGCTAGGGCTTTTTTGATTGATTTTTAGAGAGAGTAGAAGGGAGGGGGAAGGGAAAGAGAGAAATATCGATGTGAGAGAGAGACACATCGATTGGTTGTCTCTCACATGCACCCTGACTGGGGCCCGGGATATAACCTGCAAACCAGGTATGTGACCTTGACTGGGAATAGAACCTGAGACCCTTCAGTGCTCAGGCAGACGCTCTAACCACTGAGCCATGCAGACCAGCGCTATCCCCTCTTCTGCCTTTTGGATTACTTGGATATTTTCAAATATCTGTTTAAATTTTTCTATTGGTCTTGTGGATATGCCTTTTTCTGTTACATAATATGTTTTTAATGTTTGCTCTAGGGATTACAGTGTACATACTTAACCATTGACAGTCTTCTTAGGGTTAATTTTTTTATTTATTTCAAGTAAAATATAGTAGCCTTACAACCATATGGGTCCCTTACTCTTCCACCTTCATGTTATAGCTGTTATATTGAAAAACCCACCAGTGTTATAATTTTAACAATATACATGTTCACTTAAGAGGTGAAAACTTGTATTTTATGTTTGCCCAGATATTTACCATTTCTTTTACTCTACTGTTTTGAAATTCCACATTTCTTTCTGATTATCATTTCTTTTGAGCTGTAGCACTTCCTTTAGTATATCTTTTGGAGCACATCTGGCAAATTCTAGTCGGTTTTTCTCATCTGAGAATATTTTTATTTTGCCTTCATTCACAAAGGACCATATGCTGGATATAAAGTTCTTTTCTTTCATTACTTTAAAGGTGTTCTGCTGTCTTCTGGCTTCCACATTTTCTGATGAGAAATCCACACTCATTTAAATTATTATTTCCTTATGTATAATTTGTTGTTACTGTCAAGATTTTTTTTTATCATTTGTGTTTGAGTGTGGCTTTATCTTGCTTCTTATTCATTTGAGTTCTTGAATCTGTACAGTTTTCTTTTCCCAATTTTGTGAAATTTCAGGCACTATTAAAGTAATTTTTGTACTTCAATCTCTTTCTCTTCTTCTCACACTCCAATAACATGAATGTCAGACCTTTTACTATTATTTCCACAAATCCTGGATGCTGTATTTATTGTAATCTTTTTGACCTTATATTAGATAATTTCTATTGGTCAGTCTTCATGTTCATTGACTTTTTCCTTTGTCATCTCCCATTCAATTATTCATTTTTTTGGTTTCAGATATTTTATTATTCAGTTCTGAAATTTCCTTTAAAAAATAATTCTTATATCTCTGCTGAAAACTTTTCTTCCATTAAGTTCAAGTGTATTTACTTTGCTTCGTAGAGCATAATCATGAAAGCTGTTTTAAAATCCTTATCTGATATTTCCAGCATCTGAATCATCAAGGCTGGCATCTGTAAGTGGTTTTTCCCTTGAGAATTGGCGTCATTTTCTGGTTCTTGGAATGTTGAATAATTTTGTATTGTATCCTAGACATATCCTGGATTGAGTATTATGTTGGGTCCTTTGGAGAATGTTGGGTTTTGGGTTAGCAGGTAGTCAACCCAGTTAGCTTTGTATCGCAAGTTCTGTCCTGCCCTCCATGGACTTTGGTGTTCATCTCATTTCCATTTTCAAAGCTTTTGAGATGCTGCTTTGGGTCTGTCCCACACATCAGCCACCTGGGGGTCTGTCTGAGATTTGGGTGGTGGTTTAAATCTTAGTCCACATCTTAAAGCTGGTCCTGCTTTGGGCCTGTCCCAGGCATGTGCAACTCAGGAATGAGCCTGGGACTTTTGTGGGTTCCTTCACAAAATTAAGGGATCTTTTCTTTATCTCTGCCCTCTCTTCAGTCCCCCCCCCCCCCGCACCCCCCCCCCACCCGACACACACACCTTCCACCCACAGTTCATCCTGGGTCCCCTTGATTACTCAGGCCAGAAAGACAGGGGTTTCTCACAGTCACCTCTTCCATGCAGCTCCCTGTCTAGGGCCCATCGCTGCGACAGCACCAAGAGGGAAGAGACAAACAAACCATCAGGGATTTCCTCTCACGTCCTTTAGGCTTTTTCTTTGTACAGAAATTAGGTGTTTTGCATTGTTTTTAAAATTTGTGGTTTAAATTTTTCCCCTTTCACCTAAAATTCATTTAATAAATATGGTTTAAAATTTTTAGTTGCAAGGATCTTTTGGGTTTTATTTTGTTAATCTCTGGTTTAATTGCACTATAGTTATAGGATATTGTTTATTATATTTCATATTTATGGAGCTTACCAATGTTTCTTTTTGTTTTTTCATCCTCACTCGAGGATGTTTTTCCATTGATTTTAGAGAGAGTGGAAGAGAGAGAGAAAGACAGAGAGAAGTATCGATGTGAGAGAAACACATCGTTTGGTTGCCTCCTGCATGGACCCCTGACCAGGGCCTGGGCCGGGAGGAGCCTGCAACCAAGGTACATGCCCTTGACCGGAATCAAACCTGGAACCCTTCAACCCACAGGCCGACACTTTATTTACTGAGCCAATGTTTGCTTTGTGACACCCAATATACAATCGGTGGTTTTAAAAAATATGTATTTTTATTGATTTCAGAGAAAAAGGAAGAGGGAGAGAGATAGAAACATCATTGATGAGAGAGACAAATTGATTGGTTGCCTCCTGCTTGCACCCCGACCACAGCCAGAGATAGAGCTTGCCACCTAGGTATGTGCCCTTGACCGGAATTGAACCTGGGACCCTTCAGTCTGCAGGCCGATGCTCTATTTGAGCCAAATCGGCTAGGGCTACAGTCAGTTTTTACACATGTTCATGTGCATTTGAGAAGAAGCTTTAGTCTCTCATCTGTGTAAAGTTCCATATAGATCCACAATATCTCTCCTGTTGAGTTTTCTCTCTCCTTACTGTTATCTACTGGACCTGGCTTGTCCTAAGAGCTATTAGTGAGTTTTTCTGACTCCTTGCACCTCCTGTAGTTTTGCTTCATATAGGTGGTACCTCTGTTTAGTACATAGATATTTATAAGTGTCATATATCCATTGTGAATTTCAGCTTTTAGTATTAGAAAGTGGCTTTGTCAAATTTAATGTTTTTTGGCTAGAATGCAACTTTGTTGATATCAGTATTTCAATCTCTGCTTTCTTACTGTTTCCATTTGCCTGATATAACTATCTACTAGTAATTTTAGCCTTTTGGAATAACTTTAACATTTTGTTTCTTATTGGTTCTTACATTCTGAGTATGAGTTCTTTATCAAATATATTTTTGTGAATATTTTCTCCCTTTCTGTAGCCTTATTTTTATTATTGCCATGTTGTAGCCTGGTTTTTACTTCTTTACTGTCTCTTGATAAGAATTGTGATATTGAGCTTCATCTATGTGATATTGGAGTTTATCCATTTTCAGTTTTGTGGCGTGTTCTATTGTATGAATGTACCACATTTATCGCATTCTGCAGATGATGGCCATTTGGATTGTTTCTAGTTTTTTGTTTTTTTTTTACTATACACAATACTGCTATAAACACTCTTGTACAAATCTCTTTGTGTACATGTGTGAGAATTTCTTTAGGATGTTTATCTAAGAGTGGGGTTGCTGAGTCATATAGTGTGCAAAATAGTCCCAGATTGTTTTTGAAACAGATTGTATCAGTTTATGCTCCTTCTAGCTTGGTAGGGGGTTCCAGTTGTCCCACATCTTGGTCAACATTTGACAGACTGTTTAATTTTTTACTAATTTGCTGGAAGTGTAGTTATGTCACATGGCAGATTTGACAGGCATTTCTAAGATTATTAATTAGGTTAAACATCTTTTCCTATGTTTATCAGCCACTTATGTTTCTTGTGAAATATCTGTTCAAGTCGTTTGATCATTTTTCTTTTTGGTGTTTTCTTTTTTTATGGTATTTAAAAAATTTTATTTTTCCCTCATTGGTTTTTTTTAGAGAGTGGAAGGGAGGAAGGGTGGGACGGAGGGGGGAGAAAGAGACATAGAAGAGGAGGGAGGGAGAGAAACATGGAAGTGAGAGAGACACATTGATTGGTTGCCTCCTGCATGAGCCCCAACCAGGGCCAGGGATTGAATCTGCAACCCAGGTATGTGCCCTTGATTGGGAATCGAACCCATGACCCTGTGGTGTGCAGGCTGGTGCTCTAACTACTGGGAAACACTAGCCAGGGCTTTTTTATGGTATTGATGTGTGTGATGTTTATCCCTCCCCCTCCACTAGTGTGCTTTTATATTGTTAAACCTGCAGAAATGTTACAAGTATAGTATATAATGAATACCTATGTATCCTTCACCTGTGATCACCAATTGTTAGCATTTTCCCACATTTGCTTTACCGCTCTGCCTATGTACTTATATGTACATAGAAATAAAGAAATTTTTTTCTGAAACATTTGCAACAGATTACAGACATCGTGACATTTCACCTCAAAAATACTGTAGCATAGGAATAAGGACATTCTTCTACATAAAACACCATTACCCTTCCCAAGAAAATTAACAAAATTCCATATTATCTGCAGTCCATAGTCAGATTTCCTCAATTGTCCCAAGCAGTTTCTCTGTGCCCCCCCCCCATTTAAATTTTTACTTTTAGAGAGAGGAAGGGAGTGGGATCGAAAGATAGAAACTTCTGTGAGAGAGGGAACATCATCAATTGGCTGCCTGCTACACGCCCCCTACTGGGGATCGAGCCTGCAACCTGGGCATGTGCCCTGACCGGGAATCTGAACCGGCGTGTAGTCCCCCTTTTTGATCCAGGACCTAATCATGAGTCCCATGCTGCCTCTGATAGTGATGGCTCCTAAGTCTCTTAACTTAGAAGAGTTGCCTGGCTTTTTGCTATTGTTGTTTTTCTTGACCGTGACCTTTTGATAAGTCCAAGCTAGTTGTCTAGTCCCATAATCTGGATGTGTCTGCTTGTTTCCTGCATGTTGTTGGCATGGACGTGCGAGGATGGCGCCATGTCTTCTTGCATCACCTCAGGCGATCAGTGATGTCAGTTTGTTTACTGTTGGCAGTGCCAGTTTTGATCAGATGGTGAAGGTGGTGAGAGCCAGATGTCTCCATTGTAAAGGAATCTTTTCCTTTTGTGATTAGTTAATAACCAGAAGAGTAATACCTTGGCACTATGCAAATCACCTGTTCCCCAACTACTTTTTTACCCAGTTGGGTCCTTTTTCAAATCTGATTGGTGGTTCTTATAGTCTCTTGCTCTGTACTTGTAGTTTTAGCTCCTTCTTTTTTTTTTTTAAACCATTAAGCAGTCTTATTTTAAATATACCTGAATGCTTTGCTCTGGGGGGGTCTAGTTCTGCTTCCTGTTGTTTCTGTTGGCTCTCACTCATGGTGCCATGTTTCCTTATTTATTTTTATTAGTTGTTTTTTTTAAATATACATTTATTAATTTCAGAGAGGAAGGGACAGGGAGAGAGAGATTAGAAACATCAGTGATGAGAGAGAATCATTGATTGGCTGCCTCCTGTACGCCCCCTACTGGGGATCAAGCCACAACCCGGGCATGTGTTCCTGACTGGAATCGAACCCGGGACGATTCAGTCCCCATTGCTGATGCTCTATCCACTGAGCCAAACGGGCTAGGGCTATTTTTATGAGTTTTGACTATAAGCCTGCATTTTGTAGGGCTGTGTCTATGAGTTTATTGAGGTCTGAGTTGAAGGTGGGCTCCTTCTGAGAAACTTCACAGACTGAAGTTTTGAGGACCTCCCAAGGTGGTGTGAATTAGGGTTGAACCCTGAGGGCTGGCTTTGTCCTGGCACCTCTGGGTGCAGCTTTAGTTCTGTTTCAGTCTAACACTGAGAATATTGCCCTGTGGGGTCTCATCTTTATGCGGATGCTCCTTTCACATAACTAACCTTGGGAGTTTTGTCTTTCGTGGGCCCGGAGGCCTTGAGAGCTCAAACTCTAGGTCACTGGTACAGCAAATGCCCTCAGGGCAGGAGCCAGCTGCAGGCTCCACAGACCTCATTAGATTTGACTTTTACTTAGTGTTTGGCCTCTGAAGGTTCCAGACTTTTTGGAAAACAACTTAGTGATGTATTGACGATTTTGTTTTTTAATGTTATCAGCATTTTAATTTGCTTTATTGCAGAGAGGGCCATTTGGGACATTCATACTGCTAGAAAGCGGTGCCTCCCTAGTCCGAGCTGGCTATGGAACGCTCAGGGTCTTAGGGCCTGCTAAAGGTTCTGTGCCCTTGTCTGCCACTCATGTGGGCGTGGGGTTCCTGTTTGAGCTACTTCCAGATCCCATTCTGCCTGCCCTTGCCCTCTCACGCACACACAGGCTGCGAGGCAGGACCCAGTGGGCTGGGGCAATGCCCAGCATCTCCGGATGGTGGCTCCTCCACGTTGGCTCACTTGTGGTGTTCTTTCTTGATTTCCAGGCTTCTTCACGGAACAGTGGTTCTATTGCAATAAAAGGAAAGGGCCCCATGACTGAGTGTAGGGCAGGTGCCCAAGGCAGTCCTGCAATCTATTGGTGGATCAGACCACGGGGTACACAGAGTTAGGAACCCCCAGTAGCCCAAGAACGTCAGGTGGGACCTGTGGTCTCCGGGCACCAGCCCCTCCTCTAGCCCCTCTTCCTCTGCCTCTTGAGTTGCATGGGTTCTGCCTGCTGATGCAGCCCCCGGGGCTGGGGCAGGTTTCCAGCAGCACCCGGTTGGTGGGC
This sequence comes from Myotis lucifugus, assembly GCF_000147115.1. Classification (NCBI taxonomy): domain Eukaryota; kingdom Metazoa; phylum Chordata; class Mammalia; order Chiroptera; family Vespertilionidae; genus Myotis; species Myotis lucifugus. The sequence goes on along the minus strand of NW_005871324.1, from coordinate 1,491,464 downwards.
TACATGCTCCTGCCTCCACCATGAGGGGCGTCCGTGAACCCCTGTGGCTGCTGGGCCTGCCCAAGGCAGGTGACCTCAGTGGGAGGGTGAGTGCTGGGTTCGGCTCAGCCACCCACTGCTCCCCACGCCTGGGGACAGGCTCCCTTCCCCTCTCCTGGAGATAAGCCTGCCAGGCTGTTGCCACTGTGGGGACACAAGGGGACGCTGTCATTGTTCGTCTGTGGGCTGAGGGCCTGCAGGGCTTTGGGGGGCATTTGTAGCATCAGTTGGAAAGGCTGTCAGAGTTGTGCAAATTGTGTCAGATTGTCTTTCTTTTTAATTTTTAAAAGAATGTGTGTCTCGCTTTGACATCTTGAAGAGCAGGCAGAATCCGACGTTGTGCTCGGTGGATTAAGTTTCATGTTCCTTTGCCCTCCGGGAGGGAGAGACAACTGATAGAACAGGGAACGGAGGCAGCGGCGGTGGCCATATCGCACATCAGCCTTGCGCAAGGGCTGCGGCCTCCGCTCGGGGCCGCTGGTGCCAGGGGAGATAGGATAATGCGATTATTCTCAATTAGATTAATAAAGAATAATTAGATGTCATAAATCAAGTAATCATAGGATATTGTCATGGGAAAAATATGTAGCTAGAATTAATTAGTTTTCAAATAAAGCATTTATTTTAATTGCTTGAAATGATGGAGCCCTTAATTGCCGATGCATCATTTTGGCCTGAGCGTTTGGTTGTTGTAACAACGTGACGGGTTTGTTCCCTGAACTGCTGGGGAAACAATAGAGGAGAACTTGATTTCATCACCTCAGAGCGAGCCTTGTGCTGGTGAGGTTCTGGAAACTCCTTTCTGGCCCCAGGCAGGTGGCAAGTGTGGGCTGGGCTTCAGCTGGCACAGCATGTGTATGTGTGTGTGCATGCATGTAAGCACATGCCTGTGTGTGTCCATGAGCATGTGCATGCATATGTGTAGGTGTGTGTGTGTGAGCACCTGTGCGTGTATATGTGAGCATGAACCAGGTGGGAGTGTACATGTCAGGACTGCACAGTGGGAGCCTGCAAAGGTGGCCTGTTGGACTCTGTGGCTTGGACTAAGTGGTGGGGTGCCTCCCCATCCTGAATTGGGGCTTTTCTGCTGGGTTGAGGTGCTTGAGCAGGCTCTGCATTCTTGGGTTTCTCCAAACCTGGGGCCCAGCAACCCTGTGCCGGCTGCTGACCAGCTGTTCTTATGGGGTAGGCACAGCCCAGACAAGCAGTGCTTTCTGAGGGCCCAACAGCTGTTCCTCGGAACCTGTCCACCCAGTCAGCCTGCCCAGGATAGCCCTGCAGGGTTTGCAGCCCTGGCCTGGCAGCATCTTAGGTGGTTTACCTGTCCCATCCAGAGCAGAGGCCGCGGGTTGTGAGCAGATGAGGTTATGGGATTGGGTCCCTTTGCTCCCGGCTGGAGGCTGTTCTTGTGTTTGAGAAGAGTCCATTGGCCTTTAGTCAAAGGGGGGGGAAATTTAGAGGGAGAGAAACAGATACACACTTGGCCATTTGTAAAGCATGTTCCCAGGGAACCCCGCCTTCTCTTTGAAACCCCGTGATCTAGTGGTAGAGTGGCCAGTCAGGGTGGCTATCTGCCCTGGGGCCAGAGGCTGGGGCCACCCCTTCCTGGGCCTGGCTCTGTAGCATCGCTCTGGTCTTTTAGGGTCTAGGACCCAACCCTACTTGCACTTGCTTCATGGTAGCCAGACCTCAGGGGGCCTGGGCGCCGGCAGTGGCCTACCACCGGTCTCTGTGTCCTGGTGCTCCCCACTCTCCTGCACAGGCCCTGTGGTCTCCAGGCTCTGGCTGCTGCTCACCCTCTGCTCTCGGGTGACCTAGAGTCCCCTGGGGTCCCCAGCTGCTTCAACAGTGGCATTTCTTAGGTGTTTTCCAGTCACACTGCTCCTGCTCTCTTCTGAAGCTAGACCAGAAGGAAAGGGCCTGGGATGCTTTTAAGGAGAGGAGGTGCAGGGCTTGGTGGTTGAGGGCACGGCTGAAGTGGCCTGGACCAGCGCCCACACCTCTCCTGCCTCTGCTGCCCGTGCATGTGCCCAGCCTGCAGCCCCTCCTCGGCCTCTGTCCTAGGCCTGGAACCCCTCCAAGCCCTGGCATCAACCTCCTGGCCAAGGCTTCTTCCCGGAGGAAGCCTTCTAGTCCGGTTCCTCGGGTGACCGTGGCTGCCATAGTGGTTGGGCACGTGGCCGCTTCCTGCCCTGTGTGCAGGCTGGAGGTGGGTGGGTTGGGAACTGTCCCAGAGCCTCGCATCCTCAGCCCAGCCGGGCCTGCGGGCAGACAGATGTGTCCCCTGACGGTTGGAGCACGTCACTTCTGGTTCTGCCCCCTTGGCCCCCCCGCCCCCCCCACACCTATTGAGAGTGGCCACCCCTGCACTGTTGAGTCCCTTGCTGCCTGTGGGACTGAGGTGGCATGAGAGGACACAGGCTCCCAGGGACTCTGCAGGATTGAGTGACTGGGGGAGGCTCAGTGGGGACACTGGGTGGATTCTCCTTTGGGGTGAGTGGGCCCCACAGGCCTTAAACTCAGGACCAGTGACATGAGGAAGGGCCTCTCATCTGTGATAGCAGCCTCCTGGGTAGGGGCAAGGTGGTTCACACACCGCCCGCCCGCACGCTGCTCCGCTGGCCCCTCTGCGCCTTCTGGCTGCGGGCAGGCCTGGGCCTCAGGCTCCCAGGGCCCCTCATGAAGCCGTTCCCTCCCCGGCAGTAAAGGGTGCTGCCTGCTTGAAGGATGGCAGCGGCAATGAGCAGCTGTGGGTGTTCAGGCCCGGGACCCAGCGGCAGCATTTGCAGCGCAGACGCAGAGGACGTGGTTCCTCCCCACCTTCTGGTCCCGCTCACCGTTTGGCACCCAGGGCCCTCGCACTTGCTGAATTCTCTGGGAGGGCCGGTTGGGGGGGGGCTCCCTGAGGGAGAAACTGGAGTGAGGCCTGGTCAGAAGCAGGACTCAGCCAGGCCTGGAGTCCGGGCGGCCCCTCCGCAGCCTGGGCGAGGAGGACCTGCCTGGCCCGAGTGGGACGGCGCTACAGTGGCCAGTGGGGGCCAGGCAGCCAGAAGGTGTAGCTGGTGTGGACTGGAGTTCCTGGAGACCAGCGGAGGGCCCTGTGCCGGGCAAGTGTGGCTGAAGGAGGCTGTGGCCACTGCTGTGCCCGTGTTGGATCTAGGGTGGTTCCACTTGGGTGCAGAGGCCATAGCAGATGGAAGACGGATGGGCAGCATCCAGGGAGGCCTCCCACTGCCTTTCTGAAGGGGGACAGGTGGGTCACTCACTTGCCCTCCCTCGGTCCCCAGGTGGCTGCAGCCCCGCCCAGCATGGCGGCCCCACCAGACCCCCAGTTTGTCCTCCGGGGCACCCAGTCGGCGGTGCATGCGCTGCATTTCTGGGGAGGAGCCCAGGAGCAGGGGCACCAGCTTCTCCTCTCAGGGTGAGTAGCTGCTGCTGGCCGCCCCCGGGGGCGAGCCCAGAGTGAAGTTTGCGGGGCCAGCAATGAGCCTGGCGCTTGCTTGGGGGTCCTGCTGAGCCGCTCAGGCTGCCTGTCACCCGGGCCCACTTTTAGAGCCACTCGACATACTGTCCCCTTGGGCCTCACCCCCTTGGGGGAGGCAGGGACACACGCCCATCCTGTTACAGGTGCCATCCAGTTTGCACTGTCAACGGCAGCCCTCCCTCCCTCTGCTGAGAGGCAGGCTCTGCCTGAGGGGTCCTCGAGGCCCCCTTGGAAGAAGAGCATGTGCCCCTTTTACCCTTAGTTCCTGTTCAGAGCGGTCACCTAAACTGAAGGCTCAGGCAGCTGGAACCCTGGCCCACCAGACGGGCCCTGGGGAGCGTGCTGGGCATGGCCACCTCCTCCGCCACCTCCTCCCGACCCTGCCCTGCACTCGTCTGAACAGGTCCCTGAGTGGGCTGGTGCACATCTGGAGCCTGCAGACACGGAGGGCGATCGCCACCCTGGACGGGCACGGGGGTCAGTGTGTGATCTGGCTGCAGACACTGCCCCAGGGACAGCAGCTCCTCAGGTATGTCTCAGTGGCAGTCCCGAAGGAGCCAGGGGTGCAGCCTCCCCTAGCCACTCAGCTGCCCCACCCCAACAGCAGAATAGGGGGTGACCCCTGCTCTCAGCCCATCCTGAGGCAGTGCGTCTGGGGTGTGCTGGGTACTGTCCCGGCTGGTGCTCACTAAGAAGGGCCTCATGACCATATAGGACGGCTCTGTCCATAGTCCCAGCGCCAGTGGCTGAGCAGAGCCTGCCGGGCCTGCTGCAGCTCCCCAGTGGTGGGAGCTGGGGTCCCGAGGCTGAACTCCAGGCCCCTCATTGGAGGAGCTTCGCTTTACTCCTGTAGGCCCTGGGTGGCCGTATCCCTGGCCATGCAGCCACCTTCCTGCAAGGTGGCGAAGACGGGTCGCCAGGGCAGCCCTCAGAGCCTGAGCCTAAGCTCACCAGGCTGGTCAGAGAGACGCTCCACAACCCGGTGTGGCCGCCTCCAGGGGCACTGGGAGCACCACACGCGTGCCCATGTCCGGGCACTCAGGGCTGGCTAGCGAGGGCTCAGCAGGAAGTGGCAGGAGTGAGGGCAGCCTGGCGCTCCCAGTGGAGGAGAGTGGGTTTGCCGAGGCTGTGGTGGGCCCAGCTGGGAGTGTCACAGGGGCCATGAGGGGCTGGAGGCTGAGCAGCGGAGTGGGGAGTGGTTCTGTTCTGGCACTGCCACCGTGGCCATGTGGAGGTGACAGACTGGGGACTGCAGGTGAGGGATGGGCCAGGAGGCAACAGGAAGGGGCAGATGGGTGAGAAATCAAGTTGGAAGGGGCTTCCCTTCTTCCCATGGGGAGCGGGAGGGGCAGGGCACAGACCAGGAGATGTGCAGGGAGCCGGGTACCTACTTGGCTGCCAGAGCTGGCCACTGTCTCAGGCCGCACTGACGTCTGCCCCTGCTCAGGTGTTGCTGCCCCGGCCCAGGAATTTACCAAATCAAAGTGCCAGCCTCCTGGATGCTCTGCCCCTACGCTCCAGGACTGGTCTGTTCTCCTGCTCTGGGCTTCAGCCTGGACATCTGTCTGTGCACTGTGGAGCTGGTCCCCAGAGGATGAGGCCTGCTGGCCTCCACTGGTCTGCAAAGCACGGTTATGCCAGACTCCTGTGGCTCCCACCACGCTGAAGGTGACCCAGAGGTGTCCTGGAGGCTGTGGCCCTGGACGTGTGTGCCTTGTCTCCCTGGCCAGGCTGGCCCAGATGCCACCGCCCGCACTTGGTACACAGGTTCTCATAGTCTCCGTCTTTCCCTGACAATAGAGTAGGTGTCATGTCTGAATACCCCACTAAGTCACGTGTACCAGGAGCTGCCATTTACAAATGTTCCTGCAGAATTTCCAGCCGAGGTGTAGGCCCTCTGGGCCTCCTGCTCTCTAGGGCCCAGGCACCTTGGGCTGTCTTCCGGAACCCCTGGCGTGAGTGCTCGGGCACCTGACGCCTTGCTCTGAGGCTTCAGGCCACGGAGATCTGGGCCAACGCGGTGCGGGGTGGACAGCTGCTGGTGTAACCTGTAAGGATGGCACCTCTTCTTCCAGTCGTGATGGCCCTGCGGCAGCCCCCCTCCAGGCAGGGGCCTGCGGGGGAGGAGGTCTACAGCGCAGACCGTGCAGGTGCTCGGAATGCGCAGGTGCGTTTATGTTGCACTACAGGCTGTGCACCCAGCTGTGTTTGGAAGTCAAGTCTCTCCAAAGTGGCTCTTGAGGGAGGAAAGTGAGCTTTCATGTCGAGGAGAGTCTGGAGGACAGAAAGTGAGGAGCCAGAGGCCCCGGTCCTCGCCAGGCTGTGCAAGGGGCTCCGGGGAGCCCAGGGGCAGTTCCACAGACACCCCCAGCCCCATCTACAGGCTCGAGGACACACCTGTGCGGGTATGTTTCCTGCCTCTTTCATTGTGAGCTGTAGCGTACTCACAGAAGAGTGCAGAGAGCGAGTTTGCAGACTGTTGTGCTATCACAGAGTGGACACCTGTGTAAGCGCCCCAGCAGGACGCGGAGCTCTGCAGCCCGGCTCCCTGCCTGTCCCCGGGCGGCAGCCCTCATGCCTCACTTGCGTTTACCACCGGGACATGCATCTCCAAAAGGCGAAGACTCATTTTGTCTGTGTTTTTTTTTTTAAATATATTTTATTGATTTTTTTTTTTTTTTTTTTTTACAGAGAGGAAGGGAGAGGGATAGAGAGTTAGAAACATCGATGAGAGAGTAACATCGATCAGCTGCCTCCTGCACGCCCCCTCCTGGGGGTGTGCCCGCAACCAAGGTACATGCCCTTGACCGGAATCGAACCCGGGACCCTTCAGTCCGCAGGCCAGCACTCTATCCACTGAGCCAAACCGGTTAGGGCCATTTTGTCTGTTTTTGTTGTTGTTCTTAACTTTAAAAAGTGGAGTCACCCAGAGCAGCTTCCTGTGCATCTGGCCTTTTACACTCAGCTCTGTCTGTGGGATCCCCCAAGGCGCGTGTGGCTGCAGTGCACTGGGCGGCTTCTCCGGTGGTGGTGCCTGGATGTGTGCAGCCAGGTGACTTCTGTCCTACTGTGGATGGAGGTGTGAGTTGTCCACCAGGGCCTGCTGCAGGTAAAATGGACGAAGGCTCTCGGCCAGGCCTCCTGGGGATCCCGCACCCACAGATGGAACGTTCGAGCACATTGGGCTGCTTGGGAGCACAGGCTGCACTCGTCCCAGTGCCGTGCGTGCCCCACCCCCACTGCCACCTGGGCCAAGGAGCTCGGGGTGTGGCTGTCCCTGTGTGAGGATTATCTGGGGTGACGGGCGTCAGGCCAGGACAGAATGTGTGCAGCGTTAGCAATTAGGCGGCGGGTGAAGGAGGTGTGGAAGGTCTTCCTGCTGTTCTCACAACTGATCTGTGAGTTCGAAACAAATTCAGAATAAAAAGCTACTTAAAAGCAGGCCGGTCCTCGCTTACGGCATGGCTGCCATCTTGACCGTGAGTCAGATGCCCTCCGTGTGTGAGCATGTCTGTCTTGCATTAGGCGCTGGCTCGTCCTTGTGTTAAGGACACTGCCACGTCTGTCTCCCTCAGTGTCAGCCCATCCTTCAGAGTGCCGCGTGATTCTTAGTCCTCCAGATGCCCAGGCGTTTGAATATCAGTCTGGACACAGACTCCTGTGGACACCAGGGCTCCCCAGCCGATGATCTGGCGGTAGCCGAGGTCCCCTCTGGCAAGGCCGCTGCCTTCCTTCAGCCTCCGGTTGGCCACAGCACGCCGGCATTTGTCCAGGTGGGACGTGCAGACCGCTCACCTGGGAGGCTCACGGCCTGTCTCTCCTTGGTTTTGGCAGTCAGGGCCGAGACCTGAAAGCTGTGCCTGTGGGACCTGGCGGAGGGCAGAAACGCCGTCGTGGACTCCGTGGGCCTGGAGAGCGTGGGCTTCTGCAGGGGCTCCATCCTGGCCCGGGGCCAGCAGCGCTGGATGCTGGCTGTGCCTGGGGGAGGCAGCGACGAGGTGAGCACCAGCCTGCCCAGCCCCTTGTCCACGAGTCACTGGAGACTCAGTTTCCCTACATGGGCACGGGCATGGGCATGGGCATGAGCATCCTTAGCATTGGGTTGCAGGAACACTGCTCTCCGCAGGACCCGGGGAGCTGTGGGAGGTCTGGGTCTGTCTGCTGAGTGCAGCTCCAGGGGCCTTGGGATGGGCCTTCGTCTGGTCACCTGTGAGATGTTCCTGGTGGTGAAAGTCAGGAAGGAGGCCCACAGGGGTGACCGGTGTCTCTGGGAGGACCAGGCACCCAGCACGCTGCAGATGGACGAGTGGCAAGGCCTGAGGCCATCAGGAGTTCTGGGGAGACACCCAGACAGGTCCTCAGCGGACCTAGGAGCAGGCATGTGTGCAGGGAAGTCCCCAGCAGACCAGCAGCAGGTGGTGGAAGGCAGACCAAGGCCCTGGTGAAGTTGCAATGGGCCTGGGAGCCAGGGCAGCAGGGGAGGGGCAGCCTTTGGGGAGCAGAACCAGGCCTTGGCGTGAGAGGCCTCAGGTAGGGTTGGGTCTGGGGGTAAGGGCTGGCACTGGGTGGTGATTGCAGTGTGGAGGGACACAGATGATTAGGGGAGCGTCAGAGGATGGGGCTGGAGGGTGGGGTGGGTGTGACAGAGCTCAGAGGTCACTGTCAGATGGCGCTCATGCCAGAGCGGCCAGCAGTGGTTGGTGGTGGCAAGGACTGCTCGGGCTGCACAGTGGTGTCCACAGCCCGGGGACAGAAGAGGCAGAATCCCCCACGGGAAGCAGCGCCCAGCACGTGGGGCAGATCGGGAAGCCTGGGAGAGGAGGAGGGTGTGGCTGTGAGGGAGCTGAAGGGAAATGGGGAAGAAACCACGAGTGGTGATTGGATGGAGGAGAGGTGGGGTCCCGCCTGGGGTGGAGGGGGTGGCGGGGAGGGAGTGGGAGCCTCTGCCTGCCGCCCACTCCCGTGTTCTCCCAGGGAGTCTGCTCGGCTGGCAGCGCTGGGCCGGGACCTGAGGCCTGTGCACACGGGAGGCTTGGCCCCCGCCCAAGAAGAGCCGTTTGTCTTCAAGCAGGTTCAGTTCATAAATAATGAGATAGGAACAGGCATTTATTTGTTCATGATGGCATTTAAATCACCAATTAGAGCTACATACACTTTTCTTGCCAATTTGCCAAAAACCTGTTAAAAGTTTTATTAATGTGAAAAGAGAGAGGTGTGTTTCCTTCGGGAGGGCAGGAGCCGGGCAGCCAGCCTTCCCCCTGCACGCAGAGACGGCCCAGGGCCGAGCCAGCTCCCGCCGGGGCCAGGGTGCTGTGTGCTGGCTTCCACCTCGGCCACCCCGGGACTTCTGGCTGCTGTCGTCCCTCCTCCTGCCCTCACCCTCCACCCCTCACCCTCCTCTCCCGGGCCTGGTCCGTAAGACCACTCGTGCCTTCTGCTTGAGGCTGTTTGAACCCACCTCCTGGCTCCCAGCTCTGGCAGCATCTGTGTTTTTCAGGAGCAGCCAGTCCAGGGACCTGGCACATCCTGGGAAAATAGTTATTTTCCATGTTCCCACCTGGAATCTGCCTGGACGAGGCCCTGGAAAAGCATCGCTGGCCTGTGCCCAGACGATGCCGGGGGAGGACGTGCCCCTGCCCCACTTGGCCGTCTGGGTGGCCACACTTGCTCAAACCAACATTTTTCCTTCTGGAAATAAAAGGTGCGTTGAGTGCCAGATGGAAAGCACTCCAGTGTCTGCAGGAGGCTCTGGGCACAGGCCACGGGGCTGCCCTGGTCCTTGGGCCACGGCTCCTTGCTCTCCCTTCCCCGCGCTCCCTCCCACGGCGCCCAGCTCAGGCCTCGGGGCTGCCACGTTTCCCCCTGAGCCCCTCCCCTCCTGACCAGAGCAGACTTCCTGGGTGACTCCCAAGCCCATGTGGGTCTTCCTGAGCCCAAAGACCAGGATGGGCCATCCCTCACTGACCGTGGGCCTGTGTGCCCGGCCATGCAAGGTGTGGACCTGTGCAGACCATGTCCAGCGACATCTGCTCCCTCCAACATTCCTCCCCCTGTGGCTGCTCCTCCCCCTCCAGCCACTCAGCATCTTGAAACCAGCCTGTCCTCCCGATATAGTGACAAGAGGAACAAATCTCATTTTAAGAAATCTGAATAATTCAGGAAATAGAACAGTGCACAGAGTAGGAAATCACGTTCCCTGCCCCCAGCAGCGTGGTCAGTGTCTCTCCAGGCCACGCCTCACCGCGCAGTGTGGGCCGGCTCACCGGGACGCTGAAGCAGCCAAGGGGGCCGTGCCATTCGGCCACAGCCTGCGGCTTTGCACTGTGCGGTGTTGGGTGCGCAAGGCGTGGGGACGGAGCAGAGCATCTCTCACCGCCCTGGGTGAGCCATCCTGGCCGGGTGCTCTGTTGCTGGGGATGAGCCTGTCCCTGAGTTGGTATCACTCACTACAGAGACAGAAGGGCTGCAAGAGCCCTCTCTCCTTTCTCCGCGGTTTTCTTTTTACTTCGGGCTCACACACTGGGTCTTGGTTATCACTCATCGTCTTTCTTATATTTCTTTTCATTTTGCTAGAGCTCCTCCTTGGGCCTCTTGGCTGCTCCAGGGTCCTCTTTCTGGCCACCCTTTATTTCATGACCGTAACACAGTTCATGTCACTTCTGTTCTTTTCTGTCTCCTTCGTGGGCAGTGAGGGCCGATCCACCTGGTGCAGAGCCTGTGTGTGTGCGTGTGTGAGTGTGTGTGTGCGTGTGTGTGTGCGTGTGTGTGTGTGTGTGTGTGTGAGTGTGTGTGTGCGTGTGTGTGTGTGCGTGTTCACACCCGGCAGGGGCCCCAGCACTCACCCTTCCTACCAGTGCTGGGTGAGGACGCTTTGCAGGCTTCCGTTGAGAGCCCTGCCCAGAGCACACCCACAGCCCCAGCTTGTGGACGTGCCGCCCGAGCGTAGAGGCAGGCGTGGGGCGCATTGCAGGGCCTCGAAGCTGAGAGGACCAGGCCACGACACCCTCGGGCATGGCACCAGCACACACGTGGCAGAACTGGAACTCGGACTCGGGACTTAACTCTGGGGCCTGGGCCCTTCTCCTGTGCGTGTTAGCGAGAGCTCAGCCATGCTTGCACAACTCGAGTTCACCCTGGTTCTCCCCGCTAGCGGTTCTGTGTTCTGGGCCAGCTGTCCCCTCAGCGTCCTCGACTCCTCTGAACTCACACTCCTGTCTGCAAACCAGAGCCTGCCTCCGTGTGGGCGGGGCGTGACGTGCGGCTCCACAGTGGCTGCCCATTGTTGCTGTGGTGTTGGTGGAGCTGCTCTCACCAGGGCATGGGGAGCTAAGGGCTGGCTGAACCCCCCAAACATGGAGCAGTGGCCCTGCAGGAGTGGCACCCTAATCCCTGCTTGGCAGATGAGGGAGCTGAGGCATGAGGGGTGCAGATGTCTGGGAGCCCAGTTCCGGTCTATGGGGCTCCAGCTCCTGAGCCTGCTCCTTTGGCTTTGGCTGTCCCCTGCCGACAATGCGGGACAGAGCCTGGCCCAACTCAGTGGACAAGCCCGAGTCTGAGCTGTCTGTGCGGGGCAGCGAGGCACATCTGCCAGCCTAGGTGACACAAAATGCAGCCACGACACCCAGGGTCGAGGTACGGGCACTGAGCCAGGCTCTACACAGAGCTTCCCCTGGTGCACATCATGGTTATTTCCTAGGCTGGGTGGCGGGTCCCCAAGTGGTCCCTGCGCAAGTCTGTACCATCAGATATGCTGAGAGTGCAGAGTCATTCCCATAAAACCCACAGCAGGAAAGGGAAGCAGGCAGAGGCCAGGAGAGTGGCCGCCCCGAGCAGTGCTGGGTGAGCCAGGCCTCCTGCTCGGCAAGGAGGTAGAACTGGGGAGAGGCCGGAGGCTGCCCTGGGTAGAATGCTACTCGAGGGACGTGCCCACGGTCGCTCAGGAATGATGCCACGCACGTTGTTTCACAAGGCTCGTACGTAGCACTCAAGCCCACGAGCCTGTGCGGCCTAATTAGGCTGGGCTCCCAGGTTCCTACTGGGAGCAGACAGAAACTCGCAGCAGCCTTAGCTAATCGCCTTAAAAGTCTCTTGTTTGTATAGAACAGACTCGACTTGGCGCCGGCCCAAATCAACTTGTTTTCTTACTGTCAGATTCAGATTCTGGAGATGCCATCCAAGACGTCAGTGTGCACCCTGAAGCCAGAGGCAGATGCCAAGCCAGGCATGCCCATGTGCCTGGAGCTGTGGCAGGTAAGGCCCAGTGCACGCCAGCCACGCCCTGTCAGCCACGCCCGCCGGGCCGTGAATCATGCCCCATTCAGGATTCGGTTGGTCGTCAAACCAACAGGGCAATTAGCCCCTCGGGAGAACCTGTGCACGCTGCTTCCACCACAGCCTCCGTCCCCGACAGCCCCTGCCGCCCTCCTGCTGCTTCGAGGGATGCCCCTGCAAACTGCCACAGGGCTTCTGCTCTCCTCTGCAGGCTGGGCTGTGGGTAGGGGGCACCCCCTGCCAGTGTAGTGAGGGGGGACAGCTGGGTCAGCTGAGCTGGCCCCCTCCCAGGGTGGGTCTCCTTTTCTCTCTCCCCACCCTCCCCTCCCCTCCCCGGGGCCTGCCCACCTTCACCAGAGGCCCTGGCTTTCCTTGAGGCACAGTCCCCCAAAGGTCAGAGGTCAACACTGGCTCCCAGTAGGCATACCCATGCCTTGGGTCACTCGTGTTTGGCCCAGCAAAGCAAATGGTTGGTGTGTTCACTTAGAAGGAATCCCGGGTAGCATCTTGGTCGTTGCAGAGACTGTGGGAAGCAGGTCACTGAGCAGTGTCCATCTCAGGAGTACTGCTCAGGCCATTTTCTCAGCTGTTTTCAGTTCACCGGCACCTTCTGAGGGCCACCCGTGTGCCTCAATGCCTGTTTGGACTCTTCCGGAGGGTTCTACCGATGGGCTCAGGCAGCGTGGAGATGATTGCGTGTCCAATAGGATTCACGGGACAAGCATCCCCAGAGACCTTGCCCCAAGCCGTTTGCCCCTCTCAGGACCAGAAAGATTCCCTGGCCTTTCTAGCAGTTGGTTTCCTCCTGTAGTTTCTTAACCGATGACTTTCCAGTTGGAATTCCGGATCCCGGGTGAGGAGGTGAGGCTCCAAGGCTCGCTCGTCTGGGTGACAAAGCTCCTGGCGCCAGCAGGTTCGTGGCAGACGCTTGGTGGGAAATACCCCCGAGGCCATGATGCTGCGGGGCGTGATGTGGCGCTCACAGGCCCCGGGCAGGGCGTCAGGGGCTACATCCGCTCACACTCCACTCCCTGGAAATGCTGTCATTGCGTAATCGTGTAAAAATTCCAGCAGAAAAATGTGTAGAAATGGGATGTACAAACTTGTTAAGGTAATTAATATAGTTGACAGAAGGACAAATCACATTTTTGTTAGTTGATATGGATCCAACACAAAAGAAAACTCTATGTTCATCTTAAACGTCCCTTTTTCTCTCCAAACCTGAAGGCCCAGGCTCCAGTTTATTGTCTGAGTGTGGCAGCATGGCCTGAAGTGGCATTTTTCTCTGAAGTTTTCAGATGTAGTCTCGATTTGTTCCTCAAGGAGGCTGACCTGAGTTGCTATGGTGATTATCACGTAAAATGTCAGAATCGGAATCAAGCCTCATGCAGAGTTATTCACACCAGCCTTCAGAGCAATGGGCCCCACCCGAGCTGGGGGCTCCCCGCAGGACCTCGAGGTGTCGTGGACAGGGCCTGCCTGCTGGGGTCCCTCCGGGCCAGGGGTCACGGAGCAAAGCCTCACAGTAACTTCAGGTCCTCAGCCCAGGGAGGTCAGCTTGGCACTGTGGGTGTGTCCTGCCGGCAGTCTGTCACTGGGGGGCCCACAGGAGCCCTGCATGCTGGGAAAGAAGCTGGAGAGGCCTGCAGGGCAGGTGGGGAGTAGAGGCTGGAACTCAGCATTTGGCCCCCTTGGCAACTGCTGGGTGAGCCCCTGCAGGCCAGTCTGCCTGCTCTGGCTGCCCTGTCAGTGGCCTGTAGCCCCTGAACTAGTTGAGGTGCTCAGAACCCAGAGGTACAGGTGACCCAGGAGGCAGCCTCGCTGACCAGCCCCTGTTTCTCACCGTTGACCATCAGGGCTGAAGGCCAGGCCGGGTCAGAGCTGGAGGGGATGTGCTCTGATTTCTCACACTCAAGTGGGGCCAAGCCCAGGCCATTCGGTGGGGGCTGCTGAGACAAGTGAAGAGACAAGGCATCGGCCAGAGTGTCCTCTGTCCCGGAAGCCACCTGGGCACCTGTCCTGGAGGCGTTTCCTGTTGGTAGTGCCTGGTGTGCCACTCGCGGTGCCAGGGTGACTTGGAGTTCTGCAGTGCTCTCTGGAGCCGATGCAGAGGCGAGATAAACGAGGCGTCTGCCCAGGGCGCGGGCCCTCTGACCTGTGCCCTCATTTATCACAATAGCTCAGCGCCGCCGCGGCTCACCCAGCCTCGGGATTGGGGGGGCTTCCGCAGCGACGTTGACAAAGCACAGAAAGTTCATTTTTCATTGACAAAGAGCTCACAATTTTCTTTGGTTGGTGGTTGTAGACAGGTGACTGGCTCCGCCCAGGGGTTGTTGGGAGTCTCAGGCCTGCGGAAAGGACCCTGTGATCCTAGCAGGACCCGGCTGGCAAACAGCGGCACGGCAGTGTTAGATGGGGGCGTGCTAAGCTCTGTGCCCTCCTGTCCCGGTCCCTGGGGTTCCCCAACACCAGCCCGCGCAAGTCCTGTACCAGTGGTATCAGCCATCAGGATGTGTGGAACCTCGACACTGTCACTGCCGTGTGAAGACCACGGGAAACAGCTCCTGGCTGGGCCACCCCCAGGCCAGCAGGAGAGACGGCCCATTTCTAGAGTCCCTTGTCCCCAAAGACGCACCAGGACCCCTCAGGAGCTGACTGCTGTCCTGTTCCCCGCAGACTGACTCCAGCCCCCGCCCGTGCCTCCTGGCTGGCTATGAGGATGGATCGGTGGCCCTGTGGGATGTCTCGGAGCGGAAGGTGTGCAGCCGAATCGCCTGCCACACAGAGCCCGTCATGGGCCTTGACTTTGACTCCCAGAAGGCCAGGGGCGTCTCGGGCTCCGCGGAGAAGGCGCTGGCTGTCTGGAGCCTGGATGAGCAGCAGGCCCTGCAGGTCAGTGCGCCAGACCCGAGGTGTCATTTATCCTGCTCTGCACTAACAGTCTGATAGGCTGAAACAATATTTAGGCATGAAGAGGAGTTGTTGCAGATCGCTGGCTAATTAATCACTCCGAGGCGGGGTGCAGGCGGGCCTGTCTGTGGGGCCCGCGCAGGAAGAAGGGGGCGTGGGCGTTTGTGAACCGTTCACATGGTTTGGGTTTCTCTCAGACCCTGGGTTAATAGCAGTCACGTCTTGTCCATCTAGAGAAAAGGCATGTAGAGTCCAGGAGTAAGTGCGCCAGCCCATTTGCAAAAACTCAGAGGAATTTGGTCAGCAAGGAACTGATTAATCAAAAAACAAAAATAGCCCAATGTGGAGAAATCCACGGAGTCACGCCCGGGTGGCGGTCTGCAAGCCGGCCCCAGGGAGGCCGTTCCTCACGGGCAGCGGGGAGGGGGTGTGAGGCCTCAGGGTGGAGTGGGGCGTTGCTGAAAGCCTCCCCCTAACGTCCCAGTGACCCTCACAACGTCCCAGTGGACTTTTCCATCCAGCCGGCCTCACAGAGTACCTGGGGGCCCCGTCTGGGCTGTGCCTGGTGCTCCGCATGGGTTGGCCTAGTCTACTTGCTCAGCCCTGTTTGGGATGGGAGGGATGGAGTTTGGGGGTGGGAGTCCTCCTACCCAGGCCTCACTCTGGTGCAGGTCCCAGGAGCTACAGGCCATGGGGGAGGAGATGCTGCTGGGTGTGTCCTATACCTCCTGGCCCCCAGAGGGTCACCTAGGTGCACATTGGCTTCTGGGGGTGGGCGAGGAGCCCCCATTAGCCAGGGAGTCTGAACCCAGGTCTGGGGGGAGCAGGACTCCAGGTGGTGCCAGTAGCAGCAGCAGCCCAGCTCCTGACCTCACTGGGCTTTCATCACTGGCTGCTGCAGGGCAGGTCCTGGGCTGTCTCGGCAAGGCTGTGGTCCAGTTTCCCACCAGAGATGGGAGGGCAGAGAAGAGGTGTCTTTCGGGGCCCCTCTCCAGGTGGGGAGCCTTGCCCAGCAGCCTACCAAGCCTGCCTTATAGTTGCCCAGACTGGACCCCACAGCAAGGGGAAGAGGCACCCTTGGGCCCCTCAGACACATGGGTGGGGTGGGGGAGGGATGGGCCCCAGGTGAAAATCAGAACACACTGTGACACCCAGCAGGCATCACCACGCACTGGCTGTAACCTGGGGGTGTGACATTGTCACCAGGTCACCCCAAGAGGACAGCGAGGACAGCCAGGACAGGCGGGGGTGTCCAAGAGAGCAGTGATGCAAAAGTCTGAGGATAGACACTGAGGTTGGGTAGAGAGACTGGGAGGTGCCTCCCATGCTACAGCTGAAGGGGCCACTGGCATCCCAGAAAGAATAGTCCTGCTGGGGAACCAAGGTTAGAACCAGAGCAGGTGGTGGGTGGCAGCAGGGGTAGGACCATGCCAACTGCCCAGGTGTGAGGCTGCCCCGTGACTCTGCAGGTGGGGTCTGATGGTCTGTCTCGAGCCCTGTGAGTCATAAGGAGCAGCGGCCGGAGCCCAGCAAGACAGGAGAAGGAGGGGTCACAGGTCATGTTTGGGGACAGGGCACATGTTCACACTTCCTTGGCATCACCCTTCCCAATGTCCAACCATCCCTCCATCCTTCTGTCATCCCAGAGAGCCACAAGGCCCTGAAGGAAGGGGGTCAGACAGGCCTGCCAGTGGGGCCAGGCCAGGCAGTGGGGGCTGAGCTTCGAGTGCCTTCATCCTGGAGAAGGGCCCTTGTGGACCTGCCGGGGGTGGGAGTGAAGGTCATAACGATGGCGGCCGTCTTCAGAAGGAAGCGGAGCCACTCCGGTGCTCCATCTCCACGCGCTGGGTCCTCAGCAGTTGAGTCAGCCTTGCTGAGGACTGAGCCCTCCCCACCTCCATGGGCAGCAGGGTTCTCCCTCACACCCTCCCCTCTGGCTCCTCAAGCCTGTAGAGACCCACTCACTATGGAATCCAGTGCTCCACCCCACTGCGCCTTGAACTTCATCAGCCTGACTTCTCCAAGAGCTGACCACTCAGGCAGCTTCCCTGAGGACCCTGCCCAGGCTGCAGTGCTCCCGGGTCCCGGGAACGGGCCCTCCTGGCTCAGATCTGCCTGGTCTCTCCTGGCTCCCTCGAGAAACAGCTGCTGGAACTTAAGACTTAAATTTATGGGGCATGTTGCAGTCCAGAGATGAACTTTTACTGTACTGATGAATTGAAAAGTTAAAGCAGAGGGCATTATTAATGAATTGGAAAGTTCCAGCAGACGGTGAGCAGGCTCTGCAGGATGGCTGTCGTTGGCGTGATGGCGGTGCCTGGGCCGGGGCCTCGCTCAGCCGGAGAGGGCTCCTCCCGCTGAGCACGCCACCGCACCCAAGGACAGCTGGGCATCACCTTCAAAGTTGGTTCGGCCCAGAGGCCCTGGAGACTTTGGGGCTGGGCAGCGCAGGAAGCATCTGGGGGCCCCCAGGCCCTCGTCATCCACAGGCGTCCTTGCCCCGGGGCCCTTGGGGCGCTGTGCCCGGCCCTGCCACGTGGGCACAGATGTGCCTCACCTTTCGGCCTGCTGCTGAAGTCTCTAATGAGCCCAAATCAATCTCTCCCAGGCGGGCGCTGGGCGCGGAGACGCAGATGAGGTTTCCCGCAGCAGAGCGTGGGTAATGGGAACCAGATGGCGGCCGCGCCGCGTGCACATTCCTGGCACCTGAGGTCATGCGCTGCGAGAGCCACTGGTGGCCAGGGATCCTCCCCGGAGGGGCCTGGTCCAGGACAGGTTTGGCCAGGGCTGGGGTAGTGGCCAGGAGTCCTCAGTCACCTGCATCAGGATGCTGCAGCCTTGAGGACGCGCCGTGACGCCAGGCTGCTCACCTGCCTTCCCAAGGTGGCTTTCCAGGGCGCCACCAGGAGCTCGGGCCTCTGTCGTCAGACACAGGTGGTGCACAGACCTGCTCCTTCTTCCCACACTTGGGGCAGGGCCCACGGCCTTGAAGCAGGGGCTGATTTACGGCCAGCAATATTTTTAGGCCTTTAAATAATAATGAGGCCCCCCCACCCCAGCCAGCCAGGACTGGGAAGCAGACTAACCGCACGCCCCCCTCACTGTGCCTGAGGCTGGCCAGGTGTCCCTGCTGCGTGGCCACTGCCCTCCCTCTCCTCGGCCCTGCGGGGGCTTCCCTCCGAAGTGTTGGCAGCAGGGCATGTGGGGCAGGTTCGGGGCGCCCACAGGACCCTGACGGAGCATGTTCCTCCTGACTTTATAACTGGAGAAAAGAGCTGTGGCACCACCCGGCCGGTTGTACGCGTCTCAGGAACACGGTGGGAGGGGGCTCTGGCCATGTTCACCGTGAACACCCGACAGTACTCCTCTTGCTGAGAACACACCCAGCACGGGACAGCCTCTCCCCGTGTAGGTCCCCATGAAACTTCATTGCCTCTTCTCACGCCACGGGGAGCTGTGAGCCGCCAGCCCTGGCCTCGCTGCTGCTGCTGCTGCTGCTGCTGCATTTCCAGGAGGAGCTGCGAGGGTGGCAGGTGGGGAGTCTCATAGCTGAGCCCTGGGCAGCACTGGGTACCTCAGCCCCTGCCAGGTAGCGATGCTGCCGTGGGGGGGTGAGAACGCTGGTGGCTCGGGGGCGAAGTTCACAGGAGAGAAGGGTGGGGGACAGTGGCGGTCAGCCTCTCATGCCTGACCAGCTGCCAGCTCTCTGTCCAGGCGACTCAGGAGGGGCTCGGGCAGATACGCCTCCGCATGCGGGCGCACTCGTGGAATTGTCTTCTCACCCGCGCAGTGGCACCCACCTCCATGGCCCTGCTCCAGCGCCTGCCCATCTTGGCAGCCTGTGTGTGGAGCCGGAGTGCAGGACATGCTGAGTGGAAGCAGGAACCACCGAAGGCGTCCTGGCCGAGCCGCTGGTGGGACGGGAGAGCCGCATTGGCTGCGTGGGTTGCAACTTTTCATTATCGGGTTAGGTCCTCTTCCACTCCTGGTGGTGAGGGGATCTGATCATGAGGCCTTGTTGGGCCATCAGACTCATGGCTTTTCTTCTCAAATCTGATGACTTAGTGAATTCTGTTGTTCGGTTTCTGGTAACATTGCAACAATTGCACAGTGCTAAATAACCCGCTACTTAGCATGTCCTCTGGGGGGCTCGGTTGGAGTTGTTCAGGGCCGTCTGTCAGTAGACTGAGCTGTGCCCTCTCTTCTGTCTCCTCACACTGCTGATTGTATCCGGGTGTCAGGAGCCCAGAACCGGGAGGCAGGCATCCCCTCCTCTACTGATCTCTGGACACGTCGACAGGGGCCTGTTTCGGAGTGGCTGTGGGTCAGTCCTTGCCTGTTCCGGGGGCAGGCGTGTTCTCTGTAGGGAAGGTCTAATTTTCTTCTTGGACTAACTTAGGTGTTTTGATTTTTGGGGTTAGTTTTATTTTCCTATAGGCATAAAAATCCTCAAGGTATTTTTGTATTGACTTTTTCTTAGGCATTGGTAAGGACCGTGTACATTTCTGCTGTATTTGCAGGAATGTCCCTTTATCATTCCTGATCAGCATTGTCTTTGTTGATCTTTCTTTTTCTGTTCCAGCATTTCTGCTCGGCTCTTCCCCTGCCTCCCTCCCGTGCTCTCTGGGCTCTCGCTGTGGCTGACTTGAGCTGGGTGCATGACGCATTCGTTCCCGGCCTTTTCTCAAAGCAGCTGAAGTCTGCGTCCCACATTGTACGATGTCGCCGTCTTCATCACCACTCACTCTGGGCGGACCTGATTTTTATTTGTTCTCTGACTGCTGAGCTGATTAGAGTGTTTTTATGTTTCCAAATGTTTGATTTTTTTCCCCCACTTATTTTTTATTTTTCATTTTCTAGTTTAATTCCATTGTGGTCGGAGAAGAAGGTCTGAATGATATCAGCTCTTTGAAATGTGGAGGCCAGTCCAGTCTCACGAGGGCTCCACATGTGCCGGGAAGGGAAGTGCTTCTCCCTGCGAGATGCACGGCTGTACCTGTGCGCACCGGGTCAGCGCGGCATCCCCTGCGCCTGTGACCCGCGGGCCTGGAAGGCTCAGGTGGAGCCTCCAGCTGCTGCACATCTTGCTAACCTTTCCCATGTCCTCCTTCTGCATTTCAAAGCTGGCTTACGGACATTCAAGTTCAGAACGCTAACCTTCATGGGGAATTGAACCTTTTCTTTTTTTTAATGTTTTTATTAATTTCAGAGAGAGGGAGGGAGGAGAGAGAGATAGAAACATCAAGGATGAGAGAGAATCATTGATCGGCTGCCTCCTGCACGTCCCCTACTGGGGATCAAGCCCGCAACCCGTGCAAGTGCCCTGACCGGGAATCGAACCGTGACCTCCTGGTTCATAGGTTGACCCTCAATCACTGAGCCACGCCGGCGGAGCTGAACCTTCTCTTTAGTCACCCTATTACAGGGGTGGGCAAACTTTTTGACTCGAGGGCCCCAATGGGTTCTTAAACTGGACCGGAGGGCCGGAACAAAAGCATGGATGGAGTGTTTGTGTGAACGAATGTAAATTCAAAGTAAACATCATTACATAAAAGGGTACGGTCTTTTTTTTTTTTTTTTTAGTTTTATTCATTTCAAACGGGCCGGATCCGGCCCTCGGGCCGTAGTTTGCCCACGGCTGCCCTATTATCTCTGGAAAGGATTTTTACCTAAAGGCCAGTTTTGCCAACTGTTAATATGGCTCAGGCCAAGTTTCTTCTGATTATACATCCTTTTACAGCTTTTACCTTTTTAATCCTTTCGCCTCCCCCCTTCCTCCAGATGTCCTGCCACCCAGATTGCATCCCCTCGTTACCAGGCTGAGCCATGAGTGCTGCCCACATTGTTGCATCTCAGGCCCTCCTTTCTAGAAATGGAGGGGCCTGTCCTCAGGAGTCCTTCAGTGGGGACCTCTGAGCGGTGCCCACGGTTGTAGGTGCTCCTCCGGGTTCGCGTTGCCCCTCCGCTGCCCCTCCTCCGGGCCGCGGAGGACTCGGCTTCCAGTCCAGTCACCAGCCTTTGCGGGTCTGTCCCACGCATTTTGATTTATTGTGTCTTCATTTTTATATTCAGTTGAAAATTCTTTCTATTTTCCCTTGTGATTTCTGCTTTGATCCAGTGGTTCCTTAGAAGTATATTATTTAATTTCCAAATATTTGTTGAATTTGTGGCTATCTTTAATCTCGGTTAATTCTGCTGTCAGTGAAGGTGCCCTGTGCAATGTCAGGATGCAGATATTTATTGAGGCTTGTGTTTTGGCCCAGCACATGGTGTATCTTGGTGAAAGCGCATGTGTTCTGCAGTTGTTGGGCGGAGTGTTCTGTCAGCCCGACGGAGGTCGGGGTGCTCGGTAGTGCTGTTCAGGTCTTCGGGGTCCTTACCCATCTTTTTGTCTAGTTTTCTACCAGGTCCCGAGTGAGGGCTCACCGTGTCTGGGTGAGGTTGTGCACGCGCCTGTCTCTCCCTTCAGTTCTGTCAGGTTTGCTTCATGAATTTTAAAGCTCTGTCGTTAGGACTGTAAGCATTTCAGATGGTTACTGCGCTGCTGGATGGTCATTTTATGAAATGTCCTCCGTGTCTCTTGTAACAGCCTTTGTCCTGAAGTCGGCTTTGTTTGATTCTAGAACTGTGGCATGAGCTTTCTTCTGTTTCCTCTTTGCACGATATATCTCTTACATTTAAAAAAAAAATCTTTATTGCTGAAAGTATTACATATGTTCCCCCTCCCCCCCCTTTGACCTCTTCTAGCCCGCCTCCACCCCCAACCCAAGGCCTTCGCCAACACCCTCTTACTTTTAACCTGTCTTGATCTCTTTGTATTTAAAAGCATCTTTTGTAGTCTTGCTTTTGGACCCTTTGTGACAATCTTCGTCTTTTAATTGAAGCGTTTAGTATGTTTGCACTTATTATCATTAGTGATGTGTCTGGCAGTCAGTCTACCATCTTGGTATGTTTTCCACCTGCCACCTCTGTTTTTGACCCGCTTTTACTCCTTTCCCGCTTCTTGTGTATTAATCAAATATTTGTTTTTTAGTATTCCATTTCGTTTCCTCTCCGGCTTCCTCACTGTGCAGCCCTTGTCTGCTTGGTGTTGCCACCCTGCCTGTCATGTGTCAGCCCTGCACGAGCAGGATTGCAGTGCCCACCCTCCCGTGCTTTCTGCCGTGCTGTTGTATATTTTACTTTCACACTCACTGTAAACCCCCCCTTACAATGTTACTGGTTTTGCGTTAAAACATCGGTTGTGCCCTAGCCGGTTTGGCTCAGTGGATAGAACGTCGGCCTGCGGACTGAGGGGTCCAGGGTTCAACTCTAGTCAAGGGCACATGCCCAGGTTGAGGACTCGATCCCCAGCAGGGGGTGTGCAGGAGGCGGCCGATCCATGATTCTCTCTCATCATTTATGTTTCTATCTCTCTCCTCCCCCTTCCTCTCTGAAAGCAATAAAAAAAATTTTTTAAAAAAATCAGTTGTTATTTCTTAAAAATCACAGGAAATAAAAATATATTATTACAAAAATTTCATTTTTTAACATTGTAGGTTTCAGATGTCATAATCTCTTGAATGCTGGCGCCTCACCCAGCCCTGGTGCTAATGAACTGCGCCCGGAAGCCCAGAGAGCCCCTTGGCTCCTGGGTGAACCCCATTTAGGGCCATCCAAATGTGGTTGTCTGCAACTGATTTTAATAGAAAAATCAATCAGATCCTTGTCCCCTGGGGACAAATGTGATGGGTGTGTTAATTTCATTAACGAGAATGCAGCCAACCAGAAAAATGAATAAAATCAGCTTTATGCAGCTTAAACACTGACATTTGAAACAAATCATTATTGCATTAGCTGTCACACTGGTAACTCTAGAATCTAAGGAAAAAAATATATTATGGATGTTTTTATAAACCTTTGCAAATGCACTGATAAAATAATTTATGATCATTTGAAAACATGGTTGGGTCCTGGTGAATATTTGCTCTCTAAATAAGCTACCCTATTACCCCAGGCACATTTTACCCCCCTGTGCCATTCCCAGCCCTAACCCCCATCTTTCACAACGGAGACAGCAGAGGCGCTCTGCATTTATTTATTTATTTTTAATTTCTTAAATACATTTTTATTGATTTCAGAAAGGAAGGGAGAGGGAGAGAGAGAGAGAGAAACATCAATGATGAGAAAGAATCATCAATTGGCTGCCTCCTGCACTCTTGGGGATCGAGCCCACAACCCAGGCATGTGCCCTTGACCAGAATCAAACCCGGGACCCCTCAGTCAGCAGGCCGACGCTCTGTCCACTGAGCAAAACCAGCTAGGACTGGAGGCTCTCTTTAAACAAACCTGATGAGCAAGGGGGCACTTCTCCATTCTGTCCTGACCCTGCCCTTGAGGTGGAAGACTTGGTGCAGTGACAGACTCATCTGAAATGTGCGTCCGGTCAGAGGCTGGTGCTGCCGAGCCCTGAGAGTCAGGTAGCATCAGTTTTCCAACTTTATTTTCTCCTTTAATACTGTGTTGGCTATTCTGGGTTGTTGTTTTTTTAAACTTTCATTTCTCTGGTAATAGTTCCTATCTGTTCACTCACCAAGGCAGTTTTTTTTTTTTGTAATTATTTAGTGCATTTCCTTTCATGTTTTCTTTAAAAACATATTTAAATAGTTGCTTTAAAATCTCTGTCTGATATGTTCAACATCTGTGCCATTCTGGGTTTCTATTAACTGCTTTTTTCCCCCTTGACTATGGCTCATCATATATTTCTGCTTCTTTGCGTGTCTAATAATTTTTTGTTTGTTTGCTGGACATTGTAAATAATATGGGATAGAGACTCTGAATTCTATTCTTTTGCTTTGAAGAGTGTTCACTTTTGTTCTCGCAGGCAGTTCAGTCACTGGCTGTTCACCTTGAACTTGTGTGGGTTTGGTTTTGTGCTCTGTTAGGGCAGGTCTGTGGGAAGCCCAGGGTCATTCCCAGGTTCCTCTCATGTGGTGGGACCAACTTCCCAACTCGTAGGGCCTGGTTTCCCGCTTCGTCACAGTAAGCCTGGAGTGGGCCCTGCCCGAAGGTGTAATCCTCATTCTTGAAGCCAGGCCATGTGGCATCTCAGTGAGTATTAGATTGTCAGGCTGTCTTTGCACTCGGGTCCCGGCTGGGCCTGAGATCGCTGTTGGTCTCTTGTATCTGTAATGTTTAACCCTGTAGCAGCCACTGTCTGGTGAACCTGGTGTGGTGCCCTGAGCATGCAGCCTCCCACAGAAGTCATGGGACCACACACGGCCTCAGCCCCTCAGCCCCTCCACCAGCCCCCTCTATGCCGCTGCCATGCCCCAGATTTCAGCTGCTCCACACCCTGACTCCTGCCTTTCCACTTCACATAGCTGCTGGGCTCCACCTGGACCCGTGGCTGGGACGTTCCCTGGGCAGAGAGCTGCTGGGGCATTTGGGAGATTTATCTCATCAGCTGCCCTTGCCTCCTGTTGTCCGGTACCTGTTCATAGTTGTGTAGTATATTTTGTCCAGTTTGATGGTTGTTTACAGCAAGAGGACTGGCCTGGTACCAGTTACTCCATCACAGCCACTTTCCGATTATTCTTGCTTCACGAACGATAAGATGTTTATTTGTTGATGGATATTCATAGCTCTTTATTATGACTTGTACCCTTTACCATTGTTAAGTATGGTATATAGTCTGACACAATGCTTTTGGCTCTGAATTCAGCCTTTCTTCATAAGATTGGACCCCTCTTTCTCTTGTCTGCAGTCTCCTAGTATATCTTTGCCAATCATTCTGTTGGCATCTCTCTCATACGTAGCACAGATTTGGATTAACTTTGGATTCCAATCATAAATCTGCTGTTTAATCCTTGGTGGAGAAATACAAGGGAAAATGCTAGGAAACAAAGGTACCTAAAGTCTGGGGTGGTGGGGCAGAGGAAAAAACGTTTCGTCATTATTGACAGAGTGTCGATAATCTCTCAAATAGGAGGTTTACTTTGTATCTTTTCCCCAAATGACAAAAGATGGGCAAATCGGTAACTTCGCATCCCATTGCTCTTGCTACCCTCCCATGTTTCTGTTAGTTACATAACCGGTTCTATAGCCATAATCCCCATATTGTTTTAGACCTAATCCTACAGGTAAGTCGATGCCGTGTTCTCTGCCAGGCCATTTGCTGCAGTTCTCCAGTTCTCTTAGGAGACGGGTTAATCTCCTAGTCCTTCAGGAAGAGCTTATGGGAGCCTATAACTTTGAGTTCTTACATGTTCAAAAATGCTTGTCTATTGTTTTTATACTTGAGCGGCAGTTTGGCTGGATATAAAATTCTTGGGGCCCTGCCTCCTCCACAGCCTCTGCAGGCATCACTCTGCCGTCTGCTGGCACGGATGTGGCCTGGAGCATTCTGAGGACAGCCTCAACCTTACCCTCATAAACCGACTTGCTCTGTTTGCCTGACTACCAAAGGGACTTTTTAGCTATTATGTCCAATGATTTGACCGGACATATCTTAACACTGACTGTTCTCTTTGTTCCCTTTCATTTTGCTCACTTTGTACCATTCCCGCCTTCACTGTCTTGTTACGAGGCTCCGAGTCTCCGTCTGCTGTTTCTGATTCCCCCTCGTGTCTCTGCGTTTTCCTTCCCCCTCGTCCTGTGCTCTGCCTGTGTGTTCCTCCTCTCTTGTGCTGCTTTGGGTTGTTGTTTTATAGAGGTAATTGCTTCATGAAGTTTTGTTTGTGAATTTAAGGCTGAAATGTTTGCTGACATTTGCCATTGGCTTCCAAGAAATGTTGCCATTTCTTTCCTTCATTTCCCTTGTGTTATCTTTGTAGAAATGAGTGATTCTCATCTAGGGCACTGTGGCCCCATTGGGAGGTGACTCAGGAGAACAGGGGGTGCTGGTGAGGGGTGGCCAGGTGAGTTCTGGGCAGCGTGATCTCGTGATGCACAGAGCTAGGCCAAACACAGGAGCGGTGGAAGGAGGTGGCCAGTTGGGGTTGTCACAATGACAGCCAAGTGCCTCTGTCATTTAGTGTTGGGGGGACAGAGGTGCCAGGTGCCCTGCGGAGCAAGGCACAGTCCTGTGTAACCGAGAGCCGCGTGACCACAGGCAGCTCTGGTAGCAGGAGGCACCTGGCACTGAGGGGTCATCACCTGGCACTGAGGAGTATGGGGGTGTCAGCGCCAGAGATGCCAGCCCTGATGGTTGCTCCACACCAATGGATGTGCCTGTGCAGCTCCTTGTTTTGTGCCAGCATCGCTTTCTCCTGGGACCCAGGCTGGGGACGAAGGCTTTCCCGCGGCCTTAGCCGTGCCCGGCAGCCTGTGGTCATGTCCTCCGCTCGTCTCGCCCACATGCTGCTCGTTCCCACTCTTGGCGGCCTTCAACCCCTCTCGCCTTTTGAGGTCTCACTTCATCTCAGTTTTGCTGAAGATGGGCTTTGCGTTGGCTGTACTCCGGGTGCTCTGGGCGGGTGTGAGGTTTCTCCGGAGGGAGGAATGCCGGCTTCGTGTTGCCGTCGAGCTGGAAATGTTGCCGCACACCTGGACGCCACGATCCCGCCCACTGAGCTTTTTCCTAAGGGCCTTTTTCCTAAGGGCCTGATGGGGGGGATCAGAGCCCCCAATTCCCAGCAGACCTCGTGCAGGGGCTTGTGCATCAGGACTCTCTGAGGGAAGGTCTGAAGTCCTCCATCATAACCCCAGGGTTGGCTAAGGGCAGGGGTCGGGCCGCTTCCCTCGTCGGGCCGCTTCCCTCGGCCGGCCGCTCCCAGGAGGAAGGGGTGAGTTTGCGTAGCAGCCCACATTTCCGGGGTGGGCGGGATGTTAGAGATGGGAGCCTCTGTGACGGGTCCCAGAAGCCCCCTAATGACTCTCTGCCTCTCTCGATCCTGTAGGTGCGAGGGAAGCATGAACTCACCAATCCTGGGATCTCTGACGTCAAGATCCGGCCTGACCGAAAGATCCTGGCCACTGCGGGCTGGGACCATCGGGTTCGCGTGTTTCACTGGCGGACGCTGAAGCCACTGGCCGTGCTGGCCTTCCACAGCGCTGTGGTCCACTGCGTGGCCTTCGCCGCAGATGGCCTGCTGGCCGCGGGGTCCAGGGACCATCGCATCAGCATCTGGTCGCTCTACCCACGCTCGTGACTTGCCCGCTCCCTGTTCTGGGCACACGGAGGACAGAGAGGTGGCGCCCACACTTAGGCCTGACCCAGGCACGTGGAAGCCATGCTCAGGGCCCCTGTGGACAGCAGGTCACCGCTTCGCCTCCTCCGGTCTCGAGAAGAGCTTGGTCCGTGGAGTCCTCGCTTTTTGCACGCGGCTTGTTTCCTCCTGTGAAATAGGGCATCTGTGCAGCCGTGACTCCGCAGTTTACAGGGTAACTGGGCCGACACCTGGGCACGCGTCACCTGGGTAAGAGGCCCTGGGGGTGCTTTACAGTAAACTTAAAGTTGCAAACCTGCAGGCTCGAGGTACGAATTCTCCAAGGCAACCCCCCTTCCCCCTCAGGGTCATAGCGAAGACCCTCCACCTGGCTGGCTGGTCAGCCTGTATCCAGCAGGGGACACTGAGTGTGGTCCCCAGGACCTGCCGACTCCACGGGGCGCCTCACCCCAAGGACAGCCGGGAGCTCTGACGCACAGTCCGAGGCCAGGGCAGTAGAAGGAAGTGACTAAGGAGGCCAGGCAGAAAGAGGGCGCTGAGCGGGCGGCGAAGGCAACTGGGCAGAGAGAGCCCACTGGGGCAGGCCAACGCAGGATTAGTGGGAGGAAGGGCCGCCCAAAGAGAGTGAGACGAAGGGTGGCTCCGGCCATGTCCGGGGCGGTTTTGGGGCGGGAAGCACAGGAGCATATGTAACAGGCCAGGCCCCCGGCAGCCCAGGCACAGTCACAGCCTGCACCACACACCCAGGGCAGCTGGGAGTTAGCAGCCCCATCAGGCATTGCACCCAGAGCCTCCTCACATATGTGGCCGGGCCCCACGTCAGGGAGTCTTCTCTTAAAGCTGAATCAATGATAAGGAAGAAGTAGGATCCTTCAAAGGGGGTAGGAGCTACGGCAGATCCCGGGGAAGCCGGCGGTCTCAGACCCCTTTGTTCTGCCGGCTTCTTTGCCAGAAGAGCCCCCTCTGGGCCCTCCCTGAGGAGGTCAGCCCTCCTTTACCTGAAACACCTAGATTGGCCTCCCATAGGCAGGGGCCTTGTGGGACACTCAGCATCCTCAGCCCTGCCCCACTTTGCTTATAACCAGACGCAGGCCCCAAGGGTGAGGAGCCAAGTGTGACCCGTGAGGAGGTGGCTCTGCTCCAGAGAGCTGCGCGGTCCTCCCAGCTCTGCAGGCGGAGATCTGGAGCACATGTGTGGGGCCCAGGTGGCAGGAATATGAGATGCATCAGGCGAGTCCACTGAACAGGTCCACTGACAGGATCTGCGCTCGATGCCGCAGCGCCGGGAATCAGAAAGGCCTGAGGTCTCGTGGGTCATTTGAAACATGGACCACAGGCAGGCACATAAGTAGGACTGAAAGGCCAGACCGCCCTGGGGGACGCAGAGGGGGGATCTGAGGGCTTAGGGAGATGAGGGTGTTTAGGCGACTTGCCAACTCACCCACTGCTGGAGGGTCCAGAGGGCGCGCCTGTCCCGCGACCGTGGGGACCACATCAGTGAGGGCCTGGCCCCCTTGAAGAACTGCATGCCCTTCTCCACGGGTCAGAAACTACAGTGGGAGCTGCTGCCACAGAGCAGGGATCTCTAAATGCAGGGGTTTCCTGGGGTGGCAGGGCTGTTGGTGACACTCAGGTGCTAAAGGCAGGGTGGGCCTGGCTGTCATGGTGCCTGGTGGGGGCGCAGCCCCAGTCAGCAATCTGACGCACAGGGGCACAGGCACGGGCTGGTGATCGTGGTCCCTGGAAGTGAATGGAGGGTCAGCCTGCTAAAGTCCGACTTGGTCCATGTGAGCAGAAGGGTTGTTTCTAGGAAACGACATCGGACCTGGGCTACCAAAACAGAGGCCGGGCCCCTCGATCACAGACCCAGGCCCCTTGAGGAAAGACCCCCCTGCACTGCCGACAGTAGGTACTGCCATCTCCGCCCAGCCTCCCCCAGGGCCTCTGGCCACCGCCCAGGAGCTGAGCACCGTCCCGGGGAGGCAGCCCTGGTCCTGAGCTATGGATCTCCCAGTGCAGGGACTGGCCTCCCACGCTGGCCCTGTTGGGAGACCTCTGGCACCTTAGGGAGGGACCACATAGGCCCGAGTGTCCTGTAGCCAGGCTACTGGGATGTTGGGGACACTTCCAGAGGGATTTCCACAGCAGGAATGTCAGTGAGGAGTAGCTGTTTGGGCTGCAACGTGAGCCTCATGAGACGTGAGGGAAGCTGCTGGGTGAGCTGTGCTCTCGGGGCTCCTCCAGGGAGCTGCCAGGTCAGAGATCGAGGGTGACCTCACCAAGCCGCAGCCTGGCCACGGCTCCCGCAGGAGGCCACGCGCTGGGGCAGCAGCCGGAGTCTGTGAGCCACCTCGGAACTTCTGTCAATTTGTCTCATCTCTGGAGGCACCGCCGGCCACACGGCCGAAGGCAGCAGGGAGCCAGGTTGTGGGTTCATTTCAGCATGAACCTCTGCTGGTCCTGCCCACGGCCGGGCTCGCGAGTCTCGTACACCTCCCTGACCTCCAGCAAAGCTTCCACGCCATTTCCAGAGGCGCTGGCCGCCATGGGCTACTGCCAAATAGCACAGAACTGTCAGTCGGGGCTCCAAACCCCCCTGGCCTCGCGGAAGCAAAGCCGTGAACACAGGCAAAGGGCAAGCGGCAACATCCCTCCTAGGGTGCTGGGGAGATACCGCCACAAGGGAGGGGCACCTCGTCAGTATCCTGCGTCCCTCCACAGCCCTGCTCGAACCCACTGCTGTGCTGGGCACCCCTGTGGCCGTCCCGCCTCAGCTTGGACTCCAAGGCGCCGGGCACTGGGCTGGGCACTCCGGAGGCTGTGAAACTGGTCCCGGCGGAGGGACTGTGCCCCGGCCCCGGTTGAAGTCCATGTCGCCAGCTCCTCAAGAATCTCGACGCTGTCCTTTGTCAGGATCACAGAGGTACCATGGGGGTGTGTCACGGACAAGGGACGGACTGCAGGTCCGCGTGCGGTGCTTCCACAGACAGTGCTGGGGGAGCGGTGCGTGTCGACTGCCAGCACCCCACGCCCAGAGGTGGTGAAGAGTGGGTGTTGGTGACGCAGACCCCATGTCCGTACCTGGCCCTTGCCTTCGTGCTGAAGACATAAGCAGAGGCACAGAGCATCCCCGGCAGCTGGTGAGCAGTGTCCCGGGGACATCTTGTGGCCAAGCTCAGGGTATGGGGACCGAGCCAGGCTGTGACGGCCCCCGCGAGCTAACTGCCTGATGTGGCCTCGGCCGTGCAGAGCGGGGCCTGTGCCGGGCCTGGGTGGATAAGGGAGCAGGTTCCTCAGCCTCCGAGGCTTAATGGATGGCTGAGAAGTTTGTTTACTCAGCTGAGCTGCCTAGAACAGCAGTGACACCAACTTACTAGAAACATGGGTGTCCGCAGCAGCGGGGCCCTCCGGGTGGTCCTCGGGGTTCCTCCTCTGCACCCCCGATGGGACCCGCGTCTTTGCGCAGCACGGCCTCTGCATCAACAGGACCTGGGGCATCAGCAAGTCGCCACGAATCTCCCACGCCATGAGGCACGGGCCTTGTTCCAGACACCCAGCAGCGGGAGGATGCTTCACGTCTGCAAAGCTTCAGATTATCCTGGTCGAGTCCCCAGGCCCGAGGCTTTCCTCAAACCTGACCTGGTGCCGGGAGCCAGCTGAGCTCCGGGGCCAGGGGTGCAGGGGCCCTGCCATCTGCCCGCAGCTGTGTGGCCCCAGTGGAAGGGCTTTGGCCAGTTTCCCTGACCGTCCAGGGTGCGCTGCAGAGGGGGCACAGGCTGTCCCTGCGTCTCCCGTGGGACAGGCAGGTGCTCTGCAGGAGGAGCCTGCGCAGCGCCAGGTGGCTCCTTGCGGGAGGCCCCGGGCTCTCAGTCAGTCCCTTCAGTGTTGACTTTGGGCCTCTACGTCTGGGATGGCTTCTTTTTTTCCTTTACATGAATGTTCATAGCAGCTTTCAAAACTAGAAACTGCGCACATGAATGGAGATGCAGACTGAGGCCTGTCCATACCATGGAGTCCCGCCAGCCATAGAGAGGCACCGGCTGGGCCCCGTGGATCAGGGTGGAAGGTGCAGCAGTGGGCAGTCCGAGGAGGCCATCGAGGGCCAGAAAGCTACCAGCCCCATCTCCCCAGGCTCTTCAGGGTGTCTGCCCAGGAGGGGTTACCTGAGGCGCCTCTGGGCCCTCCGGCCTCCACCCCAGGCCGTGTGGGAAGCCCACTCCTGGTCACACGCCTGGAGGCTGGCAGCGCCGGTGCATTTGCTCACAGGCGGCGTCTGCCTGACCCCAGGGGTGGCTGGGGCGGGGCGGAGGGCCGGCGGGCAGTGGCATCCAGCCCCCTCTGGCCCCGCAGCGCCCACGTGCCTTTGTGTCAGGCGTTTCCAGCAGGACCCTCCCTGGGTCCAGCACACCCAGCCACGTCTGCCTGCGGCATCTCGGGGGCTTTGCAAAACCAGCCCCATGATTTTCTCCCTGGTTCCCAAGTGCCTTTTCTGGCTACGTTAGCTGTTAACTGAGCAACCTTCTTTGGGACTTAAATTTAAGCCCTGTTCCATTCGGGAGTCCTTTTAATTTTACATCGTCCGCAGCGGCTAACCGTGACGATTCTGTGCCACAGACATCGATGCTATTTTCCCCGAGGTCAGCCACTTCCTGTGAGCTGGCAGGACCTGGAAGAAGGCTGCCCAAAGGTACCAAGTGAAGAAAACGGCTGCGCAGAGGCCCAAGTTTCCCAGGACAAGCACGAGGGGACACGTTGGACAGGCATCGCTCATCGCATGTCCTTGGGTGCCCTTGCACCCTCAGCAAGACGTTTTCCAGTCCAACCAACCCATCAGCTGAGAGATGCAGAGTTTGTTCACCTGCCTTCCAGTATTCTTCATTAACATCCTTTTAGGTCGTGTGAGGCTGCTCATAACCAGAGAAAACTTGCATTTGGAGATAGCGATAGATGCCTCTCCTGTGCGGTTCCAGCTCTGGTCAGCGTGTCCTGCTGTCCTGTTCTGTCCTTACTGCAGTGTGGGCACAGTGTGGCCGGGTCTCTGCTCAGGGCCTTACAGGCTGCAGTCAGGCGTCAGCGGGGTAGGCACCTCTTTAGCCCTCATGGTCATCGGCAGAATCCAGAGCCCTGTGTTGTAGGACGGAGGCCTTGGCTCCTGGAGGCTGCCCAGCCGCTTCATGCCATAGGAGTGACCTTTCATGGCCCGTATGGGATCCAGTGTCCTACCACGAAGTCAGGGCAAGGGGCCCTTCTGGTCACAGGACCACCAGGGCTGCAGCGGGTACCTGTCCAGCCCACCTCCTCTGGATGGCAGGCAGCTGTGTAGGGAGATGAGAAGGCCCGGAGGTCCTGGCCAGCACAGGCAGGTGAGTGGCCAGCCTGGTGAGAGAGTGCATCAGAGGAACCTGCTGCCCACCCTCTTCCGCCTCGTGGCCGCCCTGTGAGGGGGTCCCACAGTCATCCTCCCCAGCAGGTGCACAGCACTCAC
Organism: Myotis lucifugus; assembly: GCF_000147115.1. Classification (NCBI taxonomy): domain Eukaryota; kingdom Metazoa; phylum Chordata; class Mammalia; order Chiroptera; family Vespertilionidae; genus Myotis; species Myotis lucifugus. The sequence goes on along the minus strand of NW_005871324.1, from coordinate 1,459,126 downwards.
GCATCCCACAGCCGGTTGGGTTCTTCTCAGACAAGCAGGAGGCTGACGGCGGAGCAGGCTGTGACCAGGGACACCGCCCGAGGCCTTCAGCATTCACCACCTTTTCCTGCGCTTCCCGCGTTTCACAGATGGGATCATGTCAGAAAGCCGTGTGCTCTGGAGACATGCAGGCCAGCCTGTGTGTGGTGGTGGGTGACCCGGGGAGCTGGGTGCTGAGGATGACCCCGGGAAGGGCCTGCGGGGTGCAGCAGCCCGGGATCCCTCGCTGCGCTGGCTCGGCAGCCTGGCTTTGTGCTGACGTGCGGTGCGTGTCTTTACACTCCTGAGTGAGTGATGTTCAATCAGGTGTTTCCCACCTGTGTCTCTGCCAAGAAGCCACAGAACACCCTCCGCACAAAAGGACTGTTTGCACAAAGAAAAACATTCCTTCAGGGGGTTCTTTAGAAACGCTTGATACTCAACTAGCTATAACTTCATGGGAAAGCCTGGTGTTAAAGACAAGCTGGCACGGGAGAGACCTTGACTCTGAGCTTGCCGTGCACCTGTGCGCCGGTGCAGACAGGCCGCCTCCCCTCCTGCAGCCCCACATGCAGCCTGCACCCCCTCTCCTGCTCAGCTCCGCCTGTGCTCTGGTTTTCATATGTGTCGGGGCCAGCTCAGCCCGGCCTAGACTCTGCCTCCCCAGCCCAGAGAGCAGCCGCACAGCCCTCACGCCAGCGTGTCCAGGAGGCCCATTAGGAGCCCGGGAGGAAGGAAGCACCTGGCCGGATGGAGCTGAGCAAATGCAGAGGGCGAGGCAACTGCAGCTGAACGGGGCAGACACACACCTGACCCACCCAGACAGACGCCCGCCAAAGGAAGTTCCAAAACCTGCTTGGGAGTCCACGCGGAAAAGCATCTGCGTGGGAGATACCACCACATGCCGTAGGCGGCGGGCACGCCCACACGGTGTGCTCAACTGAAGAAATGTCGTAAGCGCTCACGGCTTGCACCCAGCTGGGGCTCAGAGACCCTCGGGGCAGGTCAGGGAAGTACGCCCTGCATGTCAGCCGTCATACTTGCTCCATGGCGTGTGGGACCTCGGACCCACAGAGCCAGAAGTACTCACTGCCTGGCCCTTCGCAGGAAAGCGTGTTGGCCCCTGCCTTAAAGGGCAGCTGCTTCCGGGGCACGGGCAGAGGTGGGGAATCGCTGCTGCCACAAAGCCAGGATGTGTTCAGAGGTGCCAGAAGCAGCACTGAGGGTCAAGGGGCCTCCCGCACAGGCCTGGGACGCATGAGGCATCAAGATGACAGTCACCGTCGTCGGTTCCGACAGGCGAGACTCTCAGAATCCAAGAATTCTCATTGACGCTCAAAGAAGAAGTTACCAAAAAGCATACCAGGAAGGAAGGTATTGTGATAAGGCCCAATGTGCCTGGAGGCTGCTATGGTCTGAATGTTTGTGTTCCCCCAAATCCATAGGAAACCTGACTGCCCCCTCCCCCCCCCCCAGGAAATGGTAGTAAGAGGTGGGGCCATTGGGAGAAGCTTGGGTCATGAGGGTGGAGCCCTCATGAATGGATTAGTGCCCCTATAACAGGGATTCCAGAGCGATTCCTTACTCCTTCCACCATCTGAGGACACGGAGAGAAGACGGCCATCTATGAGCCAGGAAGCAGGCCCTCACCCAACACGGAATCAGCCTTGAACTGGGACTCCCAGCCTCCAGAACCGTGAGAAGTGAATTTCTGTTGTTCATAAGCCACCAGCCTGGTATTTTGTTAGAGCAGCCTGAGCAGACTGAGACAAGATGCTTACATTTTTATTGTTTAATTTATTTTTTAAATTTATTTTTTTATTGAGGTAACATTGATTTATAGGATTATATAACTTTCAGGTGTGCGCCATTATGATCGACATCTGAATGTACTCCATCATGCCCACCACGAAAGTCTAGTTTCCATCTGTCGCCTTACAATTGAGCCCCTGTACCCATCTCACCCGCCTTGCTTTTTGAAGATGTGGCATGGTAGGTAATCTAGTCGTTTGCTCTCATCCTGTTGTAGTTTATCCATTGCTGCGTCAGTAACCAGCCCAAACTTAGCCTCTGTGCACGTAGAGCCCATGGGTCAGCAATCTGGAGGGGCTCCCTGGACTGTGGGGCCCCGAGAGGGCGGGGCACGGGGAGTACGTCGATGGGAGCCCCTCAATCAAGAATGAGTGAGCACAGACATCTGAGACTCCAGAGCTTGGGGAACGGGCCGGGGCAGCGACCGTGCACCCGGTCCTCCTGCCATTAGCAGGTGGGAGTGTCCAGCCACCCCCTCCCTCGGGCCACATACACGCAGGCCCCACTCAGCCCTGCTGGCTGTGATAAAATGCTCACTGGGAAGGTTGCTCATCTAACACACCAGGGTCTTATCTCCAAATAACAGGACATCGGGTCAGGACTTCGCACCTACAGGAAACTTAGCGAATCCCTCATCTCAGGGAGAGAAGCCAAGGGTCAGGAACTGAAAATAAATATGGAAGACGGGGCTGTAGTGAAGAGTTCCTCCATCTGTAGGAAAGTTTTGTTATAAAGAGAGGCTTAACCTGAAGCCGGACGGGCCAGCCTCACTCACGGGCAGCACCAGGCCCTCCTGAGGTGCCTGGCCCAGAGCTGAGTTTCCAACGACCTGGTTGGCAGGTCGAGCCCTGTGGGTGCTGAGAACACACCTAAGAAAGAGTGGGTGTCCGTGTTCCCCTTTGAGAACCGCTTCTCAGACTGTGTGTGTGTGTCTTTCCTAAGATGTTCAGACATTTTTAGAAGTGATATGTTAGGCTTGTCGTTTTTGTTAAATATTTAGAAGTGTTTTTGATAAATCTGCAACCAATGTTTAAACGTTGGGGTAATTTTACTTTGTTATAGCCATAAATTTTGATTTATCAACTGAGTTGGAGTGGGACTATACAGAGAATTATTTATTACACAACATACAATTTGTTAATCTTGAGAATTCATTGAATACTTGGCTTCTTTCTTTCTTTCTTTCTTTTTTTTTTTGAAACTTCAACCACAGACCAAAGTGAAGGGGGAAACAACTATCCCGTGTAGCCAGCACCCGGCTTCTACATTAAACAGCCGGGGCCCGAAGTGTTAAAACGTCGGTCCTGGCGCCCTGGCCGGTGTGGCTCAGTTGGCCGAGTGTCATCTGTGCACCGAAAGGCTGCTGGTTCGCTTCCTGTCAGACACATGGCCAGGTTGCGGGTTTATTTTCCAGGTTCCACGTCTGTGCCCGAGACCTCGAAGGAGGGGAGGGGAGGGGAGGGGAGGGTAGCCCCGCAATGAAGAGCCCGCCATGCCCTCAGGAGATATACTACCCGATGGGGAGGGTCCAAGCTGTGGTCATGTGCAGCCCGGCAGCCTCCCTGTCCCTGGTGCCATCCCCACCTTCACGGTGATGCGGTCGTCCTGGGGAAGAATCTAGAGAACACCTTCTGGGATAAAGGTGTGTGTGGAGGTGGGAAACAAATCGAGATAGGACTTGAGGCTAAGGCGACACCGAGGAGGAGACGGCGAGGAGGAGACGGAGGACGGTGTGTGTGAATCCAGCCTGGAGGGCAGGGCCAAGGTGGGGTGAAGTTCGGGGCCTGGGGCCTGAGGACCCGAGAACTGATTTGCGAGGTCTCCCAGGGTGAGACGCCAGCACCCACGTCGCCTGGGCTCCCGGGCTCAGCAGGCGCTCATAAATGCGTGACCGAGGGGACGACCACATCTGGCCCCCTCCACTGTAAGGGGCACCGCACACTCCTGCTCGGGCCCCAGGAAAAGGCCTCCGGTTACACGGTGAGCCCCTCCGATAGAGACGTGTCCCCACTTCAGAGATGCTGGGGGGAAGGGTGGGAGGCCGGGGGTGGGGGTCGGGGGGAGCGGGTGGCAGCCGCTGGAAGGAGGGATTAAGTGCTTACTTGGTGCAATTGAACACTGATAGATAAAGGACGTGGCAATGCCAGCCCTCTTTATAATTTAGAAGATAATTTAATTACTGCGATTAAAACCTAAGCTTCTCCCCCACGAGCGCTGCTTTTAACAAAATACCCCAGGTCCTGCCGTCTCCCACACGCAGACCTGGCGGCAGTTAAACAGACGCCGCGGCTCCGGAGCCCCAGCTCGTGAGCCATCTGGTTTGAAGCAGTGCGACAAGCAGGAAAGGGAACCGAATCAAAGGCACGGCTGGGCATTTTTTTAAAAATACAGAAAACGTGTGAGGTAGACCAGGAGGCCATCCCCTCCTCCCCTGTCAGGGCTGGGTGCCACCCCGGGCCGCAGGGCCGTGTTCCCTTCCTGCTCCCTGGCTGGACACAGAGGTGGCTTCGAGGGGTGAGGGCGGCCAGGGGGTCAGGATGGGCAGACGCATCAGATGCCGGCTCCCCTGCACAGGGTGGGTCAGCACCACCGCATTCAGGGGGAAACCGAGGCCCTGAGCCACAGAACCAGCGTGCGTGCTCTCCCTCACACCCAGGTCCTGGTTGGGCCGCACTCCTGCCACCCCTGGAATCATCCCTTTGGTCCTAGAAGAAGCCCCTCGCCCCCACCTCCCCTCCGTCTGCCTGCACACGGCCCTGCTGGCTCTGCCCTCAACAGCTGTGGCCCCGGAATTCTCCGGTGCGCGGGCGCTTTGATCTGCAGCACACCTGGCGATCAGGGCCTCACGTTCATCCAGCCACAGTCATATGGGTCCCACACACTCTGTGGGCTTCCCCAGCCAGAGGGAAGGGGGGCTGGAGCTCCCCGGGGTGGAGACTGGAGCCCGACAACCACTAGCCCCCCCACCCACCCCTCTGCAACTCCAGGCTTCCGGCTCCCCTCATCCCGTGGCCAAATGTCAGTTCATGGCCTCTGCACCCCAAATGCTTCCCAGCCCCTCCAAGAGACCTGTGCCCCGTCTGCAGTGCCATACGGTGCCCGGCACGCTGCCTTCTCTTTGTTCCTACAAAGGTGTGGGCGTCACCAGCTTTACTTAATGTCAGTACAAGGGAGGGTGCTGGCCCAGAGCCTCTTCAAACCACCCAGGAGAGTGTGGGCAAGGCCCTGCGTCCTGTAGGGCCATAGAGCGCCCACATCTTGGCTTTTGTGAGACTCAGGTGCGAGGAGGCAGCGGCTATGAGCCCCAGGGCACCTGGAACTTGGTGAGTCCCCCCAAAAACTCCAGGCGTTTGTGTCGGGATGTCCTCGCCAGCAGGCGGAGTTTCCCAAGCCCTCCTGGAGCGGGAGTGGTTAAGTCACATCCGAAGGCAGTGGCTCCCGGCTGGTCTTCCTCCTCCAAGAACAGGAGCTGGGCTACTGGGGGGCCATCCCTCCACACCCCAGGGTGTTGGGTTCCCTAGTCCCTCATGTGGGACCCACAAGAGTGAAGGGGTATGGACAGGCCTACCTCTCCCCCCCTTATTTTACACGTGGGGTGTCTAGTTTTCTTGAAGGGCTTCAAGTGGCCAGGAGTCTGGGGTCCCTGGACCCAAAGATCTCAGAGGTCCTTTCTAGTCCAAACTCCTGTCCTCCCAAGTCCTGGCAGCTGGACACATGGAGACAGGCCAGGGGCCTCTGGGCCGAGTGGGGGACCCGGAGGAAGGTGGTGTGGAGGCATCCAACAGCTTCGGGGTGAGCCCCTGAGGGGGCAGGTTGGACAGGACCCCAAGCCCTGCACAGCACAGTGGGTCACAGAAAGGGCAGGCCAGGTGTGCTTGCAGAGGAATCCAAAGTGAGGGGAATGGAAGCGAGGAGACGATGGTCACAGAAAGGAAGCTGCTGTGACACACGCTTCACAGGAAGTCAAGGACTGTCCAGGGGCAGAGGCCCAGTTAGGTCCACCCCACCGCAGCGGCCAGACCGAACCTGCAGCTGGGGGCGGTCACCAAGCACTCCTCTCAGGAATGAATGACCGAGAGATGCCCTGGTGCCTTTGGAAAATTGGGAGAAGCTGGGTAACCCAAATTAGCCCTTCGTTCACCACCCCCATCCCAGGATGCAAGGCGGGGTGACAGCACAGTAACCTGGCGAGGTGATGCATGGCCTGCACACAGGCTGCCCGGAGGAGCCAGCCCCGCCCTCAGCGCCGAACATTGACGCATCCTCCTCAAACAACCAGGTGCCCTTCACAGGAGACGGGACGCTGGTCAGCACTGAGAACTGCCAAGTGAGCAGCAGCATGGGACAGCCTGGCGACACACCGTGAAGCAGGAGCAGCCAGCCCAGACACCCTATTCATGAAAAGTTCTTTGTGGAGAGCGGCTACAGCGTTTGGACAGGTTCAAGCCTGGGACTAATGAGAGGGCACGATCCTCTCGTGGCAAAGCCACGTGCAAGTCCCAGCACAATTAGAGCCAAAGGCTATGGTCGTAAGCTTGACCTTATGGTCCGAACCTGTGGTCCCACGTGGCTGAGTGATATGGGCGGCAGGAGGTGCAGCAAGTAAACAAAGCTTGATCAGGTGCGTGTAATTGAGTAGATTCGAAACCCGGGAGAACATTGTAAACATCTTGATCACGCCCTTACTTTGCCTGGTGGAATCTGGCTATAAAATAAAGACTCGGCTTGCAGGCTGTGGCGCTGTCTCTCCATCAGAGAGGGCAACATCCCACCTAGCCCCAGCTTTCTTCTCTTGTCTGTCTTTTCTAAATCCTTCATCGCCCCCTCTCAGGCTCACCGAACCTGGCTGTGCTGGCGGGGCACAGTTCTTAGTTGGGCAGACTCACCCATGGGGTAGAGGAGAGAAAACCATGCCCTCGGGGGGGTTTTCTTCAGTGCAGGGCAAGCCCTCATTTGTAGTGTCCAGCACTCGGAATGTAGCCCGTGAGGAACCCAATGTTTAATTTTATCCTATTTTCCTTCATTAAAATGTAAGTGGCCCCTATGGCTAGTGGCCACCGTGTTGGACAGCAGTGTGGCTCTCCCTGTTGAGTGGTTATGATGTGGGAGGGGGTCACATGCACAAGGAGGGAAGCTGCACGTCGAAGATGTGTGCTGCTGCGTCCTCCCGTCTGCAAACACCAGGCACCATCATTCGTTCCACTTTAGCTTTGAAAAAAAGCAAAACGGAGATCTCTCCAACTGAGGTTCTCCCCCTCTGTCCCCCCTCCTCACCCCATGGCCTCACAGTGGGCCCTGGAGGGGTGCCCAGCACCCGCAGGGGACACTGGGTCTGCAGGGCCAACCACAGCCCATCACTCCTGCAGGCCTCCCAGGACAAGGAAGGGTGTGGGTGCATTTCTGGTGCAAATTCCAAACAGGCTGCCCTCAGAGGGACCTCTGCACTGGGGAGCAGGGTTGGACAGGTGTCCATAGGGTGGTGTCCAGGGCTTTCCTTAGGAGTGCATCCCTGAAGCGGTGTCCACAGAGCCTGCTGGCCACTTGAGCAGAGGCTACAAGAGTCTTCACACCCTTGGAGGCTTTGGGGGGCGGGGGCTCTGGCTCCAGAGCTCACCCTTCAGCAGCTTTGGTCACTTCCTAGACCACTTCATGGCACCAGTTCTGCAATCCAATTTCTAAACCCTCGGTCACTTCACCCTCCCCCCCGCCCCCCGGGCAAACACATCTGGGCAGAAAGCATCCAGTCCAGGGCAGACATGAGGAAATGCCTGGCCATGCCCTCAGAGAGATGGGATCAGGCTGCCACTGCCCGTGGCAGCGATGGTCACAAACACTAGGACGAAACCCCAACCACTTGCATTTCCCGTTCACTTTGTGTCCAAGTGAGCAGCCTTGACATTGACTGGCTGTCAGCTTTTCCTGCCTGGACGCAGGAAGGGAGGGATCAAAGGGTTCCCCTGGCCCCATCCCTGGTGTTGAGTTAACGGGGAGAGGTCCCTCACCACCTGGCCTGGGAAAAATGCTTCACAGACAGGTTTCAAGATGACTCATGACCACTGTCATTGTGCCCCCTGTCCAGGTCACTCCGTGGGGACACTCGCAGTGAATAGAGTCAATAAACAGGGGAAACGCAGGCCGGGCCGGGCCAGCCAGGGGAAATGCAAGGAGAGCAGAACTGCCTGTTTTTTCTTTCCTTCATCAGAGGCAGGCTTCTCCCTTGCCAATCCCCAGTGACAGTGCTCTGTCATGACCGTCATTCCCAGCTCCCCTGGAAAAGCACACAGAACCGGCACCGGTCCTGACAACAGGACCTGGGCGTGGATCCAAGTCCTAGAAGAGGGACAACTGCCCGGGCGAGGAGTTTAAGCAAAAAGGCCGGATGCACACCTGGGGCTGGGCGGAGCCCTGGTACCCACAGCCTGGGGGTGAAGCTGCCGGGTCCAAGCGGGAAAGGGGCGCGAGGGCAGGGTCGGGGGAACGCTGGGAGGGGGCAGTAAGAGCCAACCCGACCCCGCCTGACGCCGAGGGGGCGGGGAGAGGACGGAGAGAGGCGTGGCCGGGAAGGGGCTCCAGAAAGGGGCTCGAAGGGCACTGCAGGGACCCCCGGCTCCGCCCAAGGCCCGACCTGCGGCCTTCGGGGACTAGAGCTGGGCAGACCCTCAAGTCCCTGAGTCCAGCGGATTCGCTGTCCCTGAGATCCCCCGCGAGACCTAGCTGTTCTCAAATAAATGGACACGCAGGCAGCTTCCAAAAGAGGCGAAACCGTTTATCAAGTCGCTGAAGGCGCGATATCTACAGTATCTACAAATATCTACACGTATCTACACCGCCTGCAGACAGGGCTCCCGGGTCGTCTACACGGCAGTTGCTGGCCGGGCCGGGGGCGACGCGGTCTCGCGGAGAACAATAAATATCACTTCCTTCCGCGCTGACCGGGCGCTTGGGCACGGGCGGCGCGGCCCGTGCCCCTCCGGGCTGGGGGGGGGGGGGGGCCGCGGTGGCGCCCGGGCTGGAGAACCAG
>NW_005871324.1:1444585-1449527 GCF_000147115.1 Myotis lucifugus | reverse complement strand
GCATGACACGGGGGCGGCGTCGCAACTCGTCCAATAAAACGTGCTCTAGCTGCACCAGGGGCTGCACCTGGGGATGGGACCTGCGATACTCCAGCCAGGAGCAGGGCCTAAGTCAGTAGGTCATTATCTTCTGCGGGCTCCCAGGCTGCGAGAGGGCACACCCCGGGCTGAGGGACTCCCCTTCCCCCAGCGAGGGCATAAATTGTCGTGCCCCGCGCCTCTGGTATATATATATATACATAACCACCCACACTCAGGCCGGGAAGCCCCAGAGCGCCCCTCAAAAGGAAGCAAGGGCGGTAACAGCCGCCTCCCGGGGGCGGAGCGCGCGCGGAGCCGCGGCCCCGGATACCACGACCCCGGCCCTACCTTTCTCCGCGCCGTTGGGCTGCCCGGGGGAGGCCACCGGGTTCCGCGAGCGCGCAAAGGCGGTCATGAGCGGCAGCGCGCCGGGCCGGTGGTTACGGGGCCTGTGGGAGGGAGGCGGGCGGTGGGTCGGGAGATGCCCCGTGCAGGCGCCCGGTGGCGCTCGCTGTCTCCTCGGGACACTCACCAGTCTTCGGGGTCGCAGTCTCGGAAGCCTTTGGCGAAAGGGTTGCTGGCGATCTTGAGCTGCGTGATCTGCGGGGAAGAGGGCGCGCACTGAGCCGGCGCCGGAGCCCTGCGCAGGGGGCTGTTGGACCTCCGCGAAGAATTGGGGAGTGTTGGGGAGCATTGAGAGGGGCTGCTCCGGGACGGGCTCCCCTCTCCGCGGACTGAACCGGCCCGCAGCCGCCCCTCCCCCACGGAGGTTGTGCCTCTCTCCTGCGGTGGGATGTCTGCGGAGCCTCCCTTCTTGGAAAGGAACCCCTTTGGGGACCCCAAGCGGTTGGGATGGAGACCCTATGCCCCTGGCTGAGATGGGAATGTGGTCACCTCCACCCCCACCGCGCAGTGGAGAAGAGCGAAGGGGCGCCCTAGGAATCTGGGTAAACCTCAGATCTGGCCCCTGATGGGGAGTTTCCGGAATGGTTTGGAAAACAAACTTTCAGGCCGCATTGACAGTTGCTGCTTGAAAGGTCAACCTGATAGGCGGCTGGGACGTCCTGCAGCCGAGGGGAGGGGGCGCTTGCTGCCCCCAAGGGCTGCATGCTGGTTTTGTTCCACTGGGGCCGTCATCTGCAGGTCCAAACCTTCAGTTCCCAGGCAGGGGCTGAAAATGTCACCCCACCCCAGAAGCGCTGAAGGTGGGGGTCCGCAGGCCTCGCTCACCCTGTGGTTCTGGTAGGCAGTGACGGCCGTGAAGCGCGTCTCCTCGAACACAAAGGTTTTGAAGTTCTCCTCGGCGTATTTCTCACTATCTTTGCGCGGGTCCACGTAGACCACATGGAAGCGGGGCTGGTATCTGTGCATGGAGTTGAGAATAATCTGGAAGACAAGGTGGCGAGGCAGGAGCTAGGAAATCGGCCAAGATCTTAACAGGCAGCAAACGTCCCAGGGAACTCGGGCAAAACCCTTATCTCCCCAAATGAGGCCTGGCCAGGGGGACCCAAGTGGACACTGTGACCGACTGGGGGCCACCAGGAAAGACGCTCCTCCGAGTGGCAAAAGGTCGAGGCTTGGATTCTCTTTCCTTATGTCCACACGAACTACTGCGACTCCCATCGCCAGCCGGGATTCCAAAAAGCCTCCTGCACCAACCCCCACACCCGGCACCATCCTTTCCAGTTAAAAATCGCCAAAAAAAGATGAGGAACCCTCTCCCAGGCCTGAGGTCCACCAGACCTTATGAGCTCCTGACCAGAAGGGCTGCTCTCTGCAGCCTGTCACTCATCCACACCCCAAGCTGCCCAAGCTCTGCCTCTGGTGTGCGGAGGGCCTGCAGGGGTGGGGACGCCGTGGTAGCCTGGGGAGGGGGATCGCTCACGTGGCCGTTGTCGTCCAGCAGGTTGTTGGTCAGTTTGAGCTTGTCGAAGGACACAATTTGCTTCATCCACTGTGCGCCCTTGGCAGGCGAGTCAGGGTGGTAGTGCACTCGGCCTGGAGTGGCAGGGTCTGCCTTCCCGGCCACCAGCCAGGAGGAGCTGTGGAAGGCGTACCTGGGACGGCACCAGAGCATGGGTCACGTCATGTGGGGGTGAACTGAGTGAACCCCGAAAGTGCCTCTGATGAGTCTCCCCATCGGTGAAGCTTTGGCTGCCACACAGGCTGGGAGCTTTTCCGAGGGGAATTGTAGAGAAAACAGAAAACTCCCTCCAGTCCCCAAACACAAGACAGCAGGAATCCGCACGGAGGAGGGAGGAGAGGAGGGAGGAGGGAGGCCGAGCTCCCGGTGCCACATTTCGCTGCACACGGGTCTGCCTGTTCTGGGCTTCCCTGCTGGCCTCCAGTGTTGCCTGCTCAGCGGGCGCCTGGATTTGGCCACGAAGGCTGCCTGGGGCACCAGGCAAACCACTTCTCTTTATTAATTGCTGTTAATTGTCCGGGCAGCTAAGGCCCGCCCTGCATAATCTCTCCCGGTCACCCCACCTTTCCTGCCCTGCTGGGGGGCGGGCAGCATTCCCTGAGGGTGGGGGAAGGGGACAAGGTGTTCACCTCCTGGGAGGAGACAGGAAGAAGGGGGGCTGTGTGCTGGGGTCTCCCCCGCATGGGCGCTGCCTTGGGCCTAAAGCTGGTGGGGAGGTAACCAGCCTGTGTGACCTCCTAAGGGGAGTTCTGGAGAGCCTCTGGGGGCAGGGTGTTTGCGAGTCTGGGGTCCGACAGGGTGGGAAGGGAACAGGACACAAAAGCGGGTGGGGAAGCTGGCACAGATGCCTGCGGCCACCGAGTTACCCATGTTGTGAGCTGTACCCAAGGCATCACCAGGCAGGGACCCGTGGCTTCCCAGGGCACCCTCCCGGGTCCTGCTGGGCGCTCACCGGTAGCGCTTGTCGTCCACGGGCACAAAGTCCATGAGGAGCATGTAGTCAGCCATGGGGTCCATGCCGAAGAGCTTCACTTGGAAGGTGGGGAACATGCGCCTGGGGACAGGACGGCAAGGAGGCAGGTCACCTTAGATGGAGAAGGGCAGGGTCGCTCCACCTTAACCAGCCGGGGACGGACTGCCTTCCTGTGACTGCTGTGTGTGGTCTGGGGGCCGGTCCCTCCATCTCATCTCCCCTCACTCAGCTGCTCTCACCCGACCAGGCCCCTGCCCAGCGAGGGCAAGAGGAGCCGCAGGGAACTCCCCTGCCCCCGTTTTTTAAAACACGAAAATGGCTAGCTCCACACTAGAGCTGAACCTCCACGCCCTAGCCTTGGCCAATCGCTTCTGTCACCCTTGCCTGTGTGGACCCAGCCTAGCAATTGCCGAGCTAGGCTCCGCTGGCGACACCCCAGCCGCGGGATCCAGTGCCAGCCCTCAACAGAGCCACCCAGCTCGATCTAAGCTCCCGGCTCCAACAAAGTGAAACCGGGTTATTCTGTGAGATTCTAAGGAGTCCTGGTTGCCCTTTCGAGTGCGCCCAGGCTGTCCCCAATCCCTCAGTAAGGCCCAGTGCTGGAGTCTCCCTACCTTCCTTGGGGACACCTACAAGTTCCCACTCCCCCAACTGCCACTATAACCCTAAGGCACAGCTACTCAGGGCAGACTTGGCTGGTGCCCTCATGGTCTCTAACTTTCCCTCCCCCGGGACTCCACCTTGATGACCAGATCAGGCTCTTGAGAGGGCATTATGCCACTCCAGCATGGGCCGCTGACTGTGGGCCGGCCCTGCCCGCGGGGCCCTGGAGCACAGCACAAGGCCTGGCCCCCAGCCCTTCCCAGGGCTTCCCCTCGCTCCCTGCAGGCGGTGGGCAGAAAACAGATGACACTGAGCTGGCCCTCCTGGACTGGCCTGCCACCACCACCACCCCACCTCTGCGGGCTGGAGGGTGAATGCTGACTCCTGGGGTGAAGCCTAGCTGGTGCCAAGACCCTTGCTGGGCTGGCCTGGACCAGGGGCTGGGGCACAGTCCTGGGGGAGAGGGGGAGCCCAGGACAGCAAGGAGAGCCTGGAGAAGACCCACTGAGCTGGAGCTGAGCGTGGGCCCCAGGCTTCCCAGGGAGGGCGGCCTCAGCAAGGAAACAGAAACCACCAGAAGGCTCTGCAAACAGGCCCTGAGCTCCCTTTGGCCAGGCGGACTCAGAGCTGGTGTCTCTGTGTGTACATTAGACACAGCCCGGCACTCGCCTTTGTCTGTTGGTCAAATCCGTTGCATCGAAAAACTTGTTCCCCTTCTTCTCTCTGGGCCCTTACAACAAATACAGGCCAATTGGAAGACGCCGGCCCCAGCGGCAGAGCAAGGCCCCACAATCACCCGGAATTTAGGCCTAAGACAACTGGGTAGCAATCTCCACGGAACAGAACACACTGCTTTAGAGTCTTAATTCCCCCCTAAAATGTTCCCGACAATTGCCCAGCTGCTCCTCTTTAGCCGGGATAGACTGAACTAAGGAACCAAAGACCGAGTTTCCTTTGAGGTGGGATCCACCGGGAGGCAGAGCCGGCTGGTGGCAAGGCCCCTCCATAGGCGGCTGCCTTCCCCCCAAGCTCGGTGAGCTCTGAGCCGGTCCGTTTCTGGCGGTGCCAGGTCCCTGGGGCTGCTGGTCGGGCGGCAGGTCCGCAGGTTTCTCTCCGCCGCCTTCCCGGCCTCCCAAGCAGTACCCTCCGGCCCGGCGCGCCAGGCGGCTGTCGCTAGAGCCGGGACTCGGAGAGCGAAGGAGCTGGCCCGCGCAGAGGGGGACCCGCAGGTGGCCAGGCCGCGCCCCCCACCCCGCTTCTCGGTCTCGCTCGCGTGGATCGGGCCAAAGCCCGCTGCCCGAGACCGGCGCCACGTGGGGAGGGTCGCAGCGCGGAGAGGGCGCCTGACCTGCCAGCCTTGGTGACGATCATCTCGGTGCCCAGATGATTGAACTCGCCCACATAGCCGTCATCTCAGGTTG
>NW_005871324.1:1427363-1444485 GCF_000147115.1 Myotis lucifugus | reverse complement strand
ACCAAGGGCCATAAGTTTAGTACCTATGTTTTCTTCTGTGTATTCATTGTTTCAGGTCTTATATTTAGGTCTTTGATCCATTTTGAGTACTAGGAGAATTTAAGTGTGGAGAAAAAAGAACCCTCATTCACTGCTGGTGGGAAAGATACTGGTCCAGCCACCATGGTGAACAGTATGGAGGTTCCTCATATAAATTAATAATACTGTAACCATGTGACCCTGCATCCCATCATCTGTATATCTACCTATATATATATATATATATATATATATATATATATGCATCCCTATGCACATATATATATATATATCTAGAGATGTCTATATATCTACATATATGTCCACATATATATATATATATATATATATATATATATATCTATATATATATATATATATATATATATCTATATATATATATATATATATATATATATATATATATATATATATATATATATATATATATATATATATATATATATATATATATATATATATATATATATATATATATATATATATATATATATATATATATATATATATATATATATATATATATATATATATATATATATATATATATATATATATATATATATATATATATATATATATATGTATATATATATCTGTATATATCTATATGTATATATAGATCCGGGCATATCGATCGACCGGACCGGCTCCCCAGAGCGCCGGCCGTCCGCCGCCCCTCGCTCTGCCGCCCTCCCGTGTTGCACTTCTCCCTTCTCTGTCCAGGCTCTCTTTCCAGTTTATTTATTTTTTTACCTTTGTCTTGATCATTTAAAATTTCCCTCCTGTTCGTCTTTCCTTCCTCCACTATCTCTTTCGTTTCTCTTTATTTCTGTTTGCTTTCCTGCCTCTTCCTCTTTTTCCTGTTATGTCTTTTCTTTCCACTTCATTTTTCATCACTCTTTTTCTTTTCAGTCTGCCTTTTCCCTCTTGTTTCTGTATATCTTTCTTTGTTATTCATTACTTTTTTCTTTTTTTAAAAAAATTAAAACTGAAGTTTTTCTCTAACTTTTTCTTTTTAAATGACTTTCTTAAAATGTCCTTCACTTTCTTCTTTTTGTTCTTGCCCTCTCTTTTTCTTCTTTCTCTTTTTCCCTACCCTCCTTTCGGGTTTTCTGTGTTTTCTCTTCTTTTCTCAGTTTCCCCTCCTCCTGGCTGCCTCGCGTCTTTCTCTTTCTCCTTTCCCCTTGTTCCTTGTACTTTCATCCCACCTCTCCGAGCTCAGGGCTACTACCTCCGCCGCCTTTCTCTGGCCCCCGGCTCCTGTCCTTCCCGCCTCCGCTCACCGCTTCTGGGCCCGGGTCTAGCTTTGTGCAGGTCTCTGTAGCTGGGTCCCCAGGCTGGAGGGTGCACTGGCTTCGGGCAGGATGCCTGCCCTTCCTTTGCCCCAGAGTTGAAGCTGGAAGCCTGGAGCCCACCCTGCCAGAGGTCCCCTCCCACCCACTCCGTGCCCCAGCCCTGCCAGCCCTGCCAACCCTCTCTGGGGCAGCAGTGGCAGAGGATCTGGAGGGCGGTCGGCGTAGACGCTGCGGGAAGGCTCACCTTCCATGTCCCTGGTGACGGTGCTGAAGTGCATCCCGGCCGGGGATTCCAGCAGCCGGTGAAGCTTCGCCCGATTGGGGGACCCGGGGCCCAGGCGGGCGGCACGCTCTGCGGCCTCTGCTGCAACCAGAGAGGCGATGCTGAACGCGCTGGCCCGGGGAGACAGCGGGCTCCGCGCGTCCATAGGCGCCCGGCGGCCTGGCCGGCGCCGCCTCCGACTGCGTGCACCCAGCCGCACCGAGGCCGGCCCAGCCCACGGGAACCGGGGGCGGGAGCCTGCGGTGCCACTCACAGCCGTTAGCCCGGACCCAGGGGATTATGGCGTCACGGCCCCCCACTCCCGACCAGTGGCAGCCGAGGGGCCCAGCCGGGTGGGGCGCCCTGAGAGCACAGGGCCCTTCTGCTTTTCAAGTTCCTGGCCCCTCGCCTCTGCTCCCAGGGACCTCCATGACCAGGGCCCCTCAGACATCCCACTGCTCCCACTGAGGCCAGGGTTCTCTCCGTCAGCTTCTACAGCCCCAGAGGGAAGGTGATTATACCGGGAGCACTCAGCCCCAGCCCAAGGCAGTGGAGCACGGATGAAACACCAGGGGCCGCCTGGGCCCAGCCCAGCCCCTGCCCCTGCCCTCAGCCCCTCCTGCCTCCTCCCTGGCTGCCCCTGCACCTGGGTAAGGAGAGGGCAGTTCGGGCTCCAACACGGCCTCTGCGAAGCAGGACAGTACCCAGGCCAGCAAATGCCCCTGGCCCCCTTCGATTGGCTCACTGTTGTGGCTGGGGACCCCAAGTAGAGGGACACCGCCCAGGCTGCGCAGCCCGGGAGTCCCAGCGTCACGCGCAACCCGCGTACACCGCCCGCCTCTGGCCAGGACGCTTATACATCCGGAGGGTGGGCAGTGCCCGCTCCTCTGACCTCCCTGCGCACCGGCCAGGCGCAGGGAGGGCCGGGGGCGGAGCCTGGACTGGCCAAGGGAGCTGAGGACACGTAGGGAGTTCAGGCCTCCCAGTTCGGTGGTGTGCTGCCCCTCGCTGCAACCCACTCCACAGTCAGCCTGCCCGCCTGGGGCAGTTAGGCCCAACACAGTGAGGCAGGGCCTGCCTGAGGTCTCAAGGCCCTTAGGCACAGGCAAATGGGATGAAAAGGCCTGGCTTAGCTTGTGCCTTCTCCTACCTACTGCTTCTGGGGCCTCCTCTGACCATAACAGGCCTCCATGGCCTTCCAGTCCAGGGTCTCCCTCGCAAGCCTCCGTGCCTCCCAGGAGCCTCTTGGTCCTGCACTAAGGTTCTGGCAGTCAGGGCCTCCTTTCCAAGGCCTCTCCGCCTGCAACCACATCATTTGCCTGTGCTTGTCTGGATGGGGGTAGGGGGCCGGCAGTCTCTCCTCCGGGTTTTTACAATCCCAGGGCCTCAGACCCTAGGCTGCAGGGGGTGCTGGCTGGGAGGCAGGGAAGGCCCAGGAAACTGGGGACCAGGGATTAGGCTCCAATGGGAAGCAACTGACTTTGGGGCCTGAGGTCCAGGAAAGAGTGTGAGGCCAGTGGGTGAGCATGTGGGTAGTGCTGTGTGTGATTTCATGCGCAGTGAGCCCCTCGCACCCCCCCACCCAGGCTTTATGGGCTGTGGAAGTGAAGGGACGCTGATAGCAGGGAACGTCCCCAGCCCTGAGGGGTCCTTCAGGGCTGTGACAGGGACAGTGACCTGTGGGACCTAGGGCCAGGTCCAAGGAGGAGTGTGATAGGGGACTAGCCAGGCTCCCCTCTGCCTCCTTGATGAGCAGGGCCAGCACCCTGCCTCCAGAACAGGGGGCGGGGGACACTGGTGGTGGCAGGTCGAGTAGTGTTGCAGGAGCTGAGCCCAGTGCTGTCGGTTCACACCCAGAGATGTGCAGGGCGGTGTCACCGTGTCACCTTTTGCTGGTAGCTATACCCCCCCACCATTTATGTGTGGGTCCCCATGTGGGGGCTCCATGGGGTGGGCTCCTGCCTGTGGTTGTGAGTTGTCTGGATGCACGTTGTCCCAGCACACGGGGTGCCAGTGGTGGTGTCCCCCGAACCTGGGGGAGCCTTCCTCGTGTATCTGGGCGAACACCTGAAGGCGGCGGCCCAGTGAGTCCCAGGGTGACACCAACACTGAGAAGGGAGAAGTGAAAGTGAAAAACCCTGGGCCTTCCTGGAGACTGGGTCAGCCCCCTGGGGCGCATCCTGAGGTCCCTGACCCTCCAGGGCAGAGGTGGTGGAGGGGAGAGGGGGTCCTTCCAGCCCTCGTTAACCCCTTCCTGCTCAAACTGGGACCTGCCAGGGGCCGGCTGTTTTGTCAAAAGCTTCAGAGCAGAGAAAGTTCTTCGTGGTCCACGACAGGGTGCTGGGTCGGTGTGAGAGGCCCCACCCGGGCTGCTCTGCTCCGTTCGCTGAGCGACTCGCTCCACCCGCTGCCGATTCTGACCCCGCGCGACTGCATAACCCCGGACCCCGCTGCTCCATGCGCGGGCCCTCCCGCAGCCCTCGACTTGGAGGAGCCCAAAGAGGCCGGAGGCGCAAGGCTGCCCGAGCCTCCAGCCCGGGGCAGGGCTGCTGCCTCCACCGCCCAGCGGGGCTGCGCTCCGGCGATCTCCCCGAGGTCCCTCCTGGGCCGCACCGCCCTCCCGCTCCGCCACGCTCCCCCGCCCGGCAACCGCCCCGGCTCCCAGCCGTTCGCGCCGCCCACCCCTCCTCTGGTACAGGCCGCAGCCCAAAGGGAATGCGCCCGCGAGTGGCCCCGCGCCCCGCACACCCCGTCCCGCGCGCGCCGCGCCGCTGCCTGCAGGACGGCTCCATCCCTCACCTGGACGGGCCGCGGCTCCCTTCCGCCTCGCTCCCCCTGCCGGCCGCGCCTCCATGACCGGGAGGTCCGAGGCCCGGCTGCGCGGGGCAGGAGGGCAAATCGAGGCAGGGGGCCGGGAGCTGCTCGGGGTCAGCCTCCTCGGAGCGCGGCGCGCGGCTGCGGCCTGGACTTGGCGGCGCGTCCCTCCGCCTGGGACGAAGAGTGAAGACCAGACCCGCATGTCGCCGCGCCGGCCGGCTGGTTGCGAGGTAGGCGCTATGAGACCATTTTACAGGCCGTAAAACCGAGGCTCGGGCTTGGCTGGCTGCCGGTGGTCCAGAGTGGGAACCAGCAGTCTGGCGGAGGGCAGGAGGCGGCAGGGGCGGGCGGGGGCGGAGGCCGTGGCCCCCCCTAGGCCGGGACAGGACCGCAGCTGGGCTTCTCCCGGCGCAGGGTCCCACGTGGGGCCCCGGCACTGCGCGGGGAGCCTTGCGCCTCGGCTCACTCGCTACCGCCTTCCCCCAGCATCTTCCGAGTTTCGACTAAAGCGAGCCCTGTTTCAAGCCCTATTTCGGACGTTTTCTCCCCAGCGCGCGGGAGGCGGCCCCTGGAGAGTCTTGCCCGCCCAGCTCCGCCTCCTCAGAGCGCACCAAGTCGGGCACCCTCACATTCTTGTGGCGGGGACCCCTCTCCTCGCTCTCAGTCCATTGTAAGGGCACGTCCACGGCGCCGCGTTCACCGCTCAGAATTCACTCCGGCCTCTTTGTTCCCAGCCGTGGAGGGACCTGCGCGCCCTTACGCATGCATCTCTGGCAGGCACAGGGCCCCCTGCGCCCTGCCCTGAAGTCTCCTCCAGACGAGGCGCACACCACCCGGCCCCCAGCGGGTGCCGGGCCATCTGGGGCGAAAGCAGCGCAGATGGGTCTGTGCAGGCAGCCCACAGGATGTGAGTCCGTGGTGCCCTGGGACCCCCCTCCCCTAGGAATCAGAGAACCGAGCGGAGTAGAACCAGGTTGCGTCACCCACGGCGCAGACAGAGGGGGGCTGGGCTTTACTTGACCCCATTAATTCGTTTCAGGATTGATTAGCGGGGGACTGCGTCCAGCGCCTGCCTGGACTCGGCCTCAGGGGTCTCCCAGGGAGGCCCCGCGCCAAGAGCAGCTTGTACCCTGTCAGTGGCTCCTCCCCTGCCCGCAGCCCTGGGCCTTTGGGAGCCCCAGTCTCAGGGGCAGCGGCAGGGGACAGGAGGGGAGCCGCCTTCGCTGGAGCCGGGCTCGGCAGCGGGCTCGGCAGCTTCGTCCTCCCTTCCTGGCTCTGTCCCCACCTCTGCGATTAGGAACGCCTGGCCCCGCTGTCCCTCCATTCGATGGTGCTTGGCCCGCGATGCCCGCCATGAACGCGGCTTTCTGGTTTGCCCTCGCTGTGTTGGACGGGTAGGGACCGCCGTTCTCCCGATCCTCGGGCTGCTGTGCTGAGACCTCCCTCCCCTCCGTCCCCAGTCACTGAGCCTTCAGAAGACCCCTGGGGCTCTGCGCATGGGGGGGTGGGGGGAGAGGGGGAAGGAGCGGGCAGCTAGCGCCAGGTCTGAGGCTAAGCCAGAATCGGAGTGGAAGCTTCCTCCAGCGCCCAGCGCGCACCTTTGAGGCACGGCCCCCGCTTCCACGGTGGGTGCTTTGTCCGCAGTGGAGGCCCGCGGAGCTTGCCGCGTGGCCAGGACTGGGGCCACAGCTGGGGGCGTGGGGCAGAAGCAGTTGTCCTGCTCACACACCCTCCCCTGACACAGAGGTGGAGGAGGCAACCCTCTCTCCCCCGCTTGGGGAGAGCGGTGGCTCTGCTGGCCCCTAACTGTCCCCCTACTGAAGCAGTAGTCCCTGCCAGCCCACCCCTTCCCCCCAGGCGTCCTCCTTGGTGTTGGGCCCTTGGGTAAGGGAAGGGCCCAAGCTCTGTGGGGTGTGGCAGAGAGCAGGCAAAGCCCTGAAGAGAGACCCAGGGGCACGGTGGTGTCCACAGGAGTGGGGTCCACACGAGGGGGACTCAGCTCCAAGTAGATTCCCAAGTGAGGCTGGGCAGACAAGCCCGGTGGAGTTAGAAACAGCCCCGTGTGAGCACTCTGGCGGCTTGGAGAGGGTGGGGTGGGAGTGAGCTGGGCGATGGCCAGGGAGGAGCTGGACACCCCCCTCCCCACCCAAGGCATCATCTCAGACTCTTCCTGGACCCCAGCGCCACCTGCATCCTGGTCCCGGGACAGGGACATCTTAGAGTGCTAGTGCCTGGCCCTTGGGGGACGAAGGACAGTAGGATGAACAAAGAGGAAAACTAAGACATCGAGTGGGGCAGACACCAAAGGAAGTGACAGGCGTGGGATAAGGCAGGACGGGGGGGCACACCCCCCAGTGACACCAGTCCCCTCAGAGCTGGGAGGGGATGGACCAGGGTTCGTACAGCCGTGCACAGCTGGTGGGTCTCCTGTCTGCCACCTCCCTCCCTGTGGGTGCTGTCCCTGGGCCCCGTGCACCCCCCTCATGTGGGTGCTGTCTTCTGGGCCCAGTGCCCAGGAAGACAGATGGGGGGGGGGGGGAGATGGTGAGAGGGATGGCCAGGCAGGATGAGGATGTCAGCTAGACCTGGGTCATAGCACCCCTGCCTGCCCCCCCTGCTGGGCACCAGGGCCCCCTGCAGGCTGAAAGTTCCCACAACTCCAGAACAAACAAACAAACAGACAGACTAGTGCACAGCCAGGCCCTGGGCCCCTCTCTGATTTCTGGGCCTGTTGATTTAGCTGCCCACTTGGCAGGAGGACCCAGCCACATGGGGAGCCGGCTGTCCATATGTCTGTCCATCTACTGGCCACGCTAGTCCCTCCGCCCCAGCTGCTCTCAGGCAGAGGTGGGGCTCAGAGACCAGGTGACCTAGATTTAGGCTGCCTACTGGGGGGCTGAAGAAACCAGTCCCCTTGCTTCCCCTCTGTGGCCAAGGCAAGTGGAACCACACTTTCCAGGGAAAGGGACAGACCCCAAAGCCCCTGGGGAGTGTTAGATGAGAGTCGGTGGCCAGAAAATGGGCACCTGCAGACACTCTCTGCAGCGAGGGAACCTGGCTGGGCACCAACCCCCACCCATCACACACCCATATGGAACCCACAGCACTGCACACATGCCCGTGAGGGTGGGCATAATGTGTGTTGGGTATGCACACACCACACATACATGCACACATCCACAGCGGAGTGCTTATACACATGCATATGAGCACACCATACACACATGTGATCATGAGCAGGCACACGCACACACTGTTCACATACAGACACCAAGGTTGGCCAGAGCGCACATATTGCATGTGCAGAACATTTACATGGACATGCACGCGTGTGCAGGTGTATCCCTCCCAGTGGCCGCTGGGGTAGATCTTCAATAGTGGCCGCCGGGGACACGCATTTCAGGAACTCAAGTGGCCTGATGTTTACTTGCCTTGGATGAGGTCCATGTGGAGCCTAAGGAGCCATACAAGGAAAGAAGAATAAAATGTTTCACTTCACTCGTGTAGGGTCATTTTCTGAAGGTGACACACTCAGATGTTGCCCCAAGGGGGAAGGTCTGATGGCCAGGACGATGCCCTAGACCAGTGATGGCGAACCTATGACACGCGTGTCAGAGGTGACATGCGAACTCATTTTTTTGGTTGATTTTTCTTTGTTAAGTGGCATTTAAATATATAAAATAAATATCAAAAATATAAGTCTTTGTTTTACTATGGTTGCAAAGATCAAAAAATTTCTATAGGTGACACGGCACCAGAGTTAAGTTAGGGTTTTTCAAAATGCTGACACGCCGAGCTCAAAAGGTTCGTCATCACTGCCCTAGACATTGGGTACAGGAGGAGTCTCCCATAACAGGGTCCCTCAACAGGGACCCTTCTGGGTGGAGTCGCCTGGGAGGTCACTCCATGCTCAGACCCAGCCCTGGACCGGGCTGGGTGGGTAAGATGAGCCCTGGGAAGCTCTGAGAAGTAAGAATCTGGGGTCAGGGCCAGAGGTGATGAAGAATGACTGCTAAGCCAGTGACATCAGCACCTTTGTTAACAGGTCCTAGAGAGCGTGTTCTCCGGGAATCATTGGATCCATTGTGTCTCCCCTTAAAGATACTTAGTACATTTAAGATAACAGAATATATCTGTGCTCGCTTCGGCTGCACATATAATAAGATAACAGAATACTGTATCTGTCTCGGAATTTGCGTTAAATGCTTGATGAGTTTAGCAAATAGATTGAAGTTGTCCACATATTCACTGAGAAACTGGGTGGGAATCTGGCCCCAGGGCAGTAGAGGGTTGGCTCTGTGGCTGCGCCCTTCGCCATCCACTGTGCTTCCTGGCAGAGCCCCCAGGGCTGCAGGATGGTCACCCCAAGACCACACCCCGGTGATGTGGCCTGGCACCTAGAGTTCTGTGCCCACGGCCCTCAGCAGACTCACCTTCAATGCCCCTCTGCCTGCTGATCTGGGCTGCAGGCAGGAGGCAGGAAAACTGTTCAGCCTGAGGGACATTGTCCAACATGGAACAGTCAGTGTGAAGGCAGGATGGCCTGATGAGCAAGGTTCCAGAATGGAGGGCCAGCACCCCAAGGACAGATGGGAGACTGAGGCCTGGGGAGACCAGTGGAGGGAGCAAGACCTCCCCGGGGGACTTCCATCCCCAACAGGCCTTCCAGCCCTGCCTGGCCTCCTGCTTTCCTGGGGAAGGGGCGGCTGGGAAGAAGGCGGGGACAACCTTTCAGAGGAGAATGTGACTCTTTCTGGCAGGTCTCCTTGTCCCGTTGGCCCTTCCGAGCAGGGCAGAACCCAAGCTGGTAGTGTGGCCCAGTCATCAGGAGCCGGGGCCAGGCGCGAGCCTCACCCTGCAATGCTGTGTGTCCAAGGACACAGCTCAGCCTCTCCGAGACTCAGTGTTTTTGTCTAAGAAATGGGGAGGATGCTAGAGGCCCCACAGGGTGGATCAAATTAGCTCCTGTTGGCTTCTGAGTATGGCTACTTAACTGATGTTACCATTGCTGTTGCCCACGCCTCCTTGGGCCACCCCCTCATCTAGCTGGTCCCCCAGGACAATGGTGGGCAGCTGTTGCCTCTGTGCTCCTCTGGGACCTCCAGGCCTGGCCTGGGGTTTAGGGAGGAGGGTTCCTGGCTGTGCCCCCAGAAAGCCCAGGCAGGCACGCCTGCTCTGCCCGACCTCCCCACCCAGCCCAGGTCCCACACTCAGCCTTGCTTCCCCACGTCCATGAGCACGGCCCCACCCCACTCCAGCCAGACAAATCCCTTCCCTTCTCTGAGGCTCTGCTGAACCAGGTTGGAATTTCTCAAAAGCAAACAAATAGGCGAGCTCAGAGCTGTGGTTTTCAGAGCTCAGATTCCTCGGTCTGCCTGAGCGGCAACAGGCCCCGCTGACGGCCCACGGCCCACGGCAGGCTGGACAGGACCCACGACTGAGCCCTCAGGACACTGCCCCTGGAGCACCGGGCTGCCCCAGTTCCTTCTTCTGCCCAAACAACTGCTGGGCCTGGAGGGGAAGGGCGGGATGTGACCAGGGACCCACTGTGGGGACCGCGGCTGGTGACAGAGCTGCGGCAGGCAGGGCCGGGGGAGCAGGGCGGTGAGGACCAGGCGGCCATCTGAGCAGGTGGTGATGTTGTGTAGGTTCAGGGGCAGGGCCGTGGAGGCCGTGTGGGAACGTGGGGTGGAGAGGCACGAGGCAGGAGAGCACCTCTAGGGGCCCGCAGGGCTCGGAGGGAGGGCTGGGGTGAGGGAGGGCCCAGAGGGGGCTCTCGCCAGGTGGTCTTAATCTCCTCAGTGAAATAGGAGTCCTGGGGGCGGGTGGGGGAGGTGGGAGCTTGAGACAGCTGCCGGGAGGGGACGGCCTGACAGCCCTGAGGCCCCCGCGGAGCCCCCGCCGCTGGGCCCGCTCTCTGGTCAGCCCCTGGATGGGTCCCTGGGCCGAGACTCGGAGCCGGTTCTTCTACCCACCCCTCCCCCTGGGCCTCTTCGGCCTTCATGGCTGAGAGGGTCTGGCCTGCATCTGTGTGTGTAGGGGTGGCCTGGCCCTTCCTGCTGTCTAAGTAGCCATCAGTGACCGGGTGGGACGGGGACTGGGTCAGTTTTCCTCTATTGCAGACCCCCTCTTGGGTTCTCACTCACCCACCAAGCTATCCCTGGCTCTGAGGTAATGCCAGTGGGGTGCCGGGAGGAGGAGGGAGGAGGAGGGAGGGGCCCTTGGCCAGGTCTGGACCCCCAGCTTCCCACCAGAGCCGGACACTGAGACCAGAAGGACAGAGGGAAGGGTCCGGCTGAATCTTCCCACCCCCACCATGCCTTGGTCTTTTCCTCTACCCACCAAGGGGCCTCTCAGAGATGGGGAAACTGAGGCCAAGACAGGGTGGGTGAAGGTACCCTTGGCTGCCAGGCATCTGGGACAGGCGGAGGCATGGGCAGCATGGAGGCACCAGCTGCCCCATCCTGCTTAGTGGATACTTGGCATCAGCTGTGGGGGGCAGACAGACAGATGGATTCGAGCTTTCCCTGGTGCCCCAAAGCCCACCCAGCCCCTCCCACCAGGGTGTGGGCCAGGACTGAATGCACTCAGGGCTGTCCCATGCGAGGCAGGCTGTGGGCCAGCGCCTGGCTGTCTCGGGCCTCGCTGGGAATGGCCAGGACCAGAGGCCGAAGTGAGTGCCGAGGTGCCCACTGGAGAAACGGAGGCAGCCCCCTGACAAAGCCAGTGTGGCTCTCCTTCCAGCTCCATGCAGGCCCCTCTCTGAATCGCCTGCCTGCCTGGGTCCAGGCTCCCATCGGGGCCCCTGGCCGTGTGTCCCCTCCTTCCTGGCTCTGTGCCATGGTTCTGCCCCCACCGATAACTAAATCCATCTCAGGACTGCACCCCGGGACCTGCCGGGCCCTCTGCTCTGCTTGGCTGTTTCTGCCTGTTCCTTGAGCCTGTGGGGGTAAGTGGTAAAGCAGGACCAAGCCATGTGGGTGGGTGGCCCCGAAGGTCCGCTAGGAGGTGGCACAGCCGTGGGGCTAAGCTGGCCCTCATGAGCTGGGCCCAAGCTGGGACCCCAAGAGTCAGCCCTCCCAGAGCCCTTTCAACTTACACCCAGACAGTCCCCTCCCGTGGCTTCAGATGTCACTGTTCCCCCGAGCGCGCCCCTCCCTCCTACAGACACTCGAGGCAGGATGACCATTCGTAACTCTCACCTTGGAGGGAATTTTGGCCGATCCGTTCCTAACGTCAGCTGAAACCAACCAGCGTCTTACTTCAGGGAGAGTGCCTTTCTGTCTGAGACGGCAGAGTGGGTCAGTACCTTTCAGATGTCTGCAGAGCTGTCCCGGGTCAGAGGAAGCAGCCCGGCTCTAAGGGCAGAAGGTTCTGGAAGGGCACTGTTGCTCCCAGAAGAAAAGCTGTGCAATAGTCAGGGCTGCCTGGGAGGTAAGCAAAGGGGGTGGCCACGGGGCAGGGAGGGCGCTGGGGATGGCAGAGGCCAGAGGGGGCCCTGAGCCGCAGGCACTGATCTGAAGGGCATTTTCCTGACTCCAGCGTTGGCTCTGGCTTCCCTTCCTGGGGAGGAGGTCCTTCTGCACTCAGCATGAGTGTTCTCCGTGGCGTCTGCCCGGGAGCAGGGGCCTAAGGCCCCACGGCCTGGAAGCTTTGGACTTTGGGGCTTACTTTCCTTGTCTGCAGGCCCAGGAGGGAGCCTGGGCCCCTTGGTGGCTCAGGGCTGGGGGCAGCGAGGAGTGTGTTGTGGATCAGGGGTCAGGGCAGAGGTCCACGGCTGCAGCAGTGACAGACACGTCCCAGCTCAGCCCACGGGAGCCTCGGGCGTGTTGCTGTGAGAAGTGATCATGATCGCCGGGCCCTGAGCTCCGTGTCAGTAAATTATGCCTGTTAACTATGGGCTTCACGAAGTGGCAGTGGTCATTGTGTAGCTGCTGAGGACATTGCCCTGGGGTCTGGACACCGCTCTCGTGGTGTGGCATGCCACCTCCTCCATTCTACACGCGCTGTCTTTCTTAATGTGGCCCCAAGTGCCCCCGGTTCTGATTTTGAGGTTGGCCGTCTCCAAATAGATGCCCAGGTCCTTCTAGACCTCCTGACAGCCCTCTCCTCCTCAGCAGTTAGTTGGTTTATGGCCTGGACACACCCCCAGGGTAACTGCCCACAGCCGCTGTGGACAGCCAGCATCAAGCATCTTAGATTTCTGACAAGGGGACCTCCCACCTGGTGGCAGCTGATACCTGAGCCCACCCCACCCCGTGGCAAGGGCAGAGGTGAATGACCTGGCTGGAGACAGCTGCTGTGGGAAAATGCCAATGCGACTCACGCTGATGCCAGAGAGGAGACTGGGGCACAGAGCAGGGCAAGGCCTCGGGCATCTCTGAGGGGCCTTGCCCAGCTGGGGTCCTGTCACGTCCCAGCCTGGCCCTGCCCTTGGTGCCCTGCACACCTCTCCTGTCCATCCGCCCGCCCAGGCAAAAAATGGTCATTTCCTCCCGCCCCCGCCCCAGGGAGCGACACGGAGCTGGCAAAACAAACAGGCCATTCCTCCTGTGGCCACTGGCTGGTGATGGATGGCCAGAAGGGCTGGCCGTGCTGATGGACGACCGCCCATCATGTGTGGGCCAGGGGCGGGGGGCCCAGTGAGGCCTTGGACACAGGCACAGACACACACTCGTGAGCCATGGTGCTGGCCTTGTCCCAACCTGAGACCCTCCCCGAACAGAGACCCAGGCGGACCAAGACCTGGGCAAGTCAGTGCTCCCAAGCCTGAGTTTTCCCATCTGTGTGTGGTCTGGGCCCCCATCATGGGTGGGGGATAAGCCAACATGACCATGTACCTGACATGGGATCCTCCATGTACCCTCCCAGATCCCTACCTGTCGCCAGATGGCAAGAATCCCCTCCTCGGCCTGGTCAGGCGGGTCCTCTGAAGCCATTCCCGGCACCTAAGTGTGTGCATGAGCCCAGGAGGGCTCCACAGCCCGGTGCCCCAGCAGGGGCTGAGCGGAGGGCACCTGGTCAGGGAGAAAAGGCTCAGGGTGCAGGGGGCAGGCAGAGCAGGGGGCTGAGGCTTGATGACAGGCCAGCTCGTGGGGCTGGACACTCCTGAGCCCCGCCACACCCGTCTGATGGCAAACCCTGCCGGTCAGGGAGGGCTGTACCCACAGCCCCCAGGGAGGCCATGGCTGACATGCCCCCAGCCTGGGCAGGCTCCCAGACCTTCTGGCCTTTACTGCCGGCCACCTGTGGGCCCGAGGGACACCCTGCTACCCACCCAGCCTGAGGCCTGTGGTGGTAGAGCCCACCCAGCTGGTGACCGGCTGGAGAGGAAGGGGCAGCTGCGACCAGGCCTCTGACCCTCCAGCCGCTCAGCCCCACGGAGAGCACGCACGTCTGGCTGAGAGGAAGCTTCCAAGACCCCCACTTCCTGAACCTCAGAGCAAGCTGGGCCGGGGCCCTGCACTTCCCCGCAGAGCCCCCAGCCCTGCCCTCAGCTTCTCCAGCCCCCAAGTCCCTCAGCTGCTTGTTTCCTGGGGCAGAGGGTGGAGGGGGATGGCCAGGCAACTCGGCCTGATCTGGGGTCAGCAGAGGCAGGAAACCCCACTGAATGGGGTGTGAAGACCTGGTGGGTGAGGGGCCTGGCGGAAGGGAAGGGCTGGGCTAGGGAGGGATTTTCTCTGGAGACAAGGCTGCCTGGGACAGGGCTGTGACTTCTACCTAAGACCCTGCAGATGTGGGGTGGGCCTGCCTCTGCCGTCCCAGGGTGACGCTGTGATGCAGCCATAGGCCTGGGGTCACCTTCCCCCACTGAGATGGGCTCTGTTGCAGCAGGTGATGCCAGAGTGGGGGTGTCTGAAGGCAGGGTCTGTGGGCAGGGATCTGGGGTCCCAGGTAGAGGCTTTTGAGCTCCCCGGTCTGGCGAGTTCGGACTGTGCCTACGGGGCTGGGGGAGGCCGAGACATCCCTGCCGCTCCACGCTGCTGGGGCAGGAAGTCTGGGTCTGGCCGGGGCTGGCAGAATGGGGGCAGGACCGAGGCGCCCACGTGGGGCAGGAAAAGGTCCTAGACTCCGGGAGGGATGGGTGGCCTCTGAGGGGCCACTTCCTCCCTGGGAATATCCTGCTGGGCAGCGGGAGGGAGAGGGCTCCGGTCCAGGAAGGCAGGAAGGGCCTGGGGCTCAAGTCCCCTGTCCCCTCATCCCCTCAGGCAGGGCCTGGGAAGTCCCGGGAGGGAATGAGCTCATGGATGCCTGAGCCTCTGAGCACAGGCCGCTGCTCCCCACCCACCACAGCCTGGAGCGCGTCTCCCCTCAGCCCCCAGGCTGAGCTCCTGGAGTTGCCAGCACTGTCAGCCTTATCATCCTTCCACGGGCAGGAGCTCAGACGCTGGTCCCGTTTCAGTCCCCATGTGAGCCGTGGCCAGAGCCGGTGCCTCCCGCGGACCAGCAGCTATGGACACAGGGGCAGGGGCCTAGGGAGAGGCCCACGGGCAGCAACCTGTGCCTCAGAGCTCCACCCAAGCCACCAGGCTGCGCTGGGCAGACGGCCCAGGCCCAGCTGCCCCTGCTCTGGGCCCCGGGAGGGGTCAGCAGCCCAGCACCCCAGCACCCCCCTAATGGCCTAAATATAACCTGAGCAGGCGCCTGGCCGGGAATAGAGACCTCTGTCAGCTCCCAGCAGGTGCTGGTGGGAGGAAGGTCAGCGTGATTGGCAGGGGTGCTGGCCAGGCAGGCAGCCAGACACGGGTCATGTGAATGTTGGTGGCAAGGCCCAAGGGTGAGGCGGCGTGTCCTCGCAGGACAGCTGGGTGCCCAGCCTGCTCTGCTCGGAGCAGCCCGGAACCCTGCCCTCACCCTCAGCTCAAGCCCCTGGGAAAGACAGACCTGCCCGGCACTGACTGTGCGGCCGGGCCCTCAGCACAGTCCCACCTGCCACTCCGGCCCCACGGCCCCCGCCCCCACTGTCCCCTTCACCCTCAGGCCCTCTCCTGCCCTGTATGTTCATCCTTGTACCACCCCGTGCCAGGCCCCTCTTCTTCAGGCTGCTCTGAGCTGACACCTAGCCCGGCAGAGGGAGCTTGACTCCAGCATCCCCTGTTCCAGCCCCAAACTGCTCCTGACCTGATGGTCAAGTGAGGTCCTTTGAGCCCCACATCACTGGGGTCAGCTCCCCCACCTCTCAGCTGCCCTCCCCAGCCCCCTCAGCCAGCGTCTAGGCCCCGGGTCCCACCTCGGCCTGTCTCCCAAGCCCAGTGCTGCATCCCCCCCTGCTGGGCGAGACCTGGACCACAAGCAGCCTGCGCTGAAGCATGGCTCCCCAGCCAGCCCCTCGCTGTTCCCCTAAAGCCCGCGCCTCCTCTCCCACTCCTTCTGTAGAAAGGAGACTGTCCAGCTAAGAATCTGCAACTATCCGGAAAGGCCCAGCCGCCCGGGGGGAGAGGATCCTCCCTAGTTTCCCAGGGTGGTGATTCCAGTGACTTGAATCCAAACCAATAGTTTCCACTCTCGCGTGATTCAAGTCACATGCGAAGCCCTGGGGGCAGGAGTGGCGGGCGGGCACTGCAGAGGGGAGTCCCGGCCAAGGCCCTGCAGGGTCCAGGGGTCTGGCCTGACCTCAGAGGAGCCTGGGAGGGCAGGGCCAGGCGGTGGGGAGAGGGCAGGCTGATGAGTCCAAGGCACCTGCTGCCACGGAAGCCCACCGGGGTGTGTGTAGGCTGAATACGCTCGTGTGTGCCCAGCACCGGTGGTGTGGCCAGCACTGTGCTCACCACGTGACACATGCCCTCCCAGAGGTCAGAGTCCTGGGAGCTGGGGCTCTTGGAGGGAGCCTTGGGTCTAGGGCACTGTCGCCAACCTTTCGGACCACACAGAAGTGGGGTTCTAGGGACTCTTCGCCTGGAGGGGACCTCAGGAAAACCAGCCGTGCCCTCCAGCCTGCACTGCCCTCCGAGCCCCCTGCGGTCTTCTGGCCGGACTCTCACGCTCCTAGTGATGGGAAGCTCACGGCCCAGAGGCAGCTCATGGCACCCCCGTCAGCAGACTGTACAGTTCTTCTTTGCAAGGTGGCGGGTAGACAGCCCATCCCTGGAGAGACAGCAGGGCCTGCACAGGGGGGGCGGGGGGGGGGACGCGATGCCTGGGGTGGCAGGACCTTGGGCTGGGGAGGCAGGAAGGGGCAGACCAGGGAGTGTGGACTCTGCACACACCCTTCCCGGCTACCCCTCCCGCCCTGCACCTCAGGACCAGGAGGGGCGGGAGCCAGCCCCACGGCCCTGCCTGTGCTGGGCATGGTGGAGGCCACAGTGTAGGCTTGTTTGTTCTTCATCTCGTTTTTCTGGTTTGGAGCCTGGGTGCCCAAGCAGGGCTAGGGGCCTGGGAACCAGCGGGGGTGGGGGATGGAAGCGGAGGGGCCCTGGCAGGGGTATGGCTGAGGAGAGGCATCGGGCCTGGGTGCAAGGCCATCCCTGGACCCTGCCTCACTGCCACCTTCCTGTCCGTATCTGCCCTCACCTGCTGACAGGTGGGTGAGCTCCACCCGGAGCCACTGGGGTCACCCTGGCTCTCACAGGCTCTGGGCATGGGGGGAGCGGTATGGCCCCACCCCACCCGCTGAGCCAGAGCGGGGACACAGTGCAGGTGCTTTGAAAGCTGGGGGCCCCCGCTAAGGTGGGGTCGTCAGGATGGCCCACCCTGGGAGAATCCGAGG
>NW_005871324.1:1425721-1426982 GCF_000147115.1 Myotis lucifugus | reverse complement strand
GCCAGTTCCAGCACACGCATCCATTTCTCCATCCCAATCCCCAGGCAGACAGCGCCAATAGATCCCAGATCTCCTGCTCCGTGGACCCACAGCCTTCAGGTTTCTCGGCCCCGGGCTCTAGGTGGCTTCTGCCAGTGGTCAAAAGCAGCACGACACTTGCCCACCCTCCTGGCGGTGGGGAAGGCCAGCCCGAAAGGCGTCCAGGGCTCCTGATGGGCTTCACATTGTGCTAGAGGCCAAGAGAGGGACCAGCAGGGTGGGGAGCCGACACCAGGCCCCCACCCTCGATGTTGAAGCCGCCCTCGGCTCTGACTCCTCAAAAAGGGTCCTGCCTCATTGTCCCTCCTGTCCCACTAGAAACTGCTGCCCAGGGAGGGGCAGGGTTGATTCTTGGCTGGGATGTGAGGGGCATGGGGGTTCTTCTCCTCTGGCTGGCCCTGCCCCCGGGAGGCCTGGGTGGGAGACGGCGCAGCTCGGGCTCCAGAAACATTTGTTTTAAGTCTTAAAATATCAGGTTCCTGCATCACGGAGCTTCCCTGGGGGCCTCCAGGCAGGCGGGAGGGATTTCAGGAGTAAGAAGATTCCCCCTCTCGCCCCCACCCCAGCAGCCTCTCGGCGTGCCCCTTGGCCTCAGCTGAAGCCAGCCAAGTGTTTAGGGGGTGCCAGCTGGGCCCCTGCTCTCCTGTTCTTGGGGAAACCCCAGTTCACCCACATCCAACCCAACTGGGGAGGCATAGATCCCAGAGGCCTCAGCCCCCCACCACCACCACCAGAGCTCAGACGTGCTCCAATAGGACCTGCGGATGCTTGCAGCCAAGGACAGCTCAGATGGGGAAACTGAGGCCTGGGGAGGATGAGGCCTCTTGCCTGGGGCGTGGAGCTGTGCACGGCACCCTGGTGCCCAGCTCCGTGGTGGATGCAGAGCCACTGGGAAGCAGTCTTGAAAAGATGACGACACCACAGTGACGGGCCTAGCATTTGGGGTGGCTTCTTGGGGACAGAGACATGGGGTCTTGAAGGTTGAGTAGGAGTTTTAGGATGGCTCTGGTTCTGGTTGGGAGGTTCCCTGGACAGAAGGACAAACCTGAGCAGGACCAGGCTGGAGGGTAACTAGCGGGTGGGGGACCCAAGGGGCTTGGAACACAGGCCCAGGCAGGGGGCTGGCCCTGGTGCACAGATGAGGGTGGGGTGGGGCTCAGAGCAAACTTGGACTGCTGCTGGGGGACAGAGAGCCCTCTGACAGTGTCTGCACTAGCATGAG
>NW_005871324.1:1406069-1425585 GCF_000147115.1 Myotis lucifugus | reverse complement strand
CGGGATTGGAGCCAGGCAGCGACAGCTGGCCCCACTCGAGCGTCCTCCAGGGGCCACTGCCTTTGTTCCCAGGCCCCATCCCAGCCGTTCCCAGGCTGTACCCCACCCCCAAAACACCCAGGTCGGAGGAGGCTGCGAGGGACCACCTGCTAGGAAACCTCACCTACCCAGGCGACCAGACCCGGGCAGGGAGCGGCCCAGCATGGCCCTGACTCGCTCTCTGCCTGTGTCCGTGGGCTCAGTCTCCCTGCAGGAACACACGCTCTCCAGACAGAAGCCCCAGGGAGACCCCTCCAGCCAGAGGGGACGGTGTGCAGGGAGGCGAACCCCCAACGGCTCTGGGCGGTTGCACACAGGTCTGTGTCGGGGCAGAAATACATCAGTTTGGCCCTGCCAGGTGGCTCAGTTGGTTAAGCATCATCCTGTGCACCAACAGGTTGCAGGTTCGATTCCTGGTCAGGGCACATACTTAGGTTTCGGGTTAGATGCTGGGATGCATATGGGAGGCATTGATGTTTCTCTCTCTCTCCCCCTTCCTCTCTCTCTAAAATCAATAAAAACATCCTCAAGTGAGGATTAAAAAAAAAGAAATATATCGTTTGGTGGCTGCCATCCTTCTTGTAGCACCAGTGGGCTCAGCGTCCCCTTTGCCTTCCTGGGCACTGGGCTTGGGAGACTTCTGGGCAGTGCCCACAGACCCCGTGCTCCAGTTCTCACACTCTGCCCACCTGGTGCACGGCCTGGGTGCCAATGTCTGTCTGTGGCCGAGGCAGTGAACACCCGTGTGCCTGCACTGCCCTCAGAGAGACCCTCCTGTACCTGTCCCCCGCCCTCCAGAGGGCCACCGCCACGGCCACACTCGGGGTGTCGGCCTCTCAGAAGGGGTGTCACTGTGCTCTTAGTTCGCTGCCTTTGAGTGTCCAACCACCTGGCTTTCCTGTCTGTTCTCAGGGCCTCCTGCACCCAGGCTGGGGCAAGACTCCACTTTGACAGGTGGGGAAGCCAAGGCCTGAGGGTGAGGGGGTGCCCTGTGGATCATCGGAGGTGGCAGGGATCAGGGCAGAGTCTTGGCAGGGGAAGGACGAGGGGCAGACCCCTGAGATCCCTATTGTCATACTGTCCTTCTTCACGGCCAGGGCCCGAGAAGGCAGGGGCCTGAGCTGTGCCTTCCACCCCCCCACCCCCGTCCCTCCAGGAACCAGGCGCCCTGTCCCTGAGGGCTGAGAGTTACGGGGGAGGAGGATTAGGAGGTTGTTGGCGCCCTTGAAAGCTGAGCCTGCGGGCAGATCTGGGAATGGGTGTCTGACCCCGCTGCGGCCTCCGCAATCCGGAGAAAATCCTCGAGGCCAAGTTAATACCAAGACCAATTTTTATTTCAACAAAGTTAATTCTCAACAATGTGATACTGAGGGAGAGGGATTTTCCTGTGGGGGGGAGAGATGGGGGGAGCTGCGGTCCTGACACGGCGCCACCCTCCCCCTCACCCCAGCTGTCCCCACCGCCAAGGTGGGGGACGGAGCAGTTCAGGCTGCTCCTCTGGGGTGATCCCACCCCCAGCTTTGCTCCCTGGACCTGGTGCCCTTCCTCCCTCACAGCCCCCCGACAATGGACCTCAAACCCGCTGC
The DNA here is from genome assembly GCF_000147115.1 of Myotis lucifugus. Classification (NCBI taxonomy): domain Eukaryota; kingdom Metazoa; phylum Chordata; class Mammalia; order Chiroptera; family Vespertilionidae; genus Myotis; species Myotis lucifugus. Next base: position 1,423,960 of record NW_005871324.1, on the reverse strand, counting down.
CTCTCTTAGCTCCTCGCTGAGAGTGGGGTCCAGCCCAGTTGTGTCCTGGGCAAGGGCTTCACTGAGGAACGAATGAGCTCGTGTCCCTTGGGTCATACAAACCTAGTGTCCCCCCCACCACCACTTCCAAGGGTGTGGCTTGGCCTGGTCGTGGCCCAGGTGCTTGCTTGGGTGACAGAGGGCCCCCCCCACCTCTGCCCATCTCCAGGAGCCCCGAGGGGAGAGGAAGAGAGAGGCTGGGGCCCAGAGCGGCCCAGGCGACCTCACTGCCCCCGGCCGAGCCTGGGCCCCAATCCAGAAGCTGCTCTCCGGCTGAGTAATCAATGGGTCGGCGGTGGGAGGGTTGGGAGCCCTGAGCCCTGTCAGAAATTCCTCCTGACGAGGACCACGTGCCCCCACTGCGTGCCCTGCCTGCCCGGCTCCTGCCGTCTTCCAAGTGGGGCGCCCACCACTCCCTAGTCCACAGGGGAGCAGCCACTCAAGGCCTTGCCCCACACAAACCGCAGCCCACACCCCGTGCCTGCGGCCGGTGCCCTGGAGCCTCCTGGTGGCACCGCCGAGGGAGACTCGTGAAGGAGGGGCCCTCCCTGGAGGGCAGGGGGACCAGTGCATGCAAAGGTTAGAGGTACATCCGGGTTGCCGGGGACTGCCCACACTGGCCCCCAGGCTTCACTCTGAGGGTACTGCCCGAGGGCAGGGGTGGGGGCCCAAGGGCACCCTACGACAGGCCAAAGTCAAACCAGATGGGCTGGGGGCCTCGTGGGGCAGGCGGGCCATTCGTCACCGTTATCTGCCCCGCCGCCGAAATCACAAACACATTTTTAAGTGAAGGACTGGCTGCCACCGGCCTTCGAGCCCTGATGCCGCCCAGCTGTGGCCACACTGGGCGGGGAGTGGGGCTGGGGGAGGGTATTGGAAGGGGGAGGGCGGGCCAGCAAGCAGTGGCCTGAGGGAGGAGCGCCTGCTGCCCCCAACATGCCCCCCAGGTCCCCCACTGATATCTATGGCCTCCTTCCAGAGCTGGGTACAGGAACCACAGAGCACCCCCCAGCTCTGTCTTGGGCGTCCCTGCCTCCGCCTTCCTCCCAGAGCCTCGGCATCACACATTCGCCCTCTGACCCACACTCTGATGTCAGGGTTACTGGGGGGGACAGAGATGGGGGATATACCTTCTGCGTGGGGCTGGCGGCTCAGTGGTCATTTCCTGGGATGGGCCTGGGGACAGACCCAGAGAGACAAAGACAGAAATAGGGGCAGGTGATAAAGGGAGACAAGATAAAGGGAGAGTGAGCCTGGTGCCTGTCACCAGAGGGCCACGCCGGGTGTCATACAAAGCCTGCTGAGCCTCCGTGGCACGGGTGTCTCGCTGGCGGTGGCAGGCTCCACGGTGTCCTCTAGGGGGTGCAGGGGAGGGTGGGGCTGGGATCTGTCTGGCCATCACTCTGGGAGCCAAATGCAGGTCCTGCCTGGCACCCTGGACCCCCAGGCAGGCCCAGGGGGGTGGGAGGCGCCAGGAGAAATGGCCTGTGACGGGGTGGGCATCCCCGGCGGGAAAGCAAACAGTGTCAGCAGCTAATGAGCGGGAACCGGGCCTGGGGCCGGGGGCCTGGGGAGGGGCACAGCCATCGCTCATCCTGACAGGCGGGCGGTGAGGGGGGGCTGGGGACCAGAGATGGAGGGGAGCATGAGAGCCAACAGAGGGTCCCTTGGAGACACGACCCTGAACACAGACAGACAGAGGGGAGGCAGCCAGGAACCCTCGGCCCCCCCCACCCCCCCTACCCCCCACTGCTGGCTCCCATCCCCAATTATGGCCTCAGGGGACCTGGTCCAGCATCTCCCTGTCAGACCTGGCTGGTTGCCCCTCCCCCACCTGAAGACTTAGCAGGACAAAGAAGACTGTGCAGGATGGGGAACTGAGCCCGGGACCCCCATACTGTACGCTGGGGAGCAGGAATCTGGGGTCTTGAGGCCCTGCCCCTCTGGGTCTCAGTTTCCCCATCTTTACCAGGCAGAGGAGGGAAGGCATGTTCTGGGGGAACCTCCCTGCCTTGACTTTCCATCACCACCACTCTTCCCTCTCTGCGTGCAGCCCCAGCTGTCCTTGAGGTCCCCACCCTTTCAGACAGTCCCCCCCAAAACCTTGGTGCCTCCAAAAGGCCCAGGAGCAGTGGGTGGGTTGACTCCACATCTGTGGAAAGGAGCCCCTCCCATCCTGCACATTAAAGCTGCTGTCCCATTTCATAGGTGGGAAGACTGAGGTACAGCGTAGGGAAGGTCGATGGATGTTGGACGTCCCTGCACCCCAGCCCTGGCCCAGGCGGAGCTGAGCCAGCCTTTTGGCCTCCCCTCTGCCCTGAGCACCCTGAAATGTCAGGGCCTCAGAGCCCTCCTGCCACCCTCCTGGCCCCGTGGCCCCATGACAACCCGACTAGCTGAGTGGCCTGTAGGTACCTGCCTGCAGGGTGTCCAGGCCCCTGCGCTGCCTCAGCCAGGAGGGAGGGGCAGCCATAAATTCACACTGCCAGTCGCCTGCGGGATAAATGTGTCATCGGCTGCACGATTTACAAGCGCACCCCTGGCCCGAAAGGCAGAGAAAACAAGCCTCTGTGTACACATGGCGCGGCGGGCAGGGGCGGGCGGCTGCTGGGGGCAGGCAGGGCACGGCGGGCCAGCAGGCCACGCGCACGCAGGAGGTGTGAGGACATAGACACGCTCGTGGGGCTGTGGGGGCCCAGACGTGCTCATACAGGACGGTGAGGCTGTGCATCTCTTATATAATCGCACGCTTATGTAATTGCAGTGTTGCCATTACATACGCTCACACATCAGAAGGTGGCACAGCAAGCTGGGGACACTCAGTGGGCATGCCGCTCAGAAGCACAGTGGTTAGCTTTGTGTTAGACCTGGACCCTCAGAGGAACCAGACCCAGCAAAGGGAAGACAGGAAGGCTCTCTGGATGCTTGTGCGTGCACGTGTAGGTGCAGGTGTGTTTATGTGTGTGTGGACATGTGTTTTTGTGTACGTATACATGGGCTTATGCATGCAGGGGTGCATGTGTGTTTGCACATGTATGTGCATGTATGGTATGCATTTGTGCATTGTGTGTGAGTGCATGTTCGTGTGCGCATGTGTTGGTATGCACGTGTGCATTTGTGCATGTGCATGTGTGTGTGTGCAGTCTCCCCAACCCCAGATACCCCTTGAGGGTCCGGACGGAAGGGACCAGGTCACTGTTCAGGGAGGCAAAGCAGAGCAGGAGACCAGCAGGTGCAAGGAGGATCGGGCGAGCGTGGTGGGAGGTGATGTGAGGAGCAGGGCGGGTGGTGCCACCTCAGTCCTGTCCGGGTCCCGCCTGCTTGGAGGGCTGACTGTCTCGGAGGCCCCGCCAGTCCAGCCACGGAATACACCCGGACACCAATGCTGGAGTGAGGTCATGACAGCCGCGGCCCCTAACAGGGCTGCTGCCGAACCTGCACACCGGCTGCCCGCTGTCCACTGTCTGCCTTGTCCACCAGGACTCTGCAGGGCATTTCCAGGCTCGAGGCCCCACTGGTGCCAACCTCAGCTACCTCCTGGGGCCCAAGCCTGAGAACGTGGGGGATGGGACTGCAGGCAAGTTCCTAGAAGCCTCAGGGAGCACTCCGGGAGGACTGGGAGGACCCTGGGAGGACTCAGGAAGTATTCGGGGAGGAGTTAGTAGACTCACAACAGGTCCCCTGAAGACTAGCAAGGACTTGGGAGCTTCGTGGAGTAGAGGCTGTGGGTCAGCCTTAGCTTCAACACCTTTCCATGGACGGCCTGGGGACACAGTTATGTTCCAGCCACTCCTGTTGGCTCAGGAGACCACCTGGGAGGCTTCCAATCCAGAGAGAAGGGGCTGACTGATGTCAGAGAGACCACTGAGGCAGGGCCATGACACCCCGAGTAAGGAGAGGCAGCATCATGAACGCCCCACACCAAGGACCCACAGAGCAGACACCGGGAGAGCTGAGTAGGAACGTCTGAGCCCAGAGACCCCCATACCAGGGACTCACTGAACAGGGACCTCAGACCAGGGACCCCTACAGAGATCCCTGTAGCTGAAACCCACAGAGAAGAGCCATGCAGAGCAGGGACCCCAGATGAGGGACCTGCAGCAGAGAGACCCACAGCATAGGAACCCGCCCCCCCCCCGCAGGGATCCATCCCTCGGAGCAGAGGGGGCCCTGAGAGGCACTGACTGCCAGGAGAGGGAGCCAGGGCTCCCCCCACTCTGACCTCCTTTCCCGTAGAGAGAGCTGATGGTCTCCTGCACCCGCTCCACATGGGCATCTAGGGGGGCACGTGCGGAGAGCGGCTACAGCGTTTGGACAGGTTCCAGCCTGGGACTAATGAGAGGGCACGATCCTCTCGTGGCAAAAGCCACGTGCAAGTCCCAGCACAATTACAGCCAAAGGCTATGGTCGTAAGCTTGACCTTATGGTCCGAACCTGTGGTCCCACGTGGCTGAGCGATATGGGCGGCGGGAGGTGCAGCAAGTAAACAAAGCTTGATCAGGTGCATGTAATTGAATAGGTTCGAAACCCACGAGAACGTTGTAAAGATCTTGACCACGCCCTTACTTTGCCTCGTGGGAACTGGCTATAAAATAAAGACTCGGCTTGTAGGCCGTGGCGTTTTCGCTGTCTCTCCATCAGAGAGGACAGCGTCCCACCCAGCCCCAGCTTTCTTCTCTTGTCTGTCTTTTCTCAATCCTTCACCGGCCCCTCTCAGGCTCACCGAACCTGGCCCTGCCGGCTCGGCACAGGCACGGGCATGGGCTCCTTTCCCTGCTCTGGGTCCTTGTCACGGGGGCTCTTCCAGGCCGGCCCCCAGGCTTCGCCCCTGCAGGGAGGCAGGGCAGCCCCCGCGCCGCAAGCACCGTTAGTGGGCACAGAGGGGCATGGGCGGGCATGCTAGGACAGGCGGCTGTCGGGGGGCCCACCCCTCCCAGCCCTGCCTAGACAGAAGCTCTTTCCTTAGTCGGTGCAAAGACTGGCTGGAATTCTTCAAGAGCATCTTTAAATAAACAAAGCAAAGAGAAAAGCAAACTCCCAAATACAAATCACATCAAATAGGTTTCTCCACAGACACAGGGCAGAGCTAGGCTTTTGGTCCCCACACAGGCACCTCCTCAAAACTCCTCCCAAGCCTGTGCACCCGCCCCTCCCCTCAAGAGCCCAACTGCCCGGGCTCTGCCCTGGGATCCTCACCGCCCCCCACCCCTTCTCTGGACCTCCAGCCCCAGGCTGCAGCCTCCATCTTGGGGCTGGGCATGCCAGGCCTGTCCACACACCTGGGCAAGAGAACTGGCTGCCTGGGGGACCCCCTATTTCTCTGGGGGTGCCCATTAGGCAAAGCTTGAGGGATTCTTTTCCAGACCCTCACGCCTCTGAGGGTTCCTTTACCCCAGCAGGGGAGCAGTGACCTTGTGGGGGTGGCCCCAGGAGCCTGTGTGACTGGGACAGAGGCAGAAAAAGCACACCTGGGCAGGAGGGGAGGGCGGGGCAGGCTGGGGCCTTCCCTCCCCCACTCCTTGCCACATGAGGGTCTGTCTGACCCAGAGCCCCTCAATTTGTCTGACCTGCTTAATCAGGCTGAGATGAGCCCCTGAGGGACACTGGAAGGAGGGAGCTGGCCAGTCCCCTTGGGCTGACCCCACCAGGAGGGGTGGAGGGAAGAGTGGGGTGTCTGTTGGGTGGAGGTCTGGGACCAAGAAACCTGCAGGGCTGCACACTGTTCGGAAGAACAGCGATTGAGAAGAAATGAATGGTTGGGTGGTGGCTCCTGCACACACGGGCACCTCTGCCCTCTCCCTCTACAGGCTGAGCTCAGCACACCTCTCAGGCTGAGCTCAGCACACCTCTCAGCCCCTCGCTCTCCCTTCCCTGGAGAGGTGTCCCCTGGCAGCAGTGCTGCTCCGTCAGTGCTCTAGACGTCTCAGGGTGAGAGACAAATCAGGTTTGTTCTGAGGATCAAGGGGTCTGTTCTGAGGATCAAGGGGTCTGTCCACGTGGCGAGGCCCAGGCCAGCCCCCCGGACACTCGATGCCCCTCTCAGGCACAGAATTCCAAGAGCTCCAAGTCTTTCAAGACGAGCAAGTCCCCACCCCCACCCCCACCACTCTTTGAGCCACGAAAGATGTCATGGTGGACACTACATTTCCTTGTATACAGGTAGCTTTATCTCTGTCACCTGAGCCCTGAGGGGTTGTCTGCAGCACGGACCACGGGGGCAGCCTGGCTGGGATTGGGGTTCTGGACCATGGGGGGCACTCCCATGGGCTCTCTAAAGCCTTGCCCACTAAGTACTGACCCCAGGGGCACACCCACCTGTGGAGGATCCCCACCTGGCTCATCTCTCAGCACCCTTCGTCCAGCTGGCCTCAGCACCCTGGGGATGTGTGTGTGGCAGGAAGGCAGGTCGGAAGGAGGGACAGATGGCATTCCCCCTGAGGCAAGGTGGACCCCTGGGAAGGCTTCACTGGGGAGGACCAGGACCCCCAATTCCTGCAGGGCCAGCCCCCCGGTCTCCCTGCAGACAGAGGAGGGCAGCGAGTGTGCATCCAGCAGACAGCACTGGGTGCAGACACTCCCAGGTGTGACTATGCCGGGGGCGGAGGGGGGGGGGGAGAGGTCAGCCAGTGGGTGCCCCAAGGGCTGTTTAAGGAGGAAGGGACACAGCTAAGGCCAGGACCAGTGACCCCAAAGACCCCCCTCCGCTGGGGGCAGTGAGGGGAGAGCTCTTGCTGATTTATGGCCCTCCAGGGTAGACAGGAGTTGGGCTGCTAAGGCCTTGCTCCCTCCTCCTCCTCCTCCTCCTCCTCCCAGTTGGGGGTCAGCTGGGGTAGGGTGGCTCTCAGCTGGTTTCCAGATGGGTCTGGTGGCGGGGGCACCTAGGGGTGGGAAGCCAGACACCCTGAGCATAGGGGCCTGGCCGGTGTCAGCTGGCCCCCATGGCCGCTTGTCTCTCTGTGGCGGTCTTCCCGTCTCTGTCTGTCTCTGTCTCAGGCTCTGTCTCTGTCCCATGCAGCCCCCCTTCCCATGGCCGCCTGGGTGGGTAGGGGTGGGACCTGGTGATTTATCACCCACTGCCTGTCTTCCATCGGAAACGCCGGGGGTGGGCGCAGACTGTGCAGTGAGCTATGGGCCCCCAGGGCTCCACCACCCACCCCAATGTTGTTGCTCCGTCTGGTCGGCGGGTGCACCCCCCACCACCACAACCTGGCCAGGGGTTCGGTCCCCCAGACCTTCCCAGGGCCTCCTCCGCCCAGTGAGTGGCCAGCCCCCTCCCCAGGCTCCCCCTCGCCTCCCCAGGCGGGAGGAGGGCCCTTGGAGGACCCCCACATCCCTTCCCCCACCACCAGGTTAGTTGGGAAGTTCCACTCCTCTGGGGAGCCTGTTCCAGGCCTCCTCCCGGGTGGGCGGCAGAGGAGACAGAAGGGGCTGAGGCCAGCCCCTCACTGTCGCCTTCTTGCCCCCTGGCAGCCGCTCTGCCCCCCCCCTCCCCCGCTCGGTGCACACAGCAGGGGCTCAATAAGTGTTTTCGGAGCAAACAGGCGTCAGGGACACGGAGGGGAGGGCGGAGGGCACACCTGGGCTGACCCCCTCCCCTCCGCCCGGCGGAAGAGGTCCCTTATCTCCGGGGTTGACAGGCTGTCAGCAAGCCCGCGGGGGGGGGGGAGGGGTGGGCTAGACTTCGGGGAGAAGGAGGGGAAGGGAGCGGCGGACGGGGCGCACACCCCGCCCCATCTGTCAGCGTCCCAGGGCGCACCCCTCCCCGTCCCCATGGGGTGTGCCACCTGCCCGCCCCTCTCGGCTCTCCACCGCCCGCCAGCCTGGGCAAGTCTCCGTCTCTTGGCCTCTGTTTCTCCGCGGACCCTGGCTGTCTGCACCCAGCGCCCACTTCGCCTACCGCCCTCCTGCCTGCGTTTCCGCAGACCGCGAGCGCCCTCTGGTGTCTGGTCGGGGTGGCGGCGCCCGAGGGGAGGACTGGACGGGGGCGCCAGCAGCACCCACCATTTCACGGATGAGGACACACCAAGGCTCCCAGGGGAAGGTCACGGCTGTCTCTGCTCGGGAACGCGGTGGCCCTGCGGAGGCTCGCTCTATCCAACCCTCTGACCGGTCACTCACTCACTAGCTGGCTGCATGCAGGCCTGGGATGTGGCTTGAGCCCCTGGCGGACCTCAGGGGCCCAGGCCGGGCTGGACACAGTGATCTGCGCCATGTGCCAGGGAAGCTCCCTGCGGAGGACATGCTTGAGCAGGAACTGGCCTGGGCAGGGAGGGTACACCGAGGCTGGGCCTTGATGGAAAGGGGAGGGTCCTGGGAGCCCAGGGGGGCTGGGGGAGCAGAGGTGTGGGCCCAGACCCCTTGGGCTGCAGGGCAGGGGTCCTCAATCAGCCAGCCTGAGAGCTGGAGATGTGGGGGGGCTGTGCAGGGCCTTTGAATGGACCCCCACCTGTTCCCATCTGGAAGGAGTCTGGGGCCACAGAAGGGACCAGCCTGTCAGTGGGGAAGGGGCCCTGGAATTGGGGTGTTCTCCGTGAGATGGAGGACAATGGTGGGGTGAGGGGCACGGTAGGCCTCCTGGTGTGGGCTGAGCGGTCTATGCTCGCCCTCCCTGAATAGGGCCATTCAGGGGCACTGAGCTGGGACCATCCACTTCCCCACACTCCTTGGGGGCTGAGGCCCTGGGGTCAGTGTGTAGAGGGTCAGCTCAGGGTCAGGATTGGGACCGGGGGCTCCCGGGCAGCCTGGAGAAGGTCAGCCATCGCGGCCAGGCCAGTGTCCCCCTGTCAGTACCTTGGCAGAGGCAGGTCTAAATCCTGGAGAACAGGCAGGAGGGGTGGGGGAATCCCGGGAGGACCATGGGGTTCAGCCCCCCCATCCACCAAGTGGGAAGTGCTTGCTTAGGTCTGACCACACTGTATCGCCAGCCTCTTTCCTCCTTCATGCCCTCAGAGCCCTGATGCTCACTCTGTCATCTGGGTACTGGCCCAGGAGTCCTCAAGCCTGTGGGCAGTGAAGCTGGGCTCCTGCTGACCACCCCCCACAGCTCCTGCTGGGGCCTCGTCCCAGGTGCCTGGTCTCAGCCACGAAGGAAGCTCTGAGCCCAGCAGGAGACTCATCTGTGGGGTCCGTTTCCTCCTCTGGAGCATAACGGGGTGCCCCCTCCCGGCACCATGTTGGGACTAAGTTTAGGAAGTTGCCTGTGTTCCTTGCTGTGACAACGACCATCACCTCTGACCCCCACCAGGGCTCTGGGGGTGCTGGGCCACCCCTAGGGAGGGCAGGGTAGCAGTTCATTTGTACAAAGGAGCCACCATCTCCGATGTGGTGATAAGCCTGGAAGGACGGCCGGATGCCTCGCACCTGCCTACAAAGGCGGGGTGGCTCCTGCCTCACGTCCCACCAGTAGACCCGAGATAGCATCAGCCCGACCGGAGAGTCATCCGTCTTGTCCTACAAAGGCCAGGACAAAGGCCGTGTCAGCGGCAGCCTCCCCGACCCGGTCAGTGGGGGTCCGGGCCTTCCTGTGCCAGGCGGCTGAGGCCCAGGCCTGAGGCTCCACTGGGGTCCTGTTTGGGGTCCATGGAGAGCAGCCTCCATTGTTCACAGGGCCAGCCAGGTGGAGGCCACATCTGGGCAGGAGTGAGGACACATCAGCTCCTCATTGGGGCACCCCGGGTCCCCTGTAAGCAGCCTGTGCTGCACTAGGGCAATCACAGTGGGGTCCCCAGCCCTGATTGACAGCCAGGGGTCAGGGTGACTTAAGGCCCCGAGAAGCCCCTGGCTGGTCTGTGCAGTCTGAGGTGCCTTCCCGCAGTGAGGGTGGCACGGGGAGGACATGACTTCAGAGACCCTGCAGCCCTGGGTGCCCATGCACCCCTGCAGGGACATCTATAGACCCCGCCTTGCATGGCTTGGGCCCTGCCCCACCTGCCGTCCAGAGCTTCTCACTAGATGCCCAGGGAGCTCCAGGTGGGCCGCCAGGCTGTCCTGACCATCCCCACCTCACCCTGACTGCTCCAAAGGCTGCCCCTGGGAAACCTCACACACGGAACTGTCCTCAGAGCCACCCCACAGTCCCACACTGACCCCGGAAACTGCCGCTTAGAACGTCCTCTCTCTCAACACTGTGGGGTCCATTTCCTCCTCTGGAAAGTAGTGGGGTGCCCCCTCCCGGCACCATGTTGGGACTAAGTTTAGGAAGTTGCCTATGTTCCTTGCTGTGACAACAACTATCACCTCTGACCCCCACCAGGGCTCTGGGGGTGCTGGGCCACCAGTGTCCTCAGTGTCCTCTCTGCCCCACACTGTCCTCTGCCCTACACTGTCCTCACTGTCCCCACACTGTCCCCAGTGTCCCGTGTCTTACTCCCCACCATGTCCAACCTTGCCAGTGTCTCCACTGCCCACAGGGTGCTACTGTCCCCACAGTGTCCTCACAGCACCCCCCCCCGTACTCACTCCCCAGGATCCTTCTTCTCCCCACAGTGTCCTCACTGCCCCCCACTGTCTTTGATGTCCCCGCTGTGTCCTTGCTGTCTCCACAGCACTGCGGTGAGCCGGGTAGCTTGCTGGGCACCTGGGTGGGGTCCCTTAGCACCCAAAGCACCAGGCCTGACCCCAGCCTTGGAGACCCGCGACCCCCATTGTCCACAAACCTCACCACCCCGACCACTCGACCACTCTGCGCACTGGCTGCACGTTTACTGGCTGTTCACACACGGTCCTCACTGTCCACAGTGTCTTCGCTGTCCCCAAACTGTCCTCACTCTCCCCAGAGTCCTCATTGCCCAGTGTCCTCACTACCCGAGTGTGTCATCGTCCTTTGGGGTCCCCTCCCCACTTGAACTTCTGTGAGAGTCAGTGGCTGGGGAGAGTTTACTCACTGACCGCATTTCTGGAGGTTATTTGGGGTGTAGGGAGGTGAGTGTCCCCTTGAACTGCTTCTTGGAGCTTTTTGTGTGGTTTTGGGAAGAGGATCCCAGGCTGTGGGTGTAGAGACGGATCAGATCGGGAGAAGGGTTAGGGTTTATTCTGCACTGGAGTTTGGCGTGAGGGACTCCGCAGCGTCTGGGCTGCAGTTGGTCCCCAGGGCTTAGCGGTGGACCAGGGCCTGCAGACGGGCGGGGCTGGAAGATGAAGCCTGGCTGGAGGAGAGTGGCTCCCGGTTAGGGCGAGGGCTGTGGGGCAGGGTCCTGTCCAATTGGCAGGCCCACCTCGCTCAGCGCCGGTCCGTTTCTCCTAGGAATCGCTGTCACCGGCCGGCTCCGCCATGAGCAGGGCGTTCAGCGACAGGCGGTGTACGGCGCGGGCGCGCAGCCTTCGCAGGCGGCGCAGCAGCAGCGCCAGCAGCAGCGCGTGCAGCAGCCCGAGAACCAGCAGCACCAGCTGCGCCGCCAGCGCCCCCCAGCAGAGCGCGCCGGGCGAGCAAGGCGGCGCGCAGTTCTTCTTCGTTCAGGTAGGGCAGCAGGCGGCCCCGCAGCGCCGGGGGCGCGGCGCAGCGCAGGTCCCGGTAGAGCGTGCGCTCGGGGCGGCCGGCCAGCCAGGCGCGCAGCGGCACCAGGCGGCAGTCGCAGCGCCAGGGATTGGCGCTCAGGTGCGCCGCGCGCAGCACGGGCAGCCGGTCCAGCAGCCCCAGCGGCAGCGCCGTCAGGTTGTTGCCCGTCAGCACCAGCTCGGTTGTGTCCGGTGGGAAGGCGGCCGGCAGCGAGGCCCACGTCAGCCCGCGGCGCCCGCAGTCCACGCGTGTCCCGGCGCAGCGACACGGCGCGGGGCAGCCCGCGGCCGGGCGGCTCAGCGGCGCGAGCAGCAGGAGCACTAGGCTCAGCGCCCCGCGCGGCCCTGGAAAGGAAGCGCCGCGGTGAGCCGGGTGGCTTGCTGGCAACTGGATGGCTTGCTGGGCAACGGGGTGGGTCCCTCGGCACCCAGAGCGCCGGCCCGACCTCCAGCCCCGGAGACCCGCGCTCCCCCAGCGCTCGCAAGCCTCGCCCCCGCGACCACCCCGTGCACTGGCTGCAAGTTTCCTCCAAGTCTGACCCCAATCTCCCCCCACTGCAGCCAAAACGAGTGGAGGGTCTCCCAATCCGACTCTGCTCAGCGTGTGGCCCGGCCCGGCCATCAGACTCACCAGAGCCCATGGCGAGAGGATGGCGGCCCGGCTCGCTCTGGAGTGGAGGCGTTTGCCCGAGAACCGGGAGATAAGGCCGCCACGTCCCTGCCAGGCCCCGGCGCTCCCGGTACACCGACCACAGCACAGCTGCCCCGCCAGAAATAACCCCAGGCTGCCTCCGCAGGCGCAGCGGGCTGCTGATAGAGCGCTATCGCCGGGGGCCAGCGCCGCCCGAACTTCCGCCCCCACTCGGCCCCGGGGGCAAAAGGAGCACTCGGACACCCGCAGCAACGTTCACCAACATTGTTCTCCCGTCACCAGGACAGGAGGGCATTCACAACTTAACAAAACTGGAGAATGGGGCTTGGGGAACGGGTTCATGCGGGTGGGGGGGGGGGGGGGATGGTGGACGGGGCCAAGGGCTGGGGAACCCAGGGCAACAATGATGCTGGGGAGAAGGAACCCCAGCCACAGGCAGGGAACAGCAGTCTAGGCATGGGGTTGCCAGGGGACGGCCCACAGCCCACTGCTCCTGGAGCCCTCCCCAAACCACAGCTGTGGGGGAGGGGCACGGGCTATCACTGCATCCCAACCCCTCGCTCCATCCTGGCCTCCTTAGGCCTGGAGGGACCCTAAGTGCCTAGGGTGCTCCATCTGCCTGCTGAGCTCCTGGGTGAGGAGGGAAGAGAGGACCTGGCCGCATCCACACCAAGTGAGGTCTCAGCATGTGCTGGGCGGCCCACGGGAGCAGGGGGACACAGCTCCCAAGTCTGTGCGGTGACACTGGGTGGGGGAATAGGTCCGAGACCCTGGGGATCTGCTCCCCTCTTCTGCCTGAGTAGGGCCTGGAGTCTGAGGGCCGTGACCTTCTGAGATGGGGGTGGGGGATGGGGGGTTCTCAAAAGTCACAGCCCAACCAGCTCCTGCTCCTCCAAGGCCAGAGTGGGGGCCATTGCCCAGGCCCCATGGAAACAGATACAAGTGAGGGGAGGGGCTGATGCTGAGAATAAATTAGGGATGGCTGGGGTTGTGACCCCACGTCTCTGGGTCAGGTCGGGAACAGTCTGGGTCTAGGCCACTCTGGGATTGGGGTTGCTTCCAGGCCTGTCAGAGGTCCAGATGAATCCAGGGTCGAATCCAGGCCAGTCGGGGTCCAGGAGTGGAAAGGGCCAGTCCAGAAACTGGCAGTATATCCATGGCAACGTAGGGCTGGGGAGGGGTCACTGGTCCTGCATTTGCTGCTTCATCTTCTGCAGCATCTCCTGCATGCGCCTCAGCTGGGAAGTGGGGCAGGAACCCCGGAAGGTGGGGTGAGAAATGAGATGGGAGGGTCCTGGCTCAGTCCCCAGCCGCTGGCCTTTCCTCCCACCCCCGCCCCTGCTCCAGGCCTCACCAACCTCCTCATCCTTCATCCTGATAAGCTTCTCCGTCTCAGCGTCGGGGGTGGGCAGTGGCAGGATGGGGATGGGGCTCTCCATGCGGTTGTCCTGGGTTAGTTTGCTGCAGGGTGGACAAGAGGAACAGTGCTGCTGGGAGGTTCAGCCAACCTCACCACTACCAAGGCTGCCCTCCTGAGCTCCCACACCTCTGGGCTGGGCTGGGGAGGCAAGGTGCTGGGGAGCCGATCTGGGGGCTGGGGCAGGGTTCAAGTCTGGGTGGGCAGCCAGGACAACTTGGTTATGGAGGTGCGTCTGAGGCCAGGAGGTGCACGCCCGGGTGTGGGGGATGGCGCACCTGGTCATCTGCTGGATGCAGTGTGCGCGGTAGTTCTCGTAGTGCACGTCGCACGTCACGTCCTTGAGGTCATGCATGTGTGTGCGGATGAGCATGTTTCTCAGCTTCACGAAGTCGCAGTGCGCCTGGTTCTCCACTGTGGGGCGGGAGCGCGCAGTGGGTGGGGCGCCAGCCAGGGTCAGCCTTCCCACCCAGCAGGCTGTGCCCGATGCCTGGACTCACCCTCCACGATCCCCCAGGGGTACAGTCGCCCCCGGACTCGCTGCCCCTTGGCCTCCACCACCGTGTTGCTGCCGATTACCGCGAAGGGTGCACTCTCCTGCGGAGGGGCAGGTGCGAGGGCTCACGCCCAATCAGGATGGGTTAGTGGTTGGAGAGGGGCTTGGGCACTCAGCGCCTGGTCAGCTCCCCCAGCATCACCATCAGTGACCTCTCCCCAAAGCGATCCTAGTGGAAACCCCTCTCACCCCCCAGCCTCCCTGCTGCTGGCTGAGGCCAGAGCTGGTGCAGCCTACATCCTAGGTGCAAGCATGTCAAACTCGCGGCCGGCGTTTACTTAAATGAGGCATGCGGTCTGTCGGCCACGAGTTTGACATGCTTGTCCTAGGGCAGCAGTTCTCAACCTGTGGGTCGCGACCCCTTTGGGGGTTGAACGACGCTTTCACAGGGGTTGCCTAAGACCATCAGAAAACACATATTTAATTACATATTGTTTTTGTGATTAATCACTGTGCTTTAACTATGTTCAATTTGTAACAATGAAATTGGGGGTCACCACAACATGAGGAACTGTATTAAAGGGTCTCGGCATTAGGAAGGTTGAGAACCACTGTCCTAGGGCCTATAACTGAGTTTATGCCTCCAGTGATATCCCTGCCCAACCCTGCTCCTGGCCCTGTGACCACGTGTCCCCAGTTTGAGCTTGGTCATAACCACTCCAGGTGCAGGGGCACTCAAAGCCACCCCATCCTCTGTTGCACAGAATTCTGGGAGCCAGTGCACACACAACCAGTGGCTGGGGATTCACGAGGAGACCAAGGAGCAGGGTTAGGGTGGGGGCCTGGCCAGAAGCTGTGCCTGTGGGCAGGCAGGAACATGGGTGCCCCTCGTCCTCTCAGGCTAGGCGAAGAGACTCTACTGCCCAGGCTACAGACCTCTGTTGCAACCCCCACGTGGGAGCTGGGCACCCGGCCTCCTCCAGGCGCCATGTGAACTGGACTTTTGCTCCCTCCCCGCCCCCTGGACGGCATACTCACTTTCAGTTCCCGGTCCTGCTGCTTGAAGTCCTCGTCCTCGTCTGAGTCACACTCAGGGAACTGATACACGTGGATCCCGAACTTGTCGATCTCTTCCCGGATCTGCAGTGGGGCAAGGCTGTCAGCTTCAGGGCTGGCAAGGTCCCCTGGGCCCGGTGTGTTGATGTCTGGGGTCGGCACACCTGGTGCTCTTGGAACCAAGTCCTGGGCCAGACCCACTGCCACGTATGCTCACCCGCTCCTTCAGCTTCCGGATCTCACAGGGGACCAGACAGTCAGCTTTGGCAATGAGGGGCACGATGTTCACCTTCTCATGCAGAGCCTTCATGAAACCCACGTCCACCGGCCGCAGCCTGCAAGGGAGCAGCCAGGGTGGTGAGGGGCTGCTGGGGTCATGGTGGGGCAGGGAGGGGGGGGCAGGGCTCAGGGAGGAATGGCTGTGGAGGCAGGCGGCCCCTGGCCTCAGGACAGTCACGCACCCGTGCCCAAACGGAGAGATGAAGTACAGGCAGCAATGCACCCGGTTGTCTTGGATGTTCTTGCGGTTGAGGCCGCTCTCGTCGCGGAAATACTGCTCAAACTGCTGGTCCACGTAGTCGGTAATGGGCTTCCAGCTGCGGGCAAGAGGGTGCGTGAGGCCGGGCTGTGAGGCCAGCCTGCTGGCACAGGGGGAGGCTGGGTCAGCTGGGCAGGTCCTGCCCCCCCGCCAGGCCTGCCTCACCACTCAGAGTTGTTCACTGCATCCCCAAAGCCCGGCGTGTCCACAATGGTGAGCTTCAGCTTGACGCCCTTCTCCTCAATGTCCACCGTATGCTTCAGGATCTCTACCGTCTGGCTGATGCGCTCTGCGGGGGAGACAGACACAGCTGGGAGGTGCCTCACTGACAGGGCCTCCCCCTCCCCCTGGGCAGCCAGGATGCTGTTCTCATTCCTTCCTAGTGTTTTGGCCCCAGCCACAGGGCCCTGCTGTGGTTCAGGCCACTCCTGCAGGACCCTGAACAGAAGCCCCATGCTGTGGGGAGGGAGGAGGGGGGATGGACCTGGAAGGGCACCCCTTGAGGGGTCATCACACAGGAGGGGATGGTGACCAGTGCCCCGACAGCTCGGGGTTCACTCACCCTCAGCACTGAGAAGCTTCCGGTCCTTGTACAGGTCGGTCAGGAAGAGGCTGTGGACCAGTGTGGACTTCCCCAGGCCCGATTCACCTGCCCACAGATACAGGGAAGGAGTCGGATGAGGTCGGAGGGCCCCACAACAGAACCTGGCCAGCCGGTGGCCCCAGCCACCCCACCGGGGAGCCTGGCCCACTCACCAGCCACCATGAGCGTGAAATCGAAGCCCTTCTTCACCGACTTCCGGTGCACCTGGTTAGGCAGCGTGGCGAAGCCCACGTACTGCTTGTCAATATCCTGGGGGGCAGGGGCAGGGCAGGTCAGGGGTACCCTGGGGCTCCTGGGCAGCCCCATGCCGTCCCCCATCCCGGCTCGGGCAAGGAGGCAGCAGAGGACAGAGCCCCCAGAGTGGGGCATTTCAATGGCAGAAAGGGGTGAGGCCTGTGGGCAAAGGCCAGGAGGTGGGAAGGCAGGTCGGGGGGTGGCTGGAGAAGGCACCTTTGTCCCAGCCTCAAAGAGGGGCTTTGCAGGGTCCCAAGACTGTGTGTGTGTGTGTGTGTGTGTCTGCGTGTGCGTGTGCGTGTGCGTGTGCGTGTGCGTGTGTGTGTGTGTGTGTAGGGAACAGAGGTCTGGCCACAGCGGACACAGGCAGTGTCCTCCCTTGAGTGGTGGACAGAGGGCACCGACACTGAGACCCTTGGGACATGCCCAGGCCCTTCAGGGGCAGGAGGAGCCCGGCCTCAATACTCACCCCTCGCGAGTGTACCAGGGGGTGGGCGGCCCCGTGGCCCGGATCCAGCCGCGGGGGTGGCGGCTGCAGCGGCGCTGGAGCGGGGCTATTTATAGATCCCGGCGCCCAGCCGCCCCGCCCCCGCGGGTCCGCGCCCACCACCTGTGGACCTGACCCCGTGCCGGCCCGTCGCGCCCCGGGGAGCCCCGGACACTGACCCACATTCCACTCCCCGCCCCACACACCTTGAGCCGCCTCTGCGCCTGGGTCCGCGGCGACAGCAGCTGCTCCACCAGGCGGTCCTGGGGCGCCGCCAGGGAATCCATCACAGCGACCCCCGGGCCCCGCGGGCGCCTTCGGACCCCCAAACCGGGTCAGGCCGACACGGGCCCGAAATTCTCGGGGGACTCAAACGCGGTCGTGCCTCGAAGCCCTGCTCTCTCCGTCCCGTTTCAGGGACACAGGGACCGAGGCCGGGAAACCAGACGTGGCCCACCCGGGGTGCCGCCGACCCCGGAGGCCGCGCGAGCCATCCCCCTGCCTCTGCGGACCCGCCCCGAGACGCGCGGCGTCGCCACCGCCGGCCCCGCTCCGCACGCGAACCGGAGGCGGGGCTGCGCGGAGTCGTCTCGCCCGCCGTCGCCGGGAAACGGTCGCCTGGGAAATTGGGGCCGCGGGGCGCAGCCACCGACAGCTGCATCGAGGGGTCATTGGGGCACACAGTGCTGTCAAGAAATCCAGCTGTCGGACTCGCGGCCTCAGGCCACGCGCACAGACTGCGGCATAAAAGAGGGGAGTTCGTGTGTTGGGAATATGAAATCCCGGGCCCCACCCGGGGGCACTTGACAGTCGACAAGGGGAGGCTGCAGGCGCCATTGCCTCGCCACCCAATAGAAAGTGAAGTATATGATGTT
>NW_005871324.1:1402689-1404748 GCF_000147115.1 Myotis lucifugus | reverse complement strand
AGCCACAGGGCCCCAAGCTCTTTCGGACAGGCCCCCAGTCCTGGCTCCAAGAAAGCCTCCTCACTGGCCATGCTGACCTGCAGGAGGCCTCTGGGCTGAGTCCACTTGAGACATGGCACTCAGCCCAACACCCACCCAGAACTCTGGCATTTCAGGCCCAGGGCATCTCCAGGAAGACAGACAGACCTGGGTCTGGGCTCAGGCTGAGAGGGAGCCTGGTGTCTGGCAGAGCTCGCGGCTCCCAGATCGCCTCGTTGTCCCCGCTGGTAAGGCACAGCCTCCGGGAGGCGTAGGTCCGGCGGGTGAGAGTCTCACTCCCAGCTCCCACCTTGCCCGCCCCATCACCCGACTGTGCCCAGACAGGGCCAGTGGCCTCCCTGGGAGAGCCCCGGAGAAGGGGCCCTGCCACCGCCTTTCTCTGGCCCTGAAGCACAACCAGTTCCTCTCAGGGCTTCCCGAGCCCCAGACACAGCTGCGCCCACCTCCTCCTGGAGCCCGAGACTCTCTAGGCATTTCCATTCTTAGAATCACCCGAGTCAGCTCTGGAAGCGGGCACCAGAGCCAACAGAGCCTCCATCACCGCCTGAGCCTGGACAGGGATCGGAGGGTGGGCGCAGACGGCTACCAGAGCCCTCCCTGCTTCCTGAGATGGGGTGGAATCCAGAGAGCCACCCCCTTTCAGTAGCGAGAGTGTGGACAGGCTGCGGCTCAGTAACACCAACGGTAATAGCGAAGCCACATGTGCTCCTGCCCCAAACACCTGGCTCTCTCGCCCTGCTTCCGGGTCTCCCCCTCTAGCTGCATGGTGCCCTCTCCCTCAGGTCCCAGGGGCAGGGGATGGGTTAGGCTGGCAGCTAGCTGACTTCAAGGGGGTGCAGACACAGGCCTGAGGGGACTCACACCTCCGCAAGAAGGGCCCTAGCTGGTGCTGGGCGGCAACTGCCTGGCCAGTGACTGCAGGCCCAGGAGCCATGGGGGCTGATCTTCCAGGCCTTCCCTCTCTCCCTCAAACAACGGCCTGGCGGTGTGTGTCCCTGCATCTCAGGCATTGTCCAAGCCGCCAATGATGGGGAGGCAGTTCCCGGCCTGGGCTCCCTGGGGAGCCCCTCACCGGCAGGGTGAGGCTGACACGGGGCCCCTCCCCACGAGCCTCAGGAGTCCCAGGGCAAGGGTGTGTCCCTGCCGGGAGACTGATATCAGGCAGCCAGTGACTCCCGGCTGGGCCGTACCTAGCTCACCTGCCTCACCCTGAGCCAGCACTTCGGGGTTCCACCTGCTGTATGAGCCTCCATCCTCACCAGGGCTGCCAGGGGCCACCCTGCTGCGAGGTTGGGCCTGTCTTTTCTCCCACAAACAAGCCAGAGAGGCCCCAGCAGGGCTGCTCCAGAGCCCCAGCCCACCAGGTTACCCACCCCATCTCACTCTCTGGGTTTCCAGCTGTTTCATTCACCCTGACTCCATCTGGGGTTCACAATGGGTGCCCAGACCAGCCTCCTGCCGGGTCCTGGAGGGCGCAGACCAAGCCAACGGCTTTGGATGGCCACTAGGTAGGAAGACCCTTTGCTGGGTTTGGGGATGACTCAGACCAGGCCCTGGAGGCTCCCAGCCTGGAGAAGAGGCCTGGCCACAGACCAGCCACTCAAATTGGTGTGGAGGGAGAAAGGGGCGTAAGACGCAGAGGAGTGGGGTGGGGTGGGCGAAGGCTCCCCTGTGGGGCTGCTCAGGGCCTCTGTGCTGGCTGCTGAACACAGAGACCCCGCCCCCGGGGGCCCTGGGTGGGGCAGGGGCCCCCAGCCTGTGGCCTGCCATCACCAGTGGCCTCACTCCGGACCCTCAATACGCGGCCAAGTCAGCCTGAGGATGCAGGCGCTGGACCAGTGGGAGGGCGCCTGGCCGGTCCACCCATCCTGGGAGGAGTGCGCGCTCCGGCTGTGAGGGTCAGAGGCCAGGCCCCGTGGCCCGGCGCCCACCCCTCCCATCCGCAGCCCCAGGCACTGCAGCACCGCTCGGCTGACAATCGGTTATCGCGACAGGGTGGGGTGAGGGCCGGCGGGGGCGG
>NW_005871324.1:1372290-1401696 GCF_000147115.1 Myotis lucifugus | reverse complement strand
CGAGTGCCCCCATCTCCCTGTCACAATCACACTCCCTGCTACCCTCAGCCTGGACCTTCTTGGAGTGCTCCCAGAGGCGCATCGGGAGCCCTTTGGTCCCTCAGGAAGGGACAGACCTGTGGGCACCACGTCTCCAGGTAAGGGCCCCTTAGAGGGATGTGACCTGCTGCACCCTCCACAGACAGGAAACCCTCCCCCCGCTCCAGCCCCTCGCGTGCACCTTGCTTCCTCCATCCGCCCAGGGGCAGGGAAAGAGGGTCCCGGGGCTCCGACATCTCTGAACCACCAGCCCACAGTCTATCCGTGTGAAAGTCACAGCAGCAGCACCGTCACTCTGCCATTTCTGCGGCCAAAGTCCGCCCTTCCCAGGACCGGGAACCTCTTCCTGGTCCAGACTGGTGACAAGTGTGAGGATACTTCACTGCCCAACCTTTCCAAAGCCTCGGACCCGGGGTTTGGAATTCAGAATTCTTTGTGTATATTATACATTATACTCGACACCTGTCTGGAACCCGGGTACCTCGTAATGACACATTAAGACTTTTGTCAGGGCCCTAACCGGTTTGGCTCAGTGGATAGAGCATCAGCCTGCGGACTCAAGGGTCCCAGGTTCGATTCCGGTCAAGGGCATGTACCTGGGTTGCGGGCACATCCCCAGTGGGGAGTGTGCAGGAGGCAGCTGATCGATGTTTCTCTCTCATTGATGTTTCTAACTCTCTATCCCTCTCCCTTCCTCTCTGTAAAAAATCAATAAAATATATGTGTTTTTTTTAAAAAAGACTTTTGTCAGGGAACACTACTCCTCAAAGGAACTGGGGGAAAACCATAATAAATGGCTGCACATCAGTTCCGGTGCGGCTTTGCCACCAAGTCTGAAAACCTTGATGTTTCAGAGCTTTGGAGAACTTGGAATTGGGGATAAAGGAACGGGGCCGGACGGGACACTGGAGGTACCAGGGAAGACTTCAGGGCCTTCATCAGCCCTGAGGGGCTCTGTGGGAACCCTGTCTCGGGGGCCTGTAGCTTGGCAAATGGTTCAGTTGGTCAGTGAACACTTGGACATTTAGCACGGACTGTCCCGTGCAAGCCTGTGCTTGTGGGGACAAAGGAGGAAAAACAGAAACCTGTCCCTGACTAGGCAGACATGCCCCTGCAAAGGGCCCCCGGGGGCTCAGGGGGAGGGGGCTCCAGGCAGCCCTGGTTCAGGGGGTTTGAAACAGGCCTTGAGGAGGGTGGACTGCAGGTCAATAGCTCGGCCAGAGGATGCGAGGTGCACGAGAACAAGATTCTGAGGGGTTTTTTTTTTCTTTTGTTTTATTTTCATTGATTTCAGAGAGGAAGAGAGAGGGAGAGAAAGAGAGAAGCATCAATGATGAGAGAGAATCATTGATCGGCTGCCTCCTGCACACCCCCTACTGAGGATCAAGCCCATAACCCAGGCATGTGCCCTGACTGGGCATCGAACCCGTGACCTCCTGGGTCTTAGGTAGACGCTCAACCACTGAGCCATGCCAGCCAGGCAAGATTCTGAGTTTTGAAGCAGTTCTGGAGATGTGAGACGGAAGAGGCAAGGCGCACCACATAAGCATGCTTCTTATTAAGTGAGCTCCGAAAGATTACGGACAGAATGCAGTTGCATTAGAGAAAGGCAGCATTTTACGTCTGGAGAACCGTGCAGAGGGCCGGGAGCTGCTCCCCAGAAGGTCAGGCCAGGGTCAAAGCTGCTCCTTGCCCTGGGGCTGTGGTCACCCCTGACTGTGAGTCCAGGGGACAGCCCCGAATCCCACCACAGACACACCAGAGCTGCCCCTGTCAGTTGAGAGACCCTCAGGATGGCAGCACCCATTGCTCGATATTGTTGGTATCTGTCTGGGATATGGTTGGAGTCAGGAAATGGGCCAGGAGGGCACTGGCCAGCAGATTCGTAGGATGCGCCTCCGGTTCTGCCCAGTGGGACAGAAAGGTCTCTCTCGCGTTTCCCAGCCTGGACACTGCCAATGGAATGGTCTAGGCCCGTGGTCAGCAAACTGCGGCTCGTGAGCCACATGTGGCTCTTTGGCCCCTTGAGTGTGGCCACGAAGTTTCAAGCGCACTGTGCGTGCTCGCCCGCACGTGGTATTTTGTGGAAGAGCCACACTCAAGGGGCCGCAGTTTACCGACCACTGGTCTAGACTCTAGGCAAAGCCCTCACACAGCTCTTGTCCGTCAAACAGCACATGGAGAAGGGGCAGGAGCAGCGGGGTGGGGCCCGACACACCACCTGTACCTACTCCTAAGCTGTGGCCCCCCGGGGGCGGGACTGCGTCTGCTTCCCCAGCAGGCACAGTGCTGGCTGTGATACAGAGAGCGCAGTAAACAGACTCCTGAGTGGGAAAAAAGTGCTACTTTTTAATTCATAAGGAAAAGAAGTTAATGAGTACAAATATAAGCTACACCCAGAAAAATCTGTTCAACCAACTTGGGCTACAAATAGCTTGACGCTTTTCAGACAGAAAAAAAACACACAAAACCCACTTGTAGTTAAATTCTCAAGAGGCCGCATTTAGCCCGGGGGTGTCTCTCCCCTCTGCTCAGACTCGTGGGTGTCTGTGTGGTCACATAAGACGGAGGGAGCCTGTGGGGAGATGGTGACAAACGGACAAGTGAGTGGCCGGCGACGCAGGTGCCACGGCCCAAAGGTTTGCTGCGGGTGACACACATGTTCGGTGGAGCAGGGGCCACTGATGGCAAAGCTCTAGAATATTCAGTCCATCTGAGGACAAGGCAGAGGCCAAGCTGAGCGAAGCAGGTGAGATGCTGAGACCCCGCCTCCCGGGGATTGGAGGGAAGGGACCTACTGGTCATGCTGGCCCGCAGAGGGCAGATTGTGTCCTGGAGGAGAGGGGACAATGAGAGGGGGCATGTCCCTTTATCTGGACAGAGGCACAGCAAGGAAGGGCCTTATGTCAGTTCGAAATGCATTGAATCCGGTTTGGCTCAGTGGATAGAGCGTCAGCCTGCGGACTGAAGGGTCCCGGGTTCGATTCTGATCAAGGGCACATGCCTAGGTTTCGGACTCGAACCCCAGTAGGAGGCAGGCCATCAATGATTCTCTCTCATCATTGATGTTTCTAATTCTCTCTCCCTCTCCTATCCTCTCTGAAATAAATACATATATCAAAAATATTAGGGAAAAAAAAGATTTTGATCTGCTCAAGAGAAATCTTCATCACTGGAAAGAAAAACCTGGCCTGCATTCCTACATCAGGATGGTCCACGGGGCCAAAGACCCTTCAAGGCTGGGGACAGTGCCGAGACCCTGGTCCACGCGCTCTGGGAGCTGGGGGCTGGGTGGGCAGCGTGGAAAGACAAGGCCCACCCTTCTCTTTGGGACGTGAGGCATCCCAGAAGCCAGGAGCCCCGATATACCCCTTCCTGCTCTGACTGCCCCCTGGAGAAGCCCTGGTGGCGGGGAGACGCTCCCCATGCCTGGCAGCTTGTGGGACCCTCCCCGGGGGAATGTCTGGGAAGGCCCAACATAAGGCTCGAGGCTGGAGTCACCCTGCTCACCCCAACTGTAGGGTGTGGGGTCGGTGTGCAGAGCAGGCCCAAGCTCAGTGAGGACCCGGAGAAGGACCTACTGCTCTGGCCGAAGGAGGGCGCTCTGCTCAGGGTCCCTGCATGGTGAGCACGCGGCCCTGATGCTGCCTTCTCCCCGCCTGCTGTCAGCTGCCACACCTAGTCCCGCTGTTCCCCTCCCTCCCGCCACGCTGTCCGGGGCACTGCTGCGCTGCAGCCACCTGCTTCTGGCTTGGGGGACTGTACCCCAATGTCCAATATCCCCCTCCTCTGCCCCTGTTCCTCAGTGTGTGATGCAGGGTTGTGGAGGGCAATGCGGGCTGGGGTCAAGTGTCAGCGTCTCCTGCCAGCAGATGCTGCAACCTGGCTTCCCCAGGGGGCTCACAGGGTAGTTCCTAGTCTGCTGCAGGCGAATTCAACCCCCCACCCCACCTCCACCAAGGATGACGGGAGCAGGGAGCAGGGCCCAGGGCACTCTGCAGCCCTCTGCCTACATGGTCCTCTCTGGGACAGCCCCGGCCCCGGCCAGGAATGGGCGCTGTGCCCATGCATAGCCCAGGAATCAGAGTGTGGCCTGTGCTGAGACCAAACAGCTGAACCCAGGCCTCCAGGCCCAGCCCGCTCTCCGGCAAACAGGTGTGACGTACTCACAGCCCGGCCAGGGGCCTGTCCCTGTCAGGCAGCCCTGTCTGGCCCTGAACTCTATCAACCGGATGGCCCAGATGCCCTCCTGACCCTGCTTTTGTCTGCTTGGGGGCACTGCTCCCACGCCCATGCTTGCTAGTCCTGTTGTCCTGGCTCAGCCATACCTGCACGAAAACCTGAAACCAGCCCAGCACCTGGGGCTCCGGGCAGCAGGGCGGCCCTGCCTGCTGACTCACACTGTCCGCCTGCAGCTCCGGGCTTCCTTGTGCCCTCGGCCTGAACCGCCTTCCCTGCCCCACAGGCCTCGGGGAGCCCAGGCTGAGGCGCCATGCCCGGTCCTTCCTGGCCTGACTGAGCGGGGTGTGGGGCCAGGAGCTCTGGGGAGGGGCGGGCGGCTGCCTCCGAGCACACAGGGCAATGTGTCTGCAGTGAGGGGCTACAGAGAAGGCTTTTCTGGATCTCCTCGTGAGCAAATGTGCGGGGTCAGGACACACACGGGTCCCCCTCACCAGTGGAGACAGGCCGATTAAAGAGCAGAGTCCCAGCAGCTGCCCCTGCCAGGAGGGCCTTCCCGGCTGTGACAGCAGCCTGTGTGTTGCAGGGGACAGAACAGGGTTCCAATTGGGGCAGAGCCTCGGGCGACACCACATCCCCCATTCACTGGGCAGCGGGAGGAGGGCTACAAAGGGCGCCTGTGCTCCGGGGCAGGGAGCCAGCCTGGGGCCTGGGACTGAGGACCCAGAGCAGTGGTGGGCGCCACCTGCAGTGCAGGGCGTGGGGCTCCGGGGGAGGACACACAGAACAGCCAGGGCTGCGGCCAGAATGACAGGGACCCTGAGTGCCTTGTGGCTCGGTAGGGAAGAGCTGCCTGGCCGTGTGCCCCCCAAGGCCCTCCGACGGACACGCACCGGGGGCGCCCAGGAGGCGGGACACGACCTCCCCTAAGGCGTCCTGACACCCCTGAGGCTCTCTGACCTCAGTGCAGTTCTGCGATTCTGATTCCGCGAAGAGCCAGAGGTGGAGACAGGAAATGGTGCCAATATGGAGATTCTCCCAGAGGCATTCATGCATTTAAAAAAAAAAATCCCACGGGAACACGTGCTTGCGAAAGGCAGAGCGTGGGGCTAGAGCACTGGTGACCTAGATCCCCAGGCAGCCAGCCAGGCACTGTGGGAAGCTCACACCCCTCCCTGTGACCTGCCTCTCTGCCGGGGGAAGGCCAAGGGTTGGGGTTCCGAAGGCTGGCTCCAGCTACCCACTGCACCCCACTCCCAGGTCTGCCACTTGAGCATCATCAAGCCAGAGATGCATCAGAATACCCCGCAATAAGCCGGCTGCAGCGAGGGCTCCAGCCCCCACCATCCAGCCACACAGGCCCTGTCCCACTGTGACCCTGGCACCCCACCCTATGCATGCTGGGCTGCAGGGCACCTCCACCCAGGGAGGAGAGGCAGGCGGCTGTGCAAGTGCAAATGTGCTGCTGGTCACACCCAGGTGAGAAGGCGCCGCCAGAGTCCTCAGAGCTGGAGTCTGTCAACTGGTTTCCTTGGTTTCTGGTGACTGGCCACACCTGGGTGAGGGCAGGGACCGGAGGGCTCAGCTCCATGTCTGTCCTTCCTTCCCTCCCGTCCTCCTCCTGGCTGCAGGCCCTCAGGGCTTCCTCTGCTTCCCAGGCACACATCAGGGGAGGGGGGCAAGGAGGGCAGGTAGGGATGGGGGGCTGCCATTCTGATGCCTGGGTGGGGCCTCCTGCTGCCACCTCCAGGGTGAGGACCGGGCCTCTGGACTCCTCCTCTCTGCGCCCAGTTGGCCCCAGTCCCCACAAGGCTTTCCCTGCACCAGGCCCACAACAGGCCAGAGCCACACGAAACCCTTGGGGAGGGCTCCCCGTTGGTGCTGAAGTCTGTGCCTGTCCCCTCCCTATTCCAAAGGCTGTCTTTATTTATTTATTTATTTATTTATTCATTCATTCATTTTTATTGATTTCAGAGAGGAAGGGAGAGAGATAGAAAACATCAATAATGATGAGAGAGAATCATTGATTGACTGCCTCCTGCACGCCCCCTATTGGGATCAAGCCCATAACCAGGAATTTAACCATGACCTCCTGGTTCATAGGTCAACCTCAACCACTGACCCACGCCTGCCAGGCCCAAAGGCTGTCTTTAAATTGGAGCCTGTGGGGGCTGCTGAGAGGCTGATGAGAGCCACCATCAGGGTCCCCCATAGACGAGAGAGTGGGAGGAGACGGAGCCCCCTAGCCAGGAAGCTACCTTCTGGGAAGGGCCCCTAAGCATCACCAGAGGCTCCAAATGGCACGTGGGAGGCACAGGCCTGGCCACCAAGCCTCAGCATGGCCGGCCAGCGTCCCATCGGGGGTGGCTGAGCGCGTTCAGACCAAAGAGGCCTCAGCAGGTTGTTTTTGGGAGCCGGACCTGGGGACACCCCAGTGGGACCAGGTAGGAAAAAGGAGTCACGGGGAGTCACTCCCCGCTCTCAAGCTTTTACCTAAGGCTTATTTTTGCAGCTACCACTCTTCTCAGCCACCCGCAGGGGCTGATGTGTTCTGAGGGGTGTCCTGTCTCCCACTCTCCACTCTCACCTGATGAGCAGCTATGCTCAGCCTCCTCAGCAGGACCCACCGCCCATGTGCTAAACCGGTTCTCCCTCGGGACTTCCCCGTAGGTGTGCACCGCAGGTGAGGGCACAGCGTGGGCAGGACGGGTGCCTCCCACCGGCACAGCGGCCACCTGCCCTGCCCGACCACATCATACAGCAGCACAGGCAGGAGGAAGGGGAGGGTCAGCATGTCACAGGCCCCCATGAGACGTTGACCACAGGCCTGAAGGGAGGGGCTGGGCCATGAGGGCTGATCGCAGAGGGGTCCTGGGCAGGCAATGGCCAAGTCAGGGTCCAGGAGAGTGGACATGTCTGGGGTGTGCATCGGGAGAGCAGGAGGGCGTTGCTGGGCTGGTCTCCCACGTGTGCCGCAGGGAGCAGGGCCAGTATGCCGGGCGTGGGCCTGGCTGCCAAGACAGCCACAAGGTTCTGCCTGCCCTCCTGCCCAGAGTCTGGGTCCAAGAGCCCCATGGCAGACACCAGTCTAACCAGGGGTCGAACCAGAGCACTCTGAGCCCTCAGATGCCCTCGCCATCCTGAGGTCTGGAGCAGGCCTGCCGCAGTCTCCTCGTCTGTGCCCAGGGTGTCTGTTCGAGCTGCACCTGGTCTTTGAGGTTATTTTGAGGAAAGAAAGGAGATGTCCCATTTGTGACAACATGGATGGACCTTGAGCACATTATGCTACGTGAGAGAAGTCAGACAGAGAAAGGCAAATACTGCCGACGTGTTCTGAGGTGTGTCCTGCCCCTTTCCCACCCACCCCCCGGCCCCCCGCTGATGATCAGTGATGTCATTTCTATATTTTAAATTTAAGTCCATGATTCCTTTTTGAGTTAATTTTTGTATAAGGTGTGAGATTTAGGTTGAAGTGTTTTTTATTTGTTTGGCCTATCGATGTCCAATTGCTCCAGCAACATGTATTGCATCCTTCCTTCACTGACTTACTTTTGAACTTTTGTCAAAAATCAGTTGGGCCCTAACCGGTTTGGCTCAGTGGATAGAGCGTTGGCCTGCGGACTGAAGGGTCCCAGGTTCGATTCTGGTCAAGGGCACGTACCTTGCTTGCAGGCACATCCCCAGTAGGGAGTGTGCAGGAGGCAGCTGATTGATGTTTCTCTCTCAACGATGTTTCTAACTCTCTATCCCTCTCCCTTCCTCTCTGTAAAAAATCAATAAAATATATTTTATTTTATTTTATTTTTTTTAAATATATTTTATTGATTTTTTACAGAGAGGAAGGGAGAGAGATAGAGAGTTAAAAGCATCGATGAGAGAGAAACATCAATCAGCTGCCTCCTGCACACTCCCTACTGGGGATGTGCCCGCAACCAAGGTACATGCCCTTGACCAGAATCGAACCTGGGATCTTTCAGTCCGCAGGCCGACGCTTTTATTCTTTAGGCACGACCGGGTTCGGGCAATAAATATATATTTTTAAAAAAAATCAGTGGGCCATTTTTATGCGGATTTATTTCTGTGTTCTCTATTCTGTTCCACGGATCTCGGTGTCTATCCCTCTCCTAATCGCTTCCAGTTTTAATTACTGTAGCTATAAAATGCCCCGTGAAATAGGGTCGATTTCTTCCCCCTCCCGCAAGGTTGCGGGGTCCAAGTTCCACCATAAAAATCCATTGGGTTATTTATATCCTTAATGTCTGTGGGTCAGAAATTCAGGAGGGCCTCCGGCTGGGTAGTTCCTTTGTATTTCCAGGGAGAGAATGTAAAGAACTGAGAGCCACCCGGCTTGGACCACACCCTTTCCAGAAAGTCTCAAGGCTTTTTTCTTGTTATTTTTGAGAGTTGGTGGGGGGGGGGGGGGGGAGCTGGCCTGGCAGCCGACAGCGGTGGCTTCCGCGGTCACTGCATTGTCTCCTATGACCCGGCCTCAGAAGTTGTGGGGCATCACTTCTGCTGCTATAAGACAGTATGTGATCACCTACACTCAAAGGGGAGTGTCAAGGTTCTAGTAGAACATGTGGGAGGGAAACATCGTTGTGGCCATCTTTGACAAATACAGCCTAGCCCGGCCGGTGTGGCTCAATGGTTGAGTGTTGGCCTATGAACCAGGAGGTTATGATTTGATTGCCAATCAGGACACATGCCCGGGCTGCAGTCTCAATCCCCAGTGTGGGGTGTGCAGGAGACAGCCGATCAGTGATTCTCTCTCATCGCTGATGTTTCTATCTCTCCCTCTCCCTCCCTCTCTGAAATCAACAAAAATATATATACTAAAAAAAAGAAAAATATAGCCTATAAAATCTCATTTTTTTGCTGATCAATCTTTTATCTCTCTGCTCTACAGACTGGATAATTTATATTGATCTGTCTCTGGCCAGCAGTGTGGGGGTGAGAGTGGTGTGGGAGCCAGAGGTGGAGATAGGAAATCTATTGAGTTTCAATGGGCCTGAGGGACAAGGGCAGGACAGTGGAGAGGAGAGGGCCATTCGAGTGTGTGGTCAGGGGTGGCTCCACCAGGCGTGGGGGTGAAGGAGGGATGGGAGGAAAGTGTGTCCCTAGAGCCTGTTGCCCCTAACATGCCTCTGAGACATCGGGCTGCGTCCATGAGCCTGGACTCCACCGGGGGAGGTCCCAGGGGGCTCTGGGCTGTGGGGCGGGTGGTGGCAGGGCCCAGAGATGGAGGAGGGAAGGCGGTGGAGAGCAGCCTGGAGGGCCGGGGGCTGTGCTGAAACTCCAGCGTGGCCTGCAGTGCTCCGCCTCAGGAAGCAGCCCCACATGAGCGTGTTTGAGTTGGCCGAGGTTCACATGCAGGGCGTCAGAGCAGAACGCAGCCGTCTCAGGCTCCAGGGGAGGTGCTGAGTGAGCGGGCGCATTCCGTGCTGGCGGTGGCCGCTCCTGCTGGGTGGGGAGGGGGGCCCCAGACTGTGTCTAAGTCCCAGACACCCTCAGGGCCCACCGACCATCTCCGTGTTTTTCCTGCGTGGATGACGCCCCTTTCCCGCATCCTGGATCTAAGGCGACCATGAAGAAATCGCTGTTGACAGAAGGTCAAGCGGCTGTAACCTCTCCCCAAAGTGGCTGCGCCGCCTTCAGCAAACTCCTTATAATCCTGGGCCCGATCCCGGGGTGGGGGAGACAGTCTGGTGACCACTCCAGCCTCTCCCCTCAGGCAGCCTCCTTGGCTCCCTCATCTCCCCCCTCTTTCCTCAGACTCCATCTCACCCCAGGGCCTTTGCTCGTCCCCGTCTCCTGGAAGCTGCTGCCCCTTGTCGCCGCCACCTCAGCCCACCGGCCTTCCGGGACGGGCTTCGCTGCCCAGCACCCCGCTGCATCGCTCTCGGGCGCATCTTGCTTTTCACTTACCTGTTCGTCACCCCGTCCCCTGAATCAGACCCCTGAGAGCAGGACCCTGGCCTGGCTTCCACGTGGCACTTGACGGGCACAGTGGCCAGAACTAATGGGGAAGGGAGAGACCACCTCCTCCCCCCAACCCCCCAAGACACCAGCCCAAGGGCACCTCTTGGTTTTTGTTTTCATTTGCTGCAGAGGAGGCGGGTGAGGGGACCTCGCTGTGGAGGGCTGCCCATAGCAAAGGAGCCTGTATGGGAGGCTGCAGACAGGAGCTCAGGTGAGGGCCCAGGAAGCGTCTGCGTGCTTGTCCCAGACCCCCCTGTCGGCCACCACCCACCCCACAGCAGTACGTGAAAGTCTCATAGACCTCGCACACTCCAGGGGCCCATGAGGAAAGTACCTGCTCCTGCCCCAGGCTTTCCCATCTCACACGTGGCATCGCCACTCACCAGCTGCTCTAATAGAAATCTCCAAAGCACACTGCTTGTCCCCTTCCCACATCTAGTCCTTCAGCACGTCTTGCCGAGTCTTACCGAGTGTCTGCTCAAGATGTATTTAAAGTTGCTCACTTTGCTCTATCAGCCCGTATCAGTGTGCTGAGGCTGCTGTAACGAGCACCCCAGACTGGGCCCTTAAGCAGCAGAAATGTTTTCTCAAGTGCTGGAGGCTGAAGTCCAAGGTCGAGGTGCCGATAGGATTGCTTTGTCCTGAGGCCTCTCTCCCTTGGTTCCCTTGGTACATGGCTGCCTTGTCCCTGTGTCCTCATATGGTCATCCCTCTGTGAGTGTGTGTGTCCTAATCTCTTCTTATGAGGACAGCAGTCAGATTGGATTAGGACCCACCCACACGCTCTCCTCTAACTAGAATCACCTCGGTAAAGACCCTATCTCTAAACACAGTCATATTCGGAGGGACTGAGGGGTTAAAGCTTCAGCTAGGAATTGTGGGGGATACAATTCAGCCCATGATACCATCCAATGCCACCTTCACCTGTGCTGCCTCAGCTAGGGCCGTGGGCCCTCCATCCCACAGTGGGGACCCATCAGAGCTGTGCATTCAGGTCGCGGGCTCCACACCTCGCCGCACACAGGCCCACGGGAGAAGGCTTGAGTCCACTTCCCAAAGCCTGCCTCGCTTTCCGCCTTCACTCTGAGCTCAGGCCAACAGGCCTCCTCGCCTTCCCCCAACACACGAAGCTCTTTCCAATCCCTTAGGGCCTCTGCTCTGCATGGAGGCCAATACAAGGACTACCTAGTCCTTCTCTCATGCCCTGGTCTTGCACTTATATATTTTTTAATAACAGCTTTATTGAGACAATTCACCAGACAACCCATTTAGAGTGTGCCATTCAAAGGCTTTTAGTACATTCATAGAGTTGTGCAACATTCACCACAATAAAATTTAGAACATTTTAATTGAGATATAATTTGCATGCCATAAAACTCACCCTTACAGAGTGTATATTTCAGTAGATTTTTAGTACATTCACAAAATTGTGTATCAATCACCAATATCTACCTCTAGAACATTCCCATCACCAAAAACAACCACTCCACATGGCCCTCCCTCCAGCCCCTAGTCTAATGTTCTGTCTCTATAGATTCGCCTGTTCTGAACATTTCATATAAGTGGAACGAGACAATATGTCGCCTTTTGTGTCTGGCTTATTTAACTTAGCATCATGTTTTCAAGGTTTCACTTAGTATCAAGTAGGATGTTTCAGAACTTCATCCCTTTTTATAGCTGAACTAGAGGCCCGCTGCATGAAATTCGTGCAAGAGGCTCGGCCCTCCCAGCCCCAGTTTAGTCCAGAAGGTCCTTCGGCCATCCAGTCTAATTAGCATATTACGGTTTTATTATTATAGATAATATTCCACCATGTGGATGGACCACACGTTGTCAGCCATTCAGTCAGCTGTGGATAGACACTGAGCTGTTCCCACTTGTTGTCTACCATGAATAGGTGGCATGAACTCTGCGGACAAGTCTTAGTGTGGCCATGTATTCCTCTGTCTTGGGTAGCTAACCTGTGGAGGGGACTTACTGGATCCTAAGGCCACTCTTTTCCTGATCTGGATGGAGGCAATGAGGACAGAGCCTGTGTCCACTGTGGGCAGAATGACCATCGTGCCCAGAGCTGCCAGGAGCAGGCTGGCACCCAGCGAAAGGAGGACGGAGGCCCACCCCCCTGTGCCATCCAAGATTATTTCCTCCAGCTCCTGCCAGCCTCGGGCTGCTCCCCGCCACAGGCTCCTTGTGGCTTCCTCTCCTCATTCCCTCTCCCCAAACCCTCTGTAGTCCTGCCAAGAGCAGCGCGGTGAGTCCACATGGCACTCAACCATCCCGGAGAACAGAGGCATTGCTGTGTGGGCCCCAAGGCTGCTGCCACAGGTGTCCTCGGGACTGGGGCGGGGGGAGGGAGGCAGAGAGGAGAAGGAAGGGACGGCCCTGCCCGTTATGGCCCAGTGTGCCCTCACCCACCTTCAGGGTCTTTGTGCTAAGAAGTTGCCACCTGTGTGCAGGACTCAGCTTTTTTAGAAAATCTGAAAGAGCCCCCACCTGAAAGATGAGCACAGGGACTTGCCTTGTTGGTAACACCCACTGCAGACTCTGCCCACCAGAGAGCCATCAGCTGGGGCTTGAGTTGGGGCTGGGGCTGGGGTTGGGGCAGGGGACTGGGTCAGGAAATTCTGGCATATGCTCAGCCGGTTTGGCTCAGTGGATAGAGCGTCAGCCTGCAGACTGAAGGAAATTCTGGCACATGCTACAACACGGATGTACCTTGAGGACATTATGCGAAGTGAAAGAAGCCAGTCATAAAATGACAATTACAAAGTGACAACTACCACTTACCTGAGGTACCTAGAGTCATCTAATTCATAGAGACAGAGAGCAGAATGGAGGTTACAAGGGCTGGCTGGGGAGGAAGAATGGGGAGTTGTCTGATGGAGACAGAGTTTCCATTTGGGAAGGTGAACAAGTTCTGGAGATGGACGGTGGTGATGGTTGTATAACCATGTGAGTGTACTTAATGCCACGGAACTGTATGCTTAAAAGTGGTTACTAGGGGAGCCCTAGCTGGTTTGGCTCAGAGAATAGAGCATCAGCCTGCAGACTGAAGGGTCCCGGGTTTGATTCCAGTCAAGGGCACATGCCTGGGTTGTGGGATAGATCCCCAGTAGGGGGCGTGCAGGAGGCAGCCGATCAATGATTCCCTCTCATCATTGATGTTTCTATCTCTCTCTCCCCTCTCCCTTCCTCTCTGAAATCAATAAAAAAAAGTTTTAAAAAAAGTGGTTACAATGGAAACTTTGTTACATGTATTTTACTGCAACTTAAAGGTAAATACATAATAAAAAAAACAATTCAGTGGGTATGAAGTTTCGGTTACGCAGGATGATTATGTGCTAGAGCTCTGCTGTGCAACCCTGTGCTGACTGTGAGCAGTCCTGTAAAAATGTGTTAAGAGGGGAGATCTCATGATAAGTGTTCTTACCACACACACACACACATGCACACACACACACATACACACACACATACACACACGCACGCACACACACATACACACACAAAGTTGCAGGCCTGTGTATGGAAAAGGTGACAGAAGAAAAAACATGTGTATACACGCATACATGTGCTTGTACATGCCCAGAACACCCTGGAAGGAGACCAAGAAGCTGGCCCATCCTTTGGCCGGTGACGGGGAGGGCACTGCCTGGGCAGGCGGGAGTGACAGGATTCTAGATGTGTGAACCCTTGTATGCTGCTGGAACCTTGAATCTTGGGTCTCTGTTACCTACTGGAAAAAGTTAACAAATAGACTGCTGAGGAGGCCAAGCGGAGGAAAAGAGCCCCAGCCCCGGGCCCGGCTGCCCCACCCGCTGCCGGAGGGCAGAGCCGCCTGCCGAGGGGGAGACTGGCTCCGGGTGCGGACGCAGAACCCTATCCTGCGCGTGATCTTGGGTGAAAACTCGAAGCTCCCGTCCGTCAAGAGCTGACTAATAGTGACGAGTGTCTACATACCAAGCCGGGTCAGCGGGAAAGAGGCGACTTTGTTCCTTCCTTCCCCTTCTGACCTCGCACATCTTCCAAGTGGAAGTCCAGCGATGCGGTCGGCCTGGCCCCAGTGGCTAGAAGACCAAAGAGACCAAACATATTTGCGTAGACTGTGGAATTCGGAGCAGAAGGCAGGGCAGGAAGAACTGGGGCGTTCCCAGCGACGACGCTCAGCCCAGACAGACTCCCAGCTCTGCCGGGAAGAACCACACAGTGAGGGATTATCCACAGCGGAAACTGAGACGGAATAAACAGAAAAAGCCACGGTTTGGGCAAAGGCAAGGAAACCCACTTAGTGTAAAGCCAGGGGTTTTAGCACACACACAACGTCTTAAAAAGAAAAGCATAGCGCACCCCCCCCTTTTTTTTTTCTTTTTAGAATTTACACCTTAGCAGCCCAAGAAGTCAGGCACTTGCCTAATGGAGGAGCCATAAGAAGGTATATTATGGCTTCTGTTTTTATTTTCACATTTTGGGAATTTTCCAAATACGCGATTACCAAGTTGGTTTGAGGTTTGAGAATCAGAAGAAAATTCAATATTTAAACTAAGCAGTCATGTCACAGTATCTGATAGATGAACAGAGCTTCATTAGCAAAATCTTCCTAGATCAAGTTTAAAAAAAGAAAAGAAATGTCTTATGCTTTCTCAGCAAAATGCCAACTGCTCCTTTTGATGCAGTAAGACAATTCCTGCTGGAGAATAAGAATATTCTCTGGGAGAGACGTGTCATCATTGAGCAACGTCAGCCTCCCTGTGGAAAGGACCAGAGGCCTGCCAGACACGCAGACACCCCCTACACCCTTATGAGTACCCAGGGCAGGGCTGGCTCTGAACAGACTGGCAGGAGAGATGGGATGGCACAGGCCTGCGTGTCTGCGCGGCCCTGAGCCCCTGGGATGTGGCTGGTCCTGACCGGTCCAGCTGCAGGGACAACACAAACAAACCTTGTGAGCAGAAGAATGCCGGCTACCACATTAATCATTTGCTCATATTGCCTGCATGTTGAAATGTTATTTTGGGTATAGGACGTTAAAGAAATATTAAAATTACTCTCACGTTTTTCTTTTTCTTTTATTTATTTTTAAAATATATGTTTATTGGTTTCAGAGAGGAAGGGAGAGGGAGAGATAGAAACATTAATGATGAGAGAGAATCATTGATTGGCTGCCTCCTACATGCCCTCCCACTGGGGATTGAGCCCGAAACCCGGGCATGTGCCTTTGACTGGAATCGAACCTGGGACCCTTCAGTCCGCAGGCTGACGCTCTATCCACTGAGCAAAACCAGCCAGGGCTCTTTTATTTTTTTAATGTGGCTCTTAAAAAATTTAAAATTATACATGTGGCCGGCATTCTATTTCTACTAAATGGCATTGGTATAGGGCAGTGGTTCTCAACCTTCCTAATGCCGCGACCCTTTAATACAGTTCCTCATGTTGTGGTGACCCCCAACCATAAAATTATTTTTGTTGCTACTTCATAGCTGTAATTTTGCTACTGTTATGAATTGTCATGTAAATATCTGATATGCAGGATGTATTTTCATTGTTACAAATTGAACATAATTAAAGCATAGTGATTAATCACAAAAACAATATGTAATTATATATGTGTTTTCCGATGGTCTTAGGCGACCCCTGTGAAAGGGTCGTTCGATCCCCAAAGGGGTCGAGACCCACAGGTTGAGAACCGCTGGTCTAGGGAATTCAGGAACAGACCCAAGCTCATTTGGACATTCAGTAGATCACAAAGGCAGGGGAAAGAGGGACTTTTACACAGCAAGTGACACTGAGACAACTGGGACGCCATCTAGACACAGGGAAATTAGACACATAGCTCACACCTTTACAAATGACACGTGTGCCAAAGACCTAAATGGAAAAAAAGAAAGGTAGTTGGTGTGGGGATTCAAAACTCCACATGCAATTTAAATAAAAGATTAAAATTCAATCACATGAAAACAAAACACTGCCCGTGGTAGAAGATGGCATGAGTAAAGACTGTTGAAGAGAAAGCCACGGGCCCAACATGGCGCCACGTATGCTAAAAGCCTGTGATACCAAACCTAGAATTAACACCTGATCTAATTTCGGTTTTTACCCCTCCCAGAAATGTCATCTTAATTAACCTTAATCAGTCTGGAACTTTCTTGTCAAGCACCAGTGAGGTGATCTGTCACATAGGCCTTCTCCATCCTCCATAGAAAGAAGAGGCAAAGCAATCTAAAAGCTTATAGACCCTTCTGTTTTCCTCCCCCAAAGAAAAGATACCCCCAAATAACCCTTTCTTTTCTCTCACTAGTAGCATCCTTGCCCCATCCTTCTTCCCATAAAATCCCTCCATCTTGTACAACCCTCAGAGCAAGCACCCTTCTGGTTGCCAATGGGACGCTTGCTGTTTCAGGAATCACTCAATAAAGCCAATTAGATTTTCAAATTTACTTGGTTTAATTTTGTGGTTTTTTAAAAAATATTTTTTATTTATTTCAGAGAGGAAGGGAGAGGGAGAAAGAGATAGAAACATCAATGATGAGAGAGACTCATTGGTCGGCTGCCTCCTACACGCCCCACACTGGGGATCGAACCCACAGCCCGGGCATGGGCCCTGACTGGGAATCAAACCGTGACCTCCTGGTTCACATGTTGATGTTCCATCCCTGAGCCAGGTCAGCTGGGCAAAAATTTTGTTTTTAACAAGACAGATGCAATATGACAAGTGGGGAGAGAGTACCTGCAGGTTATGTGCCAATGTTCCTAGCATATAAAGAACTCCACATTTCCTAATATATAAAGAATTCAACAGTCAAGGGGGGAAAAAGAGGAAAATGGGCAAAAGACACAGACAACACACAAAACAATATACTCGTAAAAATGGTCTTAAACCCTCAACCAGATGCTCAAGTTCATGCTCAATGAGAGAAGTGCCAATCAAGCCACCCCGAGACAGCTCCGTAACAGGGTATAAATGAGCACGACAGTAACGGGGTATAACTCCCTGAACAGAATGAAAAGCTATAAGCTCTCACTCCTGATAGAGGAGTAAGTGGATGGGGAGACGGGATAGTTCTTCCTTGCAGAAGAAGGCCAGCTGATACACGGAGAAAAAGTGAAGGAGCTACAGAATCATTCTCTTGCAGCCACCACAGTAATAACGGACTCAGGCAGGAATCGCCTGCGTGCTAGGAAACAGTTGGGCAAGAGATCCTGGGGGAGAGAGGCTTACTGGGCCGAGTTCCTCCCACGGCTCTCTTAGCGTGGCCACGGGTGGGAGCACCCGGAGGAAACCACTGCTCCCAGCAGCGGCACAGCCTCTAGAGACGGACCCAGCGTCACTAACATCTGGGAGAAATGGTCAGCACCGCCAGCACAGGACAGGCTGCAGCGCGGGTGCCTGTGTCCACAGACATAAATGTCAGGGGCACAGGCAGGGCCACAGGGCCACGCCAGATACCTGGCGGCAAAACAGTGTGTGGTCCTGGATGGCGGGAAAGGGCTAGAGAGGACATTATTGGTACCAGTGGCAAAGTTTGAATACGGACTATGTATTTAATAACAGTGCACCCCGTCTGCAACTGAGCCTTCTCCTGCATCTGGACAAGCTGGGGGGACACGTACGAGGCATGTGACAGTTGATCTGTCCCCTATCTTGGGGGAAAGGGACCGCATGTCCTGTCACAGTGATCCCAGACTCCCACCCCCCAACCAAGTAACAGCATGGAGCCCTCAGAGCCCCCGGTCCTTCCTCTTCAAGCCGGTCCCTGGCTGCCTGTGAGCAGAGGGGCCAGAGGGAGAGTATCATGTGAGCAGCTCCTGGAGGCTG
The DNA here is from genome assembly GCF_000147115.1 of Myotis lucifugus. Taxonomy (NCBI): domain Eukaryota; kingdom Metazoa; phylum Chordata; class Mammalia; order Chiroptera; family Vespertilionidae; genus Myotis; species Myotis lucifugus. The sequence continues at coordinate 1,383,686 of NW_005871324.1, read as the reverse complement.
CGGTGTGGTGACAGAGTGAGGGGAGCTGGGGGCCTGGGTGCCCCCAGAGCAGCAGCGGGGAGCTGGGCCATGGCTCAGGGGCAGCGTGGCTGAGGACAGTGCTCCCAAACCCGACCCAGCACGCTCATCCTGGCCCCCGCCTCGAAGGCCTGGGTTCTGGGGGATAAGACACGCAGCAAGCACAGTGTGATGACTATGAGGCCCAGGGGCTCTGAGTGGCCCTCAGACCTGCCTCCCAGCCCCAGGGGGCCTAGGCTGCTCTGGGGGAGCCAGCAGGGAAGGGCTCTGGGTCCAGCACGTGAGCCAAAGACGGGGAAGGTTCGAGAAGCAGAGGTTAGGAGCAACATGGCCAGAGCGCCTGGTTTGGTTGGGGGGAGCTGAGGAGGCGAAAAACCTCTGCTGTAACTTCCAGGGAGTGGCATGGGCAGCCCAGTGTGTTAGGGGGGTGATGTGGAGGTGTAGGCGGGGGCCCCAAGAGGCCAGTTAGAAAGGACAGAGTGAGGAGCCGAGGAGCCTGGAAGCGGGGCAGGAAGGCGGGGCAGGGATGGATGTTGAGATGCAGGGTGAGGACACAGCAGTGAAGCAACTCGAGCAGCCGGCTCCCATCAGGCCGGTCCCTCTGTGGTTTCCACACTCGCTGACTGACCACAATTAAAAAGCAAACTGCAGACTCCAAAGCCAGGGCATTGTCGCTGGGACACGCCACTCCTCCAGCCTCCTGCCAGATGCCACTCCACCCACCAGGTCCCAGCCGCGGGCCCCTCCCATGCACAACTTTCACCCGGCTCCACGGCGCCCCGGGCAGGCGGGTGGCTGGGATTCTAACGCGGCCAAAGGAGGGCCTGTCCCGGAGGCGCCTGTTGCAATGCCCAGGCCTGGGATATGGAGGAGCACCTGCCAGCCTCCCCAACAGGTTCTGCGGCCGAGGGCCAGCCGCCCTCCCCAGAGGCGTAGAAACCCCAAGAGCCGTGTCGCAATTCATTTATTTGGCAACTATGACCCCAAGGGAACCTGGCCTGAACCGAGAGCAGAAGATAAACAAGACTCCTTGGCTAGGATGACCTTGTCAGGGTGGGAGGGTTGTCATCCAGCCCCCATGGGGAACCCAGGTAACGTGCAAAGTAAAAATTATTTTTAAAAAATATTTAAAAAGGAATGGACATTTTAAAAGAAAAATACAACAACTAAAATATAAACCCAGTAAGTGGGCTCAAGAGCAGAATTGAGTGAACAATAACAACACAAAGGAATGGAATATCCGGGGCCCATGGGGTCCAATAAGAGACCTAACGCTCCTGCCATTGGAGACTTGGAAGAGGAGGAGAGGGCGGGCCGGGCTGGTAAAGTACGCAAAGAAATGACGGTTCAAACTTCCCTAATGCCATGGGCCTCTGAAGGACAGGCCCCTGCCCACAGGTCAGTGCTGTGAGGGGAGCCTGAGGCATGGAGGTCACAGGGAGGAGGGGCAGAGAGCAGAGTCTGAGGTGGCTCCAGGCAGGTGGGGACAGGGAAGGAGGAGCCAGGACTGAGCACAAAGGAATGGACACCCTTGGCTGTTCCCCAAGAGTCCAGCTTCAAAGCTTAAAAACGCAATGTCTGGTCCTGGCTAGAGCTCCTGATGGGGTCTCTTAGGGTGCCCCTGACTCTAATTCTCTTAAAGTGCAGACACTGGTTTGTCGCCAGACATGCAGGTCAGTACACGCCAGGCTCACGGTCTGCACGATTTGAATTTGTTCTGCGTGGTCCAAATCACAGATTACTCCCCGTTGTGTACCTAAAATTTTTTAAATTGAATGTTTTGTGTTTGAGATCATTGTAGATTCACATGCAGTTGTAAGAAACAACACAGAGAGGTCCCTTGTACCCTTTACCAAGTTCCTCTCAATGGTAGCGTTTTGTAAAACTGTAGTACAACATCACAACCCAATACCAACACTGGTATGATCGGGACACGGGACAGATCCCTCCCCATGAGGACCCCTCCCCTCACCCTTTTATAGCCACACCTAGTTCCCTCCTGCCCCCAGCTCCTCCTTAACGCCTGGCAACCACTAATCCATTCTCCATGTTTATAGTTTTGTCACTTCAACAATCCTATCTAATAATAGACAAACATGGTAATTGACTGTACCTTCACTACGCCTACCATGGGCTAATCAGCGAGATATGCAAATTAACCGCCAACAAAGATGGTGGTTAATTTGCATACGTAGGCACAAAGCGGCGGAGCGAAGACTGAAGGCGGCTCCAGCCGGAGCGAAGGCCTGGATCCCAGTTGCCGGAGGAAAACTGGTGCCCCAGTTGCCGGAGGAAAACTGGTGCCGGCAGCCAGGGGAAGGGAAGGCCTATTGCACAAATCTTTTCGTGCAACAGGCCTCTAGTGTTATATAAATGGAAATGGAATTATATAGCATGTAACCTTTGGGGATTGGACTTCTTCACTCGTAATTCTCTGGAGATTCATTCAGTTCCTTGTGCAGATCAACATCTCATTCCTTTTTTCTTTGTCTTTAGTTTTCAGAAATCTAACTGTGATGTGCCTTGGAATGGATTTCTCTGGGTTTATCTTAATTGGGGCTTCCTTAGTTTCCTGAATCTGTAGGTTTCTGTCTTTTGCTAAATTAGGGAAGTTTGAACTGTCATTTCTTTGAGTACTTCACCAGCCCGGCCCTCCCTCTTCTCCTCTCCCAAGTCTCCAATGACATGAGTGTTAGGTCTTTCATTGGATCCCACGGGCCCCAGGGTCTCCATTCCTTTGTGTTGTTATTGTTCACTCAATTCTGCTCTTGAGCCCATTTACTGGGTTTATATCTTAGTTATTGTATTTTTCTTTTGAAATGCCCATTCCATTTTTAAATATTTCTTTATAATTTTTACTTTGCTAAGATTCTATTTCTTTACTTTCCTAAGAAATCAAAGCTTTCTTTTTTTCTTTTCATTTGTTTCAAGCACAAGCATATTTGTACCATTGGAGTGTTTTGGGTGCTTTGAACTCTTTGTCAGACAATTCTGACACCACTGTCACTCTGTGTTAGCATCTATGGATGGCCCTTGTGCATTCACTTTCATTAGACACTTTCATCTTGGTGTGATGAACGATTTTCTATTGAAACTTGGAAATTCTCATGTTATAATACTGTAGATCTTATTTGAAAATGTTTTGTTTTAGTTGTTTAGTTTTTTTTAAGCAGCTTTATTGAGATATAATTTATATATAGGAAACTGCATGTACTTAAGGTATACAATTTGATGAGTCTGACATATTGATATACCTGCGAAACCAGTACCACAACCAAGGTAATAAGCATATTCATCGCCTCCTCCTGCCCCTCGTTTTGTTTTGTTTTCTGACCTGCGCTGGCACCTCGTTGCTGCGAGTTGGAGGTAAAGTCCGAGTTCCTCAGTCAATCTCCACTGACACTCAAGACAAGACCCTCTCCTCTTTCCTCTGGGCCGGGTTCTGGCTCCCCACATAGGGGTGGCCTCACTGCTGCTGGGTGGCCAAAGGCCTGGCCCTCTCTCTGACCCCCTGACCACCGCAGCAGCGAGGGGAAATGGTGCCCTATTACCGGTGGGTGGGGGTGGAAGCCCAGGCTGCCCCATGTTGGCTAAGGCCTTCTCTCCATCTTTCAGAGTCTTCTTGTGTTTGTTAATGTCTGATGTCCAGGGCCTTCAGTTACACTTGGTGGGAGGAACAGGAAAAAGTATGTCTACTCCATCCTCTGGAAGCAGAAGTCCTGTGTTATTTTAACAGCTTCCTCTGTGCGACTCTAACACAGCCAGTTCTGCAAGGCCATGTGGGTGGGCTTGGGAGTTGTGCCTTGACCCACGCTGGCTGCCTTCCCCAGCAGGCACCCAGTCTCTCCTATGACCGGGACAATAGAGAGCCACTTGTAGATCTGAACTAAGAGTATCCCCGCTGGAGCCTTGGGGCCACTCAACCCAGGGAACTGGGTTTTGGTCTGGGACACTGAGGCTCCAAGGACAGTAGCCTCCTGCAGGCCACACTGCCCCCTGGTGGCAGGGCCTGACCAGAAACGGACATCCCACAGGCCCAGTGACCTCTGGGACAGGTACTGGGAAGGGGGAGGGAAGGTGTACAGAGCAAGTGTGGGTACTTTCTAGAAAGGCTCCCCAAGGCTTTGTGACACCCGGCTTATCTTAGAGATTAGCTGCCCAGGTGCAAGAGTTCATGATCACCCCAGAGCTCTCTCAGAACACAGGGAGTTTGAGAGTCCTTGCTGGGGCCCAAAGAGGGGCAGCACTGACCCGCAGAGGCCAGGCATCTGGGTGTTCTGTGAACACCTTCTGGGGGGCAGGGCCCTCTCGGAGGAGGCCTCCTCCTCAGCACCCTGCCTCTTCCCGGGGCTGCACCTTCTCTGCACGGCCCAGGAGCCTCCTCAATTTCCGTGTCGTCCTCCGCTGCCCTCTTTCACCAGCCTCCCGGGACTCTGCCCCGTGGCCTGAGGAAGGCCTGGTCCAGCCACAGCTCAGATTGCCCAAATGTCCCCCAACCCCTCTACTGGTCCAGATAACTACCAGCTCCGGCATAGTGGGCACCAAAAAATGAAGAGAAAACTCACAGCAAGGGAAATAGCATTAGCTGATCAACATCGGAAGGAACATTCTCTTACCGATTATTTTTACTGCAGTAAAATATACATAACATAAAATTTGCCATTCTAGCCATTTTTAGGTGTAGTTCCGTGGCGTTGAGTACAGTCATATTGGTGAGCAGCCATCACCACCCTCCAACCCCAGAACCCTTCTCATCTGGCAAAACTGAACCTCCCACGAACATCCAAGACCTAGAGATTGTCTTATTCCCAAGGCAACGACTATGAATTAGTCGCTGTGTGGTGTTTCGATTGAGGATTCTCTGTTCCCATGAAACGAGTTGCTATTATAATAAGTGAATCTGAGCCACTTCGTCTCACTGTTGACAAAGGTGTCTGATGGTAGCTCACATTCGCCTCAAGGCTCCTGCTTTTACTCGAAGCTCGGGAATGGAACTTCGGGGAAGAGACGTCATAACAGACTGTCCTGGAAATCGTGACGGCTGCTGACCCAGGGCCGTGCCCATGTCACCACCATGGACCTGCGTTTGGGTCAGGGGTCCCAGGACCGTGTGGCCCATGAGCAGAGGAGAGCACGGAGAACGCTCCCGCCCACCACCACGGCTTCTCTGTGACACGGCTTCTCTGTCTGTTTCTGTTCTTTTTTTTTTTTTTTTTAATATATTTTATGATTTTTACTGAGAGGAAGGGAGAGGGATAGAGAGTTAGAAACATCGATTCAGCTGCCTCCTGCACACTCCCTACTGGGGATGTGCCCGCAACCAAAGTACATGCCCTTGACCGGAATCAAACCTGGGACCCTTCAGTCCGCAGGCTGACGCTCTATCCACTGAGCCAAACCGGTTAGGGCTGTTTCTGTTCTTTATTTTCTTGGCCTTTTCCCCTTCTCTGCTGGTTCAGGCACCGCATTGCTAGTGGACACCGCTGTTGTTTAGTGATAATGCACCCGAGACCCTACCCCTCAACAGTCACCAGGTGTAGAGGTGATTCTGCAAACTCTAGGGAAGCTGAGCTGACTATCCCGGGATCCAAGGGCAGAACCCCTGGGGCCTCTAAGAGATCCACATTGATCGTGGAACATAGGAGATACGTTTCGCGCGTTCAGTGACACCCTTGTCTCTGTGTTGGTCCATGTAGCCGTCACCAGGCGTGTGAGCTCTAGGTTCTGGAGCGCTTCCACGTAACTGCTGTCCCACCAAAGGATCCCAGCAAAGGAGAAGGGAGCTGGTGGCAGGCGTCAGAACAGCTACCATTTTAACTCAGTGCACAAATGAACAGGGATGCTGGTCCAGTGAATGGCCAGAGGAAAGCAGCCTGTCCTTTATCCCAGGGTGGCCAGGAGCATGGCCCAGAGAGGGGCTGCTCGGGCAAAAATGGGTCCTGATGGCATCCAGGCTGCTAGGGGGACTGAGAATTGAAACAGAAATCACAGCTTGCAACATACTCTAACTCACAAAATGATAAACTGTGCTCCACAAAGCCACACTGGGCATCCCTTTTTTTAAAAAAATATATCTTTATTGATTTCAGAGAGGAAGGGAGAGGGAAAGAGAGATAGAAACATCAATAATGAGAAAGAATCATTGATTGGCTGCCTCCTGCATATCCCCCACTGGGGATATTCCAGCCATGTGCCCTTGGCTGGAATCGAACCTGGGACCCTTCAGTCCGCAGGCTGACGCTCTATCCACTGAGCCAAAACAGCTAGGGTGTGGGCATCCCTTTTTAAGAGAAAAAAAACCCACAAATTTTTCATTATCTTTTTAGCAAGAAAGAGAGAGAGAGTGAGAGAGGGAGAGAGAGAAACATCAATCGGCTGCCTCCTGCATGCTTCCTACTGGGGATCAAGCCCACACCCCGGGCATGTCCCCCGGCTAGGAATTGAACCGGCCATCCTTTGGTGCATGGGAGGATGCTCAACCAACTAACCAACACTGGCCAGGGCCTGGGCATCACCTTTTAATGCAAGTTCATTCAGAATCTTGTGTTCTAAGAGAAGCCTTTGCAATGTTTGTGTCAAAATTCATGTGTTGACATCCCAAGCCCCAGTAAGATGGCTTTAGGAGGTGGGCCTTTGGAAGGCGATTACATCATGAGGGTGGAGCCCTCATGAGTGGGATTAGCGCCCTTTTAAAAGAGGCCCCTGGGTCCCCCTCACCCCTTCCACCATGTGAAGACAAAGCAAGAAGGCACCGGCTATGAATCAGAAAACGAGCTCTCACCAGACAGCAAGTCTGCTGGGGCCTTGACCTTGGGCTTCCAGCCTCCAGAACTGGGAGAAACAAATTTCTGTTGTTTATAAGCCGCCCAGTCTGGGGTGTTGTTGTGGCAGCCAGAGTGGCCTGAGACAGCCCTGGACAAACTGGCCCCCCAGTGACTCCACATGAGCTCGTGTGTTCTACAGACAAGACCACTCACTCGCTGTTCCAGCAACCCCCCGTTTTACCAAGTCTGTCCACTCCCTGCCGGTACATCCTCTGACTAACTCTAGACCCGAGCCCTGTAAGTGCTGCTCCCTACCTGCCCCCACTGTGGAGATGCACACCCAGGTCCCCAGGGTGGCAGCTTGCTGCCACAGAGCAATGAACCCGACTCTGTTAACTAGAGATGGTCCCTGGGGGTTTTTGTCTGAGGGATATCGATGCTGTGAGACAAAATAGTAGGGTACACAAATGATAGCTCTGAGAAGCTGTAATGAAAATACTGATAAATCTGACTGCATAAACCTTTAAACTTCTCTATGGCAAAAGACACCGAAACCTAAGTTACAAGAGGACTGGTGAGCTGGGGGGAGGGGGGGGAGTGTTTGAAACACGTATAACAGGCAAAAGCATTGCTGGAGGAATTGATAACGGATCATTCCTTAGTAACAGGAAGACGGAGTACCTAATAAAGACAGGCAATTTACACCCAACAAAGGAAGCACCCGTGACCAATAAACATATTACAAGAGATTATCAAACAGTAAACAGTTTCCCGGCACCGAGTAGTTGCCAGGGTGATGACAAATGGTACTCAGATACATGCAGGTAAGAGGGTGGTTAACACAGACCCGTTGGAGGGCAACACGGCATAATCATGTGACTAAGACGTAAAACACGCATCCCCTGGGACCCAGAAATCCTGCTTCTTGTCTTTCCCCGACAGCAGCGATGTTCAGCCTTTTTCACCTCATGGCACACAAACTAATTACTAAAATTCTGTGGCACATCAAAAATATATTTTTTTGGCGATCTGACAAAAAAACACACGGGGATAACTTTAATTCATTCACGCCAGACAGCTATTATTGTGTTGCCTGTTGTCTTTTGTTTTGTTTTGTTTTGTTTTGTTAATCCTCACCTGAGGATATTTTTTCCATTGCTTTACAGAGAGAGTGGGGAGAGAAACATCGATGTGAGAGAGACACATCGATTGGTTGCCTCCCGCACACGCTGTGACCAGTGCTGGGGATCAAACCTACAATCCAGGTATGTGCCCTTGACCAGGAATCGAACCTATGACCCTTCAGTGTGCAGGCTGACACTCTAACCACTGAGCACATCAGCCAGGGCATGTAATTTTTTATTTGGCAATCTAAGGGAAACGAGGTCAGTGCCCCTGACTAGTTAGGTATTGTATGTTTTAGCCCTGGCTGGTTTGGCTCAGTGGATAGAGCGTCGACCTGCAGACTGAAGGGTCCCTGGTTCGATTCTGGTCAAGGGCACATGCCTGGGTTGTGGGTTTGATCCCTAGTAGGGGGCGTGCAGAAGGCAGCCAATCAATGATTCTCTCATCATTGATGTTTCTATCTCTCTCTCCCTCTCCCTTCCTCTCTGAAATCAATAAAAAAATATATTTAAAAATTCTTGGGGCACACTGATAGAAAATTGTTGCCCTACAGGAACACTCACATGTGTATGAGGAAAAACACCGATTGTGGCGGCACTGCTTATAGGAGCAAAATCTCTCTGCATGAAATCTGTAAGTCCGAAAATGGAAAGGAGGCAAATGAAAAACAGTGAGTCCATCGCCTGGAACATCCTGAAGCAATGAGAAGAATGTGTATCAGAGACATGTCCAGTCATGGAAAATACCAGGACATATTACTCAGTACAAAACTGATAAGCCACACGATGCCATGTGTGGCAGATGCCATTTACATAATAATAAAAAATCCCAAACTATATCCTCATTAAATATGTAGACTCTGAAATGCAGAGAAAGGGCCAAGAACACCATGCAGCGACCTGAAGCCGCTGGCTAAGGGGCGCTGGGCATCAGAGCGCTCAGTGTCATTGGGAAATGTTCCCACATAGTTCCCTGGGGCAAAGCCGGTGCAGAAGACTGCACCCAGGGTACGGCCTCCTGGGGGAGAGGATGCAGCCAGAGCAGCGGTTCTCCACCTGTGGGTCGCGACCCCTTTGGCGGTCAAACAACCCTTTCACAGGGGTCGCCTAAGACCATCCTGCCTATCAGATATTTACATGACGATTCATAACAGTAGCAACATTACAGTGATGAAGTAGCAACGAAAATAATTTTATGGTTGGGTCACAACATGAGGAACTGTATTTAAAGGGCCAGAAGGTTGAGAACCACTGATCCAGAGGCTTTGTGACCAGGGTGGAGGTCAGAATCGCCCACGAGTGCCTCAGCCCCTCCTGCCAGTCCCGCCCCCTGAGGCTCCTGTGGGACCTGTCTGGTGAGCCCGGCTGTGCCCGGGGAAAGCTCACCGCCACCCCACAGTCCTGGCACACCTAGGCCAACCCTCGGAGCAGTGGATCACTCTGATTTCTTGATGCTACTTAGAGGTCTGCCCCCACCCAGCACCACTTTTGTAATCAGCAGCACCAGCCAGATGCACGTTTATTGATTCCCTAACGTGAAAGGCTCCTGCCCAGGGTAGAAGAAGCCCGATCTGCTCCTGCTCCTCAGGGGCTGGGGTGGGTTTCACTTCCTCGGGAATACAAATAATCGGAAGGAATTCTCATGTATTTCTTGTTACCAAAGTCTCTAAATGGTAACAAGAAGCTCATTCATTCATTCCACAAGAATTTCTGGGTGCCTGCTATGAGCCGGTTGCCTTGACCAGCTTTTTAATTCTTATCACATCAAATCTAAAAAGGTCACAAAATGGCCCTAACCAGTTTGGCTCAATGGATAGAGCGTCGGCCTGCGGACTCAAGGGTCCCAGGTTCGGTTCCGGTCAAGGGCATGTACCTTGGTTGCGGGCACATCCCCAGTAGAGAGTGTGCAGGAGGCAGCTGATGGATGTTTCTCTCTCATCAATGTTTCTAACTCTCTATCCCTCTCCCTTCCTCTCTGTAAAAAAATCAATAAAATATATATATAAAAATAAAAAGGTCACAAAATGGTCCAGTGGTTGCCATGACCCCCATTCTAAAGAGGGGGAGACTGAGGGTCAGGGGGAGTAAGTGGATTGCTGGACTTCTCCCAGATGCTCCCCCTTGGGCCAGGAGCCCAAGCACTTCCTGCAAAAATTGTGCTACTTACAACCTGCGAGATGAATGCACACATCAACAGCAGGCATGATCACTCGTACATCCTTTCGTGGGAGACGGCATCTAAGATGGACCACGATCCCGCTCTTTGAACGCACGGCCCATGGGATCCCCGATCCTTGAGTAGCTTCCTTCAGAACCAACAGAATGCGGCAACATGGAGGACGTCACTCTGGGATTCGATCGCCAAGGCTCAGCCTCTCTGCCTTGCTGGCTGCCTGAAGCAGGTTGCTGTGCTGAGGGGGCCCAGCAGCCCACAGGGGCCGGGTCCTGCCAACAACCATGCGAGGGAGCCTGGGAGGAGATACCACCCAGCGGAGCCTTCGCGTGAGACCCCAGCCCTGGCCGGCACCTGGATTGCAGCCTCGCTGAGCTGTCCCCAAACTCCTGACCCACAGAAACTGTGTGATCACAAACGGGTGCTGTTTTAAGCCAGTGAGTTTGTCATACAGCAGTAAGTAATGAATACTTTGCGCTTTCTAATGCAATGATTGCTGATGTAGTTCACCTTTGTTTTTCTTGTTCCCCACTGGAGCACGCAGCTAACAGATGATGGTGGGGTGGGGGTGGGGGTGGGAATGGGAATGGCGGTCCAGCTGGCAGGGGCAGGGTCACTACCTCCACCTGCCCTTCCTTTCCTGGAACATGCCATGCAGTCTGGCCCTTTTCACCTCCACGTTGCTTTCACAGACCAGGAGCCGGAGAAAGAAGAAGGAACGGCTACAGGGAAAACACCAATTTCCTCAGCTCCAGCCACGCTTCAGTTTGAAACCTAAATGCACAAAAATAGACACCCCATGGAGTGACTTCGGCTGGTGAAGGAGGAAGGTTGGGGGTGGGACAGGGTTGGTTTTAGACTCCAGACGCGCCAGCAACTTCAGGATGTTCCCACGATACTGGCTGCATTTGTTAAAAATACCTCCGATTCCAAAAATTACAAAGAGCGCAACTAATCCTGTTCACTGAAGCCAAGAAAAACACGCCGCGTCAAACACAACGTATGGCTGACAGAGAGGGCTTTCCACCCAGAAGAGGCACGTGAGCGGCCCCCACCGCAGAGCCCAGCTCCTCTCTGGACACAGGCTGGCCTCCTCCAGGTTCAGGTGCCTCCGCCCCCGGGAACTCCAGGCCCACGGTCGGGCTGTTTCTCCTGCCTGGCAGGCATCCTCCATCCAGGCACCCAGGCACCCCCAGAGCTCAGGATGGGCCCCTGGACCTTTACGCCCAAGAGAAAGAAAGCAAGATCACCCCGCCCTAAGGTGGGCTGCTTCCCCGCCCGCCACCCCGGCAAAACAACTGGGTCAGCGGGGCTGGG
>NW_005871324.1:1343735-1372005 GCF_000147115.1 Myotis lucifugus | reverse complement strand
AAGCCCCCCGAGGGGATTCTTTTCCTGCAGGAAAGGAGCAAGAGTTCTCTTCTGCCTTCTCTTCCCCACCAACCCCCTCCAGTCAACCCCCAACTTCAGGTCGGATCTCCTACTGTGTTCTGCAGTGAAGAATGTGCCTGCCAGTGGCTCAAGGTGACCTTGTTGGAGCGCCTGAGTGAGGCAGCAAAGGCCCCTGGCACGCACAGGGGCCAGCAGGACCCGCCTGCACGTCCACATTCTCGCAGGCAGCTGTCTGCTGCTCTGAGCCGGGCCCTCGGCTCCGCACACCTGCTCCCTCCCGTGCATGGGGGGCGGGGGGGGGGGCGCAGCATGTGCCGGAACCTCCGCAGCCAAGCCCACGCTGCGATCTAGCCTCTCTCAGCCTCACATTTACTTGTTTTAAAAATGTCTTCATAGACTTTATTTTTTAGAGCAGTTTTAGGTGCACAGCAACCTCGAGCAGAAAGTACAGACATTCCCCCCCACAGCCTCCCGGTCTCCACACACGCACGGCCTCCCGCCATCAGCATCCTCCCGGGAGTGGGACGTTGGCCACATGCGCTGAGCCCACGGCGACGCGTCATCGTCACCCAGAGGCCATCGCCGACGTCAGGGTTCATTCTCAGTGTCGTACGTCCTATGGGTGTGGACAGCTGTGTGACGACGTGGGCTCATCATTAGGACGGCAGCGGGGTGGTTTCAATGGCCGGAAGGTCCTCCGTGATCCATCATCTCTTCTCTTCCCCACCCCCCACCCCCACCCCAGGCAACCACTGATCCCATGCAGTTTTGCCTTTTCCAGTGTCATATAGTTGGAATCATACAGTATGTGGGCTTTCATGCTGGCTTCTTTCACTTAGTAATGTGTGTTTCAGATCCCTCCGTGTCTTGTCAGAGCTCGATGGCTCATCCCTTTTTAGTGCCCAACAATATTCCATTGGCTGGGCCTTCCACAGTTTACTTATCCAATCCATCTGCCGAAGGCCGTCTTGGTTGCTTCCAAGCTTTGGTCATATGCGGGCAGGTGTTTTTGCGGATACACGTTTTGACTCTGTTGGGCAAACACCAAGGAGCACGATTGCTGGAGCGCGTGGTAAGAGTCTGGTTGGTTTTGTAAGAAACTGTCAAACTGTCTTCCTAAGCGGCTATGCCATTTGACATAAATGGGAACCAGCAACGAATGAGAGTTCCTGTTGCTTCACACACATTTACTTTTAACGCCATAGTTTTATTTTAGTATAAAATATCTTCTTTTAAAAATATAAAAGAAATAAAATATCTTCATTACCTAAAAATTGGAAACCAAAAGGAAAACTTTAAAAAAAAAAATGAACATCACTGGTGACTCCCTAACCCTTCACTTATTCAAGAAATGAATGAGTGTCTATCCTGACGGGCAGGTTCCCGGGCTCGGCTGCCCAGCGACCTGCTGGACCTGTCTTCACGTGGGGGGCAGGAACAGACCCAATGCCAAGTGAGTCCTTACCACACACAGGGTGCGGTGAGGTCAGAGGGTGAACGGTCAGGAGAACAGGAAAGCAGGTGAGGGAGGGGAGTGGCGGGATTCTTCCAGTCCCCTTCTGAGGGGTGTCAGAAGGGTTCCAAGATCGGCCAGGATAGATGATCCGACGGTGAAAAGCCTCGTTCACAAGCCGGCAATGAGCTCAGGCCAGAGGCCTGGCCGCTGCACAAAACACTGCGACAGGTCTGGTCTGATCTGGTGTTTGAATTCATCTTAATAATCTCCAGTGTTTCCAAATCTCAGTATTCTATTTCTTGTCTAAAGTTATGAGACCTCAATAGCCTGTACTTCTGGTCAAAGAGAACAAAATGATAGAAATGAAGTAAGTGGAGAAAACATCTTTGAATGTGCGCTTCCATTCAGCCACTTTTTAAATGGAAATTCTTCAGATAGATAGATAGAGATAGAGATAGAGCGATACCTATCTCTCTATTTTCTATAGAGATACTATCTCTCTATCATCTCTATATCTAAGAACATATTAAATGGACCCTCTCTATGCCCATCAGTTAGCTCTTAAAATTATTAACATTTTGCCATATCTGCTTTATCTCTTTTTTTTCCTTTTTGCTAAAATATTTTCCACCTGAGTCCAGACATATTTTATCCCTAATTATTCCAGGAGACATGAAGAGATAAGAGTTTTTAAATATTACAATAACACCATCACATCTTACAAAATAAAAAACAAGGCAACACAATTCCTTTCCGTCATCTAACATCAGCTCGCCCCCGTGTGGCTCCTCTGCCCAGCGGGAAAGGGCAGAACTCTGCCCCACCAGCACAAATACACTCCAGTAAACCTACTCATAATCAAAAAGACATTTATTTTACTTTGGAAGAAGAGTTTAGAAAAAAATACAAAGTACTTCAACCAAACAACTGATTTTTACGCTACTGGTCTGATATTCGAACCCTCACACTCTGCAAGACACATCTCGAATGGGGCTTCCTCATGAACAGGGTCCCCTCACTTCCCCAGCTGTACCCACAAAACACCAACAATCCCTCTAATCAGGGGGATCAAGTCTCTCCCTCTCTCTCTCTCTCTCTCTCTCTCTCTCTCTCTCTGGATTATCATGATTTTTTAAAATATGTTTTTATTGACTTTAGAGAGAGAGGAAGGGAGAGGGAGAGAGAGAGGAACATTGACATCAATCAGTTGCCTCCTGCACATACCCCAACCGGGGATTGAACCCACAACCCGGGCATGTGCCCTGACCAGGAATCGAATAGGATGACACTCCGCCAACTGAGCCACAACAGCCAGGGCCAGACTTTCATGCTTTTTAAAAATGTCATGTCGTTCACATTCCATAAGATTCGCCCTTTTAAAGTGTACAACTTACTGGTTGTTAGTATATTTTAAAAGTTGTACAACATCATAAACCGTCTAATTCCAGAATATCTTCATCGCCTCCTGACAAAGCTCTGTGCCCACCAGTAATCCCTCCCTGCTTCTAGAAAGGTGTCTACTTCATCTAGGTTTTCTAATATGTTGGCACATACATTTGTTTCCTATTGCACGGTAACAAATACCACAAAATTGGTGGCTTAAAACAGCACAAATTTAATATACAGTTTCTGAGGTCAGATGTTTGAGATGGATTTTCCTGGGATAAAAAATCAAGGTGGTAGTAAGACTGCATTCCTTCTGGAGACTCCCGGGGTGGAGGTGGGGGTGGGGGGAATCTGTTCCTTTGCCTTTGCAACTTCTGAAAGATATCTGTGTTCCTTGGCGCGTAGCCCCCTCCTCCAGCTTCAAACCCAGCAGCATCGTATCTTCAAGACTCTCACTCTCACGCCTCCTTCTTTCTCTTATTAGGACCCTGTGATTACATTGGGCCTATCCAGGTAATTCAAGGTGAGACTCCCGTATCCAGGTTCTTGACTTAATCACATCTTCAAAATTTCATTTGCCATGTTGGGTAGTACATACAGGGGTCCATGGAATAGGACACAGACATCTTACAGGGAGCATTGTTCATGCCACCACAGCATACAACTGTTTGTAGTATTCCCTTATCATCCTTTTTTCTTTATTTCTGTAACATTGGTAGTAATGTCCCCTCTTTCATTTCTGATTTAACTAATTGGAGTCTTACTTTTTTTCTTGGTTAGTTTAGCAAAAGATTATCAGCGTTGTTGACTTTCTAATAAATCAAGTTTGGGTTTTGCTGATTTCTCTATTGTTTTACTATTTTCCTTACCTCCATTTTAATCTATTATTTCCTTCTGTCTGCTTTTAGTTTGTTCTTCTTTTTCCAGTTTTTTAAGGTGAGGATTTGGATTATTGATTTGAAAGTTTTCTTCTTTCCTAATATAGGTGCTTATAGCTTTAAATGTCTCTCTGAGCACCGTTTTAGTGTATCCTGAAGTTTTTGGAATGTGGTGTGTTTTTTTGTTTTCATTCATCTCAAGTATTTTCTAATTTCCTTTATGATTTCTTCTTTGACTCGTTGGTTATTTCATACTGTGTTGTTTAATTACCACATATTTGTGAGTTTCCCAAATTTCCTTCCGTTAGTAATTTCTAATTTTATTCCATTGAGGTTATAGCAGATGGTTTGTACTGTTTCAATCCTCTTCAATGTATTGAGACGTGTTTTATGGCCTAATGTATGGTCTTTCCTGGAGAATGTTCCCTGTGAACTTGAGAAGAACGTAATTGCCTTTTGAAAGTCCCATCTCCAAATAGCGTCACAGTCTGAGGACTGGAGGTTAGGACATAGGAATTTCCAGTGATAAGCCTATGTCATTCATCTCATCCATCCATAGCACCCAACACATACATTGTACAAACTTACGTAATTCACCTCACTCACCCATAGCACCTAACACATAGCATGTACAAACCTATGTGTGTTTTAAAACAGTGTGCCAGTCAGCGACCATACTGCAGCCACGTCCTCTCCTGGCCAACGTTCGGAACACAGCGTGTCCCTTGTTCGTGTCACCACTAGAGGGCAGGGAGCGCTCACGAATACAGAGCCCAGGACCACGGGGCATTAAATTACAGCCAACCGCGCCCTGCCTGGGCCGAGGGAAGACCGCTGGTTTCTGAGTCTCTTTTCTCTTCTCTTGTTCCGTGTCTTGCTGACATGACTAAAGGTCCCTACAGACCCCGATCACTAAGACGGGCCCGGGGTCCTCTTCAGTGAGGGGAGAGGTCACCTCTGTGCACACAGCCTGCAGGACAGTCACGGCTTAAGGGAGACGCTGAACAGATTCTAGAAAGAATCAGAGAAGGTAGTGAAAGCAAGCGGCGGTGTTACTGACTAGCAAGCCCTGGCGATCAGACCGGAAGGAGCCTCTCCCTCATCTTCTCTTTGCCCTCCTGTCCCAGCTCTCTGCACGCCCAGCCACTCCCACCCTCCCCTCTCCGGCCAAGGGCTTCTGAATGCCACCTCTCTTTCAACCTCTCTGAGCACACGTTTTCTGCTGTGCAGTCAAGGATGGCCACTGCCCGGTGGCGACTTTGGGACTGGGCACAGCGGCCTGTAACCCTAGTTTTCTACTGGAGGCCAACTTTCCACCCTGCGTTATTCAGAACACCCCTCTCCCACAAGAACGGAATTCCTGGCTGGTTTTATGCACTCTTGCAGGGTCTGGGAGTTAGGGCCTCCACCTGGTGCCCTCGATCTGGCCTTTGCCTCATGAGCTGATGGGACACTGGCTGCAGACGGAGCACTGGCCTGAGTGAGCACAGAGGCGGCAGGGCACCACACCGGGGTACCCAGGCAACGAGTGTGCTGGGGGCTGGAGGGAAATGAAATGGAACCTGATAGCGAAAATGACTTGGGATCACTGCCACTCTTCTTCCAAGTGCAAAAAATCTGAAATGCTAACATTCACAAAGGTAGGAATTTTTTAAACTTCTAAAAGCATCCTTCCTTGTACTTACTCAGGTGCACAGCAGCCTTGTGCGGGGGCGGGGGTGGGGGTGGGGGGGCAACCCAGTGGCCACCGAGGGATGAGTGGATAACAGAATGTACAATGGAACATGATTCCGGCTTCTGCACTCTCTGTAAGGAAGGAAATCCGGGCCCATGCTCCAGTGTGGGTGAACCCTGAGGACATTACGCGAAGCAAAATAATCCCGTCACAATAAGACAAATATTGTATGGCTCCACTTATATAAGATATTTAGAGAGTTTTCAAACTCATAGAAACACAATAGTGGTTGCCAAGGGTTGAGGGGAAGGGGAAATGGGAATTTGTTGTTTAAGGAGGACAGAGTTTCAGTTGGGAAAGATGGAAAAGTTCTGGAGATGCTTGCACAGCATTGTGAATGTACTTAATCCTGACGTGGGCTCTGCCTCTGACCAAACGTGAAACCCGACTAACCAATTGTTCCATCTGGAGTCCTGCCCCACCCCCAGTCAGGCAGAGTCTCGGGGGTGGGGGGGCTTGGGAGATGGAGGAGGTGGGCCCCTGTGTGCAGAGCCCACACTTTCGCATGTGTCTGTCCCAGGCAGTTGTGTACAACTCTGGACCGTTAGTCCGTATGTACATCCCTGTCCCAGGGCTTCTTACCTGGGCCCATAATTCTGTGAGGGCCCCATGGGGAGAGTTCAGGGCATCCATGAGCTTGTATGGAAAAATGGGTATTTTCACTGACCTCTAAAATTTAGCATCCATCTATGTCAGTGGTTCTCAACCTTGGCTGCACATTAGAATCACCCGGGAATCTTTTTAAAATCCTGATTTCTGGGCCTCATCCTCCGGAAATTCTGTTTCTTTGTTATGGGGAGGGGCCACAACATTAGTAACAAAGAAACAGAATTTCCGGAGGATGAGGCCCAGAAATCAGGATTTTTAAAAGATTCCCAGGTGATTCTAATGTGCAGTCAAGGTTGAGAACCACTGGGCTACAGTGTTTGGACAGGTTTAAGCCTCGGACTAATGAGAGGGCACAGTCCTTTCATGGCCACGTGCAAGTCCCAGCTTGGAGGGCAAAGCCCTCCCAGCACAATTATAGCCAAACCTATGGACCGAACCTGTGGTCCCACGTGGCTGAGTGATATGGGCTGCAGGAGGTGCAGCAAGTAAACAAAGCTTGATCAGGTGCATGTAATTGAGTAGATTCAAAACCCACGAGAACGTTGTAACCACGCCCTTACTTTGCCTCTCGGAATCTGGCTATAAAATAAAGACTCGGCTTTCAGGCCGTGGTGTTGTCGCTGTCTCTCCATCAGAGAGGACAGCGTCCCACCCAGACCCAGCGTTCTTCTCTTGTCTGTCTTTTCTCAATCCTTCACCGCCCCCTCTCAGGCTCACCGAACCTGGCTGAGCTGGCTCAGTGCACATACGGCACCCAACCTGGGGTCGAGTATGCCATGGCCATGCCGGCTCGCCACACATCTATGAATGTAGAAACTGATGATGGTTTTAGGGGTCCATAGGGCTTACCAAGCTACTGAAGGGGTTGGTGGTCCCCAAAGAGGGTAAGGACTGCTATGTCCTCACGCATTGGCAGGGAACCAGGAGGCCCAAGTTAGCACCGTTGGCCGTGTTCCCCCAAATATCTATACACACTTTAACAGCTGATAGCTCAATTTTGAAAATAAAATGTATTTTAGTAAACACTGCCTTTATAATTATTCAAAGTGTGTGTATACATTTGGGGGGACACCCTATGTATTCAATATGGTGTCTTTAGACAGAAACACACATAGGTTATGTGCAAATCAGTAAGTGAAAATGTTGTGACCAGAGCTAATAAGAGGCTACCCTGTACTTCTCCTGGGAGCAACAGTTCCATATTCTCCGTTAAAAGGTTGGGACAATGCCCTCGCTGGTTTGGCTCAGTGGATAGAGCGTTGGCCTGCGGACTGAAGGGTCCCCGGTTCGATTCTGGTCAGGGGCACATGCTCAGGTTGCGGGCTCGATCCCCAATAGGGGGTGTGCAAGAGGCAGCCGGTCAATGATTCTCTCTCATCATTGATGTTTCTATCTCTCTCTCTCTCTCCCTCTCCCTTCCTCTCTGAAATCATTAAAAATATTTAAAAAAAAAAAAAAAAAAGCATTGGGACAAGATAGTCCTGAGCAATGCTCCTAAGTGTGCCGCCTGCATCTCTGATAAGGAACACTCCTAACACGGAATTCCTGGAGCTCTGTGGCCACACTCCCCATGCCCAGTGCTCTGCCCTGCCCTCCAGCCTTCCAAGTGACAAGTGAGGCTGCAGCGGGTCTGGGTCCCAGGGCCAGATGGGGAGGGACTCAACACCTTTCTTCTTCTCCAGGGATTGAAAGATAAGCCCAAAGCAAAAGCGGGGCATTGCTGACAGCTGAAACCACCACAAACAAGGATGGCATTTTCACGGGGAAAACACTCCTTCCAGAGGAACAGAGCTTTCCACACTCTTCGGAGAGCATGTTAGCACTGACTCCAGGGCCGATGGCAGGTGCAGCTGCCCAGAGCCATCTCGGGAGGTCTGGGTGGGGGCAGATACACACTGGTGCCAGGCTGGGGGTGTCTGAGCTTTCTGGGGTCCTTGTCAATGGAGGGCCTACGCACCCCTGGACACCTGTTTCTGGGAGGTTACAGAGGGATACAAATGCTGAGTCCCCAAGAGTTATTCACCCAGCCATCTGTTTCCGACATCACTACCCTCTGCTTCAGAATTCCAGTCTCCCCAGGCCTCGGTCCCTGCTCCCTTGAGGCCCCTAATGGCTCCATCTGGGAGCTGGAGGGAACGGGACCCCTACCCAGCTCCGGCCCCTGACCCCTTTTCCTTGCCTAAACTCTCCCACTGTCTGAACTGCACCCTGACAGTGAGAGTCCACACATTTCACAGCCGTCGTGCACACGAAAGCACTGCAATTCCATGCACGATGCTTACGGTCCCCAACCCCTGACTTGGCATCTGAGGCAGCGCCCCAGGCCCGCTATGCCATTATCTCTGCCTCTGGTTACATGTGTCTTTACACAAGCGCTTCCCCTTCCTCATGTTGTGACCCAACCATAAAATTATTTTCGTGGCTACTTCATAACTGTAATTTTTCTACTGTTATGAATCATAATGTAAATATCTGATATGCAGGATGGTCTTAGGTGACCCCTGTGAAAGGGTCGTTCAAGCGCCAAAGGGGTCGCGACCCACAGGTTGAGAACCGCTGGGTTACGTTTCTTTACATAAGCGCTTCCTCATGATCAGACGCACAGCACCTGGCCCGAGTGCTCACAGCAGGCCAGCTCCTCTCTGAACCCCACCACCGAGGCACCCGCAAGGGCACAGAGAGGTGCTGGATCCAGGCAGAAGCCCCACTGCCCGCTGCTGAGCCGGAAAACCCGGGGAGGGGGGGACAGTCCAGCTGAGCGGCCACCATGCCGCTGTCCTGCCAACACCCCGAGCTGGTTTCAGGGACACTCGAGGCGGCCTGCAACGTGAGAGGGTGGTAACGGGGCCACATGCCATCACCCTTGGAACCTCGGGCAGAGGCAGGCGGGCAGGCAGCCCGGCGGTGGGAACGAGTACATGAAACAAGAATGGCATTGAACTTGACAGAGATCTCGGTGATAACAAGGCAACTGGAACAATGGGGGGAAAGTCAGAACCAGGGGTGCAAGAATAATCTACCAGGGCTCCTACCCAGCGCTTTCCTGAAGGGAAAAAGAAATGCAATGAAAACAAACTCTATTTCATGGTGGCAACAATGAAATAATCTCGCTTCTTGCACTCCGTCTTATTGGCCTCCAGAGATTCTGTGTTTCTAAAGATTAGCCCTCCCTTGGGAAATGGGGAGGAAAAAAAAAGAAGAAAAGGCACATTTTTGTTTCCCGCTCATGAAGTCATTCTTTGGAGCAGGTCTCCACAGGGGCTCCACGTGGCACAGCTCCGTGAAACTGCGTCCTGGACCCTCTCAACTCAAGTGGGCGCAAAGGCTTAAAGGTATCTTTGAATTCCAGCGAGTCAAAACAGGAACTGCCCCCGGCCAGGCTTCTCTCTGCAGCACCCCAAGAGCTCCTCCTGTGTGCCCCAGGGGCAGCTGCATCGCAGGCCGCAGGCCCGCCAGCCCGGCCGGCCGGACAGATGCTGATTTTGATTCCTGATTAAGCAATTGTGTTCAAGAGATGTTTTCAAGCTGAAATAATACACAAGCGTTTCCTTAGAGAAAATATACAAGTTCATTTTTCTGGAACCACTTAACACAATCCCGACCCAAATAAACGTACGTTTGGAACAACATGACACGCTTCTTCACTTGGAAGAGCTGCCGGTACAAATCGGTGTCAGCACAATAGAGATTAATGTGCCCGTTTTATTAGCTTCACAGGCCCCAGGTGAATGGCGAGCCATTGTTGTTCGACCGGTTAATATTATTTTTACATAAATCAAGGTAACGCCTAACGACGGCCGAGTCTCTAAATCAGCCCACCTTTTCCTATTTGGAACATAAAGTTGGGCTGTTGCCAAGGGCGCTGGGAAACAGAGGGCTACGAGGAGTGGCATTTTAATAAGGAACGTACCCATTTGCAACAGGATGCTGGGCTCACAGCTCACAAGCACTTGCCAATATTACAAGCAGGTCTCGGGAGTTTCGCACTAACAAAGACATGAGGAACGGCTGCTGGAGTTAATGAGTGACTCATGCTGTTCTGGGAGAAAGAAGGGTGAAATGGGGTGGCTGGGTCAGTTCGCGGGGGGCCGCCGTAACAAAGTACCACAGCCTGGGGGGCGTGAACAGCAGAAAGGTACTTTCTTCCAGATAGATGGTTTCTTCTGAGGCCTCTGTCCATGGCTTGTAGAAGGCCTTTGTCTCCCCGTGTCCTCGCATGATCCTCCCTCTGTGCTTGTCTGTGTCCTAATTGCCTGTGTCCTTATAAGAACACCAGTCAAATTGGATTAGGGTCCGCCCTTTCAAAATCTCATTTTTAGCTTAATCACCTACTTAAAGATCCTCATCTTCAAATCCAGTCATATTCTGAAGTACTGGGGGTTAGGGCTTCAACATATGACTTTGTGGGTGACACAATTCAGTCCATACTGAATTTCCCGCCCCCTCCCCCCCACATACACACTTTTTTTGCTACCCTATATTACTTTCCTTTATAAAAGGGGAAAAGGTACAATGAAAATAGTTGTTGTACTCTAGGTGAAATGCCCCAGGAGTGGTACATCCGGCAGCCCTACAAGCACGCAGGCATGAACTAGAGTGACACATGTCAACTATGGGCTCGCACACTGTGGGTGAGGAAAAGGAGTTGCAGAAAGATAGGTGTGGCTATAGATGCAGCTGTAGACACAGGTGTAGATGTGAGTGTCGACACAGATATATGTGCTCCCAGAGACAGTGGTATATATCACTTAGTATGAACCCACATAAAAAAGTACAAAACAGCCCTAACTGGTTTGGCTCAGTGGATAGAGCGTCAGCCTGTGGACTCAAGGGTCACAGGTTCGATTCCGGTCAAGGGCATGTACTTTGGTTGTGGGCACATCCCCAGTAGGGAGTGTGCAGGAGGCAGCTGATCGATGTTTCTCTCTCATTGATGTTTCTAACTCTCTATCCATCTCCCTTCCTCTCTGTAAAATATCAATAAAATATATATATATTTTTTAAAAGTACAAAACACACAAAATGTTAACACCAGGAAGGCCCTATCACTTCAGGAGTTCTGGGATGTAGGTTCTATCTGTAATATTTTACTTCTGAAGCTGGATGATGAACACAGAATGTTTGTGTTTGTCTTTTTGTTTTTTAATCAGAACTACTTTTAAAAAATAATGATTTAAAAAAAAATACCGCTGTGAGTGCAGGCCCTCAACTTTACTCCTAAACATGACCCTCGATTGTCACGCTGGGACCGTCGTCAGCAGCAGGCCTGGGAGAACCAGGGTGGGTCGTGGGAGGGCATAAGAGGCAGAGGGTGCGCAGGGAAGGCTGGGACGCCAGGTGGAGGCCTTGGAGGTCGGTGCCTAGGCAAGCTCACGGTGGCGGGAAGTCCAGGATGCAGAGAGGAGGCCCAGAACAAGAGTCCT
Source organism: Myotis lucifugus (assembly GCF_000147115.1). Lineage (NCBI taxonomy): Eukaryota > Metazoa > Chordata > Mammalia > Chiroptera > Vespertilionidae > Myotis > Myotis lucifugus. The sequence goes on along the minus strand of NW_005871324.1, from coordinate 1,360,497 downwards.
GCCAGGAGACAGGATTGAGGATGGAAAGCCGGGCACAAGGAGTGAGGGCAGCAGAGAGAAGCTCAAAAACAAGACCTGCAGCTGAGCCATCAGCACCGGGCGGGAGAACAGCAGTCCCCAAGGTCCCTCCACCCAATAGCCGCCCCCCCTTTCCCCGGGCTGCCTCTCACCCCTTGAGTCCACTCTTTCCACACTGGCAGGCTCATGTCAGCCCTCTCAAGGCCCCGAGGACACTTGGGTTTCACTCCTGCTGCCTCCGTGGCGTTACAGCAGGAGGGTGGGAGCCAAGCCCCAAGACACGGCGTGCCAGCATCTCCCATTTCTCTTTCTGGCCACCCGTTTCTGAAGTTTGAAGTCCACAGTGTTACTCTGTACTGGGTGCTGCTGGTGAGTTTTTGGAAAGTTTATTTTGCTAGTGTTTGTTCACTTTGCTAGATATGAGGAAAGAGATTCTATGCTGCCCCCTGCCATGTGAACCTGGATGTGCTCCTGTTTCTTTTTTCCGAATGGATAGGCCATTCCTAACTTGTCATAGGTGCCTACCGAACATATCCTACGTTAAACACATCCTACTTCCTACGTTGCACGGTGTCACCCCCAACCTGTGGCTCCAATCCGGACCTTTACGTGTGAGCTCACCTCACGGGGCATCAACGTCAGTCAGCATGGTGGGGGCCCGGTTGCTGCCCCTCTGTGAGGCACCTGCGCAGTTTGATGAGAATTTGAAAACTGGGCTGCATGGATCAGAGGAGTCTTAGGGTGCATGGGCTTTGGGGGCGAGGGCGCCCCGGCCTGCTCAACCAGAGAAATGTTGCTGGTTTCTCCTACAACACCCTTGCCAGGAAAGATTTCCTTAACAGAAAGGGTTTTGCTACTACATATCAAAACAAACCAAAAGCCACTGTGTTGTTGCATTTTCCCCTCTTGTTTTACGATGAATGGAAAACCACAAAAATGAAAAGTGCTGATACTGCCGATAAACGTGGGGCTCACATCTTTCATGCTCACCAGCCTACATTGAGCGTAGAGCCCACTGAGAAGCAAAATTCAGAATGAAAGATGTGTTAAGAACCGGAAGTGGAGGGCGGGGGACTCTGCTAGTGGTAGGGTGTGGAGGACCCCCCACCAGCGACTGAGCCTTCCGCAGTCCTGGTGCCCACTGGGGCTGTGTGGATACCAGGTCCCTCCTGACACCCCAGCATTATAATAGTTCCCAGGGCAGTCGGCGACTCCCAAGCCCGCGGGGAATGGGGAACAGCCCCTGGCCAGGTCTACCTTGGCCGCATGGAAGCCCCAGGGCCATGACAGGCCGGAACCGCGCACATGAGGCGGGGCGGGAAGTGGCCGGGGAGAGGCGATGACAGAAGAGAATAAAGCCAGCTTCTGGCAGTTGATTTTTGAAGAATTACTTTGTTTATTTCTTAAAAGATGCCTAACATTCATGCAAGATGAAAAGAGTTCCGGGGATTGGTTGCACAACAATGAGAATATAATTAGTACTACTGAACTGTACACTTAAAAAAGATTAAGGTGATACGTGTTGTGTTATATATATTTTACCATATTAAAGGAAAACGGGGGGATGCCTGAGATCTGAGGCAGAGCCAGCTTGCTGTCTGCATCCCATCCTATTTTTGTTTGCTCCCATTTACTGGCCCTCACTTTCATTTTTATCATTTTTTTTAATCCTCACCTGAGGATATTTTTCCATTGGTTTTTAGAGAGAGTGGAAGAGACGGGAAAGACAGAGATAAATATCAACGTGAGAGAAACACATCGATTGGTTGCTTCCTGCACACGCCCTGACCAGAGCCAGGGCCGGGAAGGAGCCTGCCACCCGGGTATGTGCCCTTGACCGGAATCAAACCTGGGACACTTGGGTCTGCCGGCCGACGCTCTATCCACTGAGCCAAGCCTGCTAGGGTGTGACCCTCACTTTTAACATGAGATCCCTGAGGAATGCACAAAGTGGTGGCCAGCCATCATCTGGAGGCACCAAGTGGCCACAGAGCCAGGCCAGGAGGCGCCGGGCACAGAGGGGACACTATGTGACAGAGTGAAGGGGTCAGTGAGGGGACCAAGTTCACCAGCGGCGTCCACTGCTGATTCGGGGCTCGGCGCTGCCCAAGATCGTGACCCCCGGCCCTGAGTCCAACCTGACATCTTGGGAGAAAAGACCATAAACCCCAGCATAACCATCAAAACCAGAGTTAGGAAAGCCGCTTCGGGGAAGAGAACGAAAATAGAAACTTTCGTCTCTTCCTGCCCAAGCCACCAGAGGCCCTGGAATCTGGCCCCTGAGTCTTGAAAGGACGATTCTGGTCCGGGCCATGTCCCTGCCCCCAGGACCTCTCGCCCAGGTCACCAGGGGCCTGCACCCCCAGGAGCAGCCAGCTCAGGGCTGGCACACCCCTCCTTCTGCTGTCCCTGTGCTGTTGGTGGCTGTCACACGCATCACCTTGGAGACCTGAGCCTGAGCTTATGTCATTGGTGAGTCCTACTCGTCTTTCAGGTGTGACTTCCTCAGAGGGACCCTTCCTGCCGGCCCCCAGTCTGAATGTGGCCCCTGCCCCACACTTACGTAAATATTTACATACGGGGCTATCACCTGCTCAAGCCCCTCTCCCCCACTAGCTGGCCTATCGGTTCCATTCCCCAAGTGCCTGGCAGAAGTAGCCACTTGTTGAAGGAGAAATGAAAAAGGGCAGCCCTGAAAGATGAAAAGACTCCTGCGCTGTCACTCAGCGCATCCACGCTAAAGCCAAATGCAGCTGGCGCGCCCTCCCTCCCCGAGACAGGCCCCCAGGGCCCCGGCCTGGATTTGGGGGACACAAGCTTTTCAGGAACGTGCCGCTCATAAAAACTGCACTGTTCTCAAAGTTGAGCACACTTGGGGAACAGCTATTGTAAGCATCGCTGACGCACGGTTGGCTCAGCGTCCCGGCCCTCTCTTCAGGAACCTTCTCTTCAGGAAGCACCTGGACTGACATCACTCTCCTGCTCTCCTGTCATCCAGCAGAGGACGGGGCATCCTGTGCCGGGTCCTCCCAAAGCAAACACAGCGCAGCTCCAGGAGGGGCCGGGCGCTGGGACACGGGACACAGCTCTATGCCAAGGGAAACCCCGCGCGCTGCAGACAAAGCCCCTCTCCTTGCTCCGGAGGACACGCGGCAGGCACCCCGTTCCCCAGGGGGGAGAGGGGCCCAGACCCCAAGGGGCACAGGCCGGCCCTCTCAGTTCCACGTCCCCACTGTGGGAGCTCACCTGCATCAAGTACAAGGACAGGCGCAGCTCTTCCGTGGTGATGGCCATCTGTGGGCCGGGTGGGTGGGGCTCATGGGAAAGGTCGTGAGGAACTTTCCAGAGTTCTGGAAATGTTCCCTCTTTATGGGATGTGGGTTCCTCTAATGGGAAACAAGGTCTGTGCGTTTCATTGGATAAAAACTGTGCCTTATTTCAAAACAAAACAAAGTAAAACCACCCCATACCCATTAGGGTGGCTACTATGATTTTTTTTTTTGATTTTTTCTTTTTACCAGTACAGAGGGCTTTTGTTTTCTGACATTTATCATGTCATGAATTCGTAAGAAATGGGGTCCAGCAGCCCAGGCTCCTTTCCATTAGTTCCCACAAAGGGTGCTTCTCTGGGTGGAGCAGGCTAGCGCTCTGGTGGAACCCAGCTGTGGGCTAGAGGCCCGCAAGTCACCGAGGGCCAGCCCCAGGCCTGCCGGGCCTTGCACAGCCCTCCCATGGCTTCTCAGCTCCTCCTGCCACCGCCTGGGGTCGCTTCCCAGAGCAAATCTAGAACTGCTACCCGTGGAGCAGACAGTGACGAGAAAGGCCAGGCGCCATGGTCACATGAATGGACTGTTGTCACTCACACACACACACACACACACACACACACACAGGCTGCTGTCACACAGATGGGCCAGCGCAGGCAACTCTCTCTTGGAGTCACTCTGGCAGCATAGGGAGAAGTGTCCCCAATCAGTGTCCTTTGAGGAGCATCCTGTGAGCCCTGGACAGAGGCCCGCCTGCCTACCAGGGGCCCACAGCCGACTCAAGTCCCCTCAATCAAGTACAGGCTAAGACAGCCGTGGGCAAACTACAGCCCGCGGGCGGGATCCGCCCGTTTGAAATGAATAAAACTAAAAAAAAAAAAAAGACCGTACCCTTTTATGTAATGATGTTTACTTTGAATTTATATTAGTTCACACAAACACTCCATCCATGCTTTTGTTCCGGCCCTCCGGTCCAGTTTAAGAACCCATTGTGGCCCTCGAGTCAAAAAGTTTGCCCACCCCTGGGCTAAGAGGTCTCAGACCCTGAGCAGCCACAGGCACAGGACAATGAGTCACAGCGTGACCACTGCCCTCTCTCTAGGAAACAACGGTGGTCACTCCCAGCACACGGCTTCTGCCACTCGGATGAAGAGCCAACGGTTTAAGCTGACCACGTGAAATGCTTCTACGACCTGAACTTCTGTCATCGCAGGAAGGAGAACTCTGCCTGGAAAGGGCCTGAGAGCAAACATTTTCCGCTCCGCAGGCCACACGGTCTCAGTTGTCGCTTGTAAGCGGCCACGGGCAACAGGTAAACGAATGCACGGGACTGTGTTCCAATAAAGTTTTGTATGAACACGGAAATTGGAATTTCATGTGCTTTTCCCGGGTCACAAAATCTTTTTCTTTTCATTTTTTTTCAACCACTTAACAATGCAACAACCACTTTGAGCTCCTGAGCCATTCGTTCAGGTGGGTGGTGGGCTCCGGCCGCAGGTGTCCTGCAGGTGGCCCTCACCGCCCCTCTCCCCGGGGATCAGCCTAGGGCAAAAGCTGAAGCCACAATGACATCAGCTGCAGAGGAAGCAGAGTGGATAAACAGAGCGAGAGAGCAGGGCCAGAGGGTCAAAGCCCACGCACCCAGCAGCCTGGACCCGTGCCCAGCACTGATGTCATCACTCAGAGAGTCACTCAATCTCCGAGGTCTTTAACATCACTCTTTCCCCTCCCAAGGCTGCTCGAAAAACACTTGCGAACCGATTCATATCCTTGCAGACCTTTGCACTAGAAAATTAATCCCGAAACGGTACAAGCCAGTTACTGTCCCCAAGGAGGGAAAGCCACACTCAACACATACTCTGGGCCTTGATGCAGGTGCACAGACTACATCCCATCCCTGGTGACACAGCCCTGTCCTGTCCCCCCTCCTGCCATCTGTGCACACCTGCCGCAGGTGCAGCGGGACCTCAGGGCCAGGCCGCTTCCATGGGCTCTCGGCTCACACACATATGGCCAAATGCGACAGAATCTCCTCTACAACCCTTTTTCAGGTCCGGATCCAGAAACACACCCTTAGATTTAGTTTCTCAGTGCCTGTCTCTCACCTGCAAAATGGGAACGAAATATCTACGCCCCGTAAAGTCAGGATTGGGACAAACCAGAATAAAAGAAAGCCCAGACTCAGAGAGGCCCCAGCCCCACACCAGTCAGGGGTGTGGGTTAATTCAACTGGCTCCTTGCTGCACCCATTCTGTAAGGACTGGCGGAAAAGTGACAACGGAAAGAACTGCATGCAGCCGGCTTTAGGACAGTGCTTGGCACACAGATGTTCAATCAATGCCAGCTGTGGCCACTATAAAGACTGACCTCAGACAGCTCCATCCGGGCCCAGGTGACAGCTGCCCCCAGCATCCCCTCCTGGCCCAGCCCAGGAGGACTGAGGGGCCAGCACATGGAGCCCACCTGGCTCTAGAGCAGCGGTTCTCAACCTGTGGGTCTCGACCCCTTTGGCGGTCGAACGACCCTTTCACAGGGGTCGCCTAAGACCATCCTGCAGATCAGATATTTACATTACGATTCATAACAGTAGCAACATTGCAGTTATGAAGTAGCAACGAAAATAATTTTATGGTTGGGTCACAACATGAGGAACTATATTTAAATGGACAGAAGGTTGAGAACCGCTGCTCTAGAGCATGCCCGTCGAGATGGCGCTTGGGGAGGTAAAGGCCCCACTGAAGCTCCACTTCCTGGGTAATCCGGAGGGAAGCAGCCCACGGGCAGCTCTGAGAGAAGCATGAGACGGGAGTCAGTGTGTAATGGGTGTAGTTTTTCTGTTGGGGAGGATGAAAAACTTCTGGAGAGAGTGGTAGTTAAGTGAATATGCTTAATGCCACTGGCTGTGCACTTAGAAATGGTGGAAAGGATCAATTTTATGTGTGTTTTACTAGAAAAAACAGCAAGGATAGATCACTTTGGGGGGAAATGTAAAAAAGAATAGTGTCCGGAAGCACTTCCAAGGTCATACTTAGATTTTTGCTTCCTAAGCCAGGAAATATGTAACTTTGCGTTTGATTTATTCCCATCTTATCAGCACTTCCAAAGACAAAAACCGGGAACTGGTGCTCTCACAGTCACTGAGCAAAGATGAAAGTGTCCAGCACCCACCGCGGCCTGCCAGCCTGCTTCCCGCCAGGCCTGCTTCCGCCGCTCTGGTCTGGGATGGTCCGAGGACAAGGACACAGCCAGTCCTCAGGTCGCTGATCAGAGCGTGGGGGCTGTGCCTTTGCCCAGGGGTCGCACAGCCTCTCTCTGACTCATGTCAGATCAGAGGGCACCCCCCTCACAAGAGTCTCTGCAAACCCAGCTCCTGGGAGGCGGACGCCACACGCACTGGCTGAGCTTGCGCATCCAGGGTTGGTAGACAGCGCCGACCCCCAGAGGGTGATGCTGGCTCCTCCCTGGAGTATTCAGCTGAGAAGCATGGTATGTCTGTGTCCTGCACCCAGGTTATGACTAATGTCTATCCAGGCCCCAGGAGACAGGGGGGCAGCAGGGGCTGGACAAGGAGGCTGAGCAGCCCCAGTAGAACCTATGTATGTATGTATGTATGTATTTATTTATTTATTTTGATCTTCCCTGAGGATATGCTCATTGATTTTTTTAGAGAGAGGGGAAGGGAGGGAAAGAGAAAGAGAGAAAGATGAGAGAGAACATTGATGGATTGCCCTCCATATGTGCCCCAACAGCGGATTGAACTAGCAACCTAGGTATGTGCCCTGACTGGGAATCCAACCCGCAAACTTTCGGTATCCCGGATGGCACTCCAACCAACTAAGCCACATTGGCCGGGCTCAGGGAACTGTTTTTAAAACAAGTAAACTTGTTTGATTCCCAGTCAGGGCACACGTCCCAGGTTGTGGACACGGTTCCCAGTCGGGGGCGGGGGTGGGGGGAGGTGTAGAGGGCAGCCAATCGATGTTGATGTTTCTCTCTCATCGATGTTTCTATCTCTTTCTCCTCCTCCCTTCCTCTCTAAAAAAAAAATAACAACATAAAACAAGTGAACTCGCTTCGGGAATCTGGAGATGGTAACATCTTGGCTATACCAGTCCTCATGACGGGTCCTGCCCGGTGCAGCCCTGGGAACACTCGATTCTTTAGTCCCTACACCCGTAGTCGGCAAACTGCGGCTCGCGAGCCACATGCGGCTCTTTGGCCCCTTGAGTGTGGCTCTTCCTAAGCCTTAGGAGTGCCTTAATTAAGTTAATAACACTGTGCCTACCTATATAGTTTAAGTTTAAAAAATTTGGCTCTCAAAAGAAATTTCAATCGTTGTACTGTTGATATTTGGCTCTGTTGACTAATGAGTTTGCCGACCACTGCCCTACACCTGTAGCCCTAGAAACGTAATTCTAGGGAAGAGGCTTGTCCCACACAGATGGCTGATCGAGGTGGAGTTTCCTAAACCCAATGCACCTGGAAGACCAAGCACTAAAGAAGTATATAGCTTTCTCTCCACAGTCCTTTGCAACATCCTGCCACTTGTGAGAAACATTTCAGAGAACAAGCAGTTTGTGAGAAAACAGGAAAGATAAAACTCTGAGTCTTTGCATAAATATGTATTCTACCAAAATCTAAATTTAATCTATTGACTAGCACAAGAAAAATCAAAGGGTTACTGCACAGTTACATAGAAAATGGTATCTCAGCATTATACCAGTTGCTCCTATACAATGCAGAGCTTTGAACTGTTTATAATAATACAATAGATGCACAATCGCGCAGGAACACGGTTATTCTGCCCTTTGAAGCCTCCTGCAGTTCAAGAATTACATAGGCAGGAAGCAGAAATCAGTGCTTTGATTTGTTTAAAATAAATTAAACACACTGGCAGCCATATTTCCTCTTGTTCAGAGGAAGGTACAGAAGATCAAAAATACCAGTGACTGAAATGAAGAGCCAGTCTCTTCATAAGCAAAGCCCCCCAAATATTGGTCCTTCACATACATTCGAAGACCTTACACCCACAAATTTTAAAGCGATTACCGCTGTTCAAAATAATTCTGGCCTGGCCTCTATAGCTCAGTGGTTGAGTGTTGACCTATGAACCAGGTGGTCATGGTTTGATTCTGGGTCATGGCACATGCCCAGGTTGTGGGCTTGATACCCAGTAGGGGGCGTGCAGGAGGCAGCCAATCAATGATTCTCTCTCATCATTGATGTTTCTCTCTCTCCCTCTCCCTTCCTCTCTGAAATCAATAAAAATATATGTTTTTAAAGTAATAATAATTCTGGATTTCTTTCAGATTGAAGAGAATCCAAATAAATTTTAGAATCATTTTATTTTTTAATATATTTTTATTGATTTCAGAGTGGAAGGGAGAGGAAGAGAGAGAGAGAAACATCAATGATGAGAGGGAATCATTGATTGGCTGCCTCCTGCACGCCCCCTACTGGAGACCGAGCCTGCAACCTGGGCATGTGCCCTTGACTGGAATCAAACCTGGGACCCTTGAGTCCGCAGGCTAATGCTCTATACACTGAGCCAAACTGGCTAGGGCTAGAATCATTTTAGAATTGAGTCTTTTATTTTACCTTTAAAATTCAAACCTATATTTAGTGTAGCTGGAGCACTCTCCTCTCCACTAGATCTTCCTGAAATAAAATAAAATTCACAATGGTGAAACATTGGGGGAAATTAAATGCCAATTACAGAGGAATGTCTCAATCAATTATGATATATTAACCCGACAGATTATCATATGGCTATTAAAAAAGAAATGATGCGACATGTAAGAGATGTTTACGAGCAAAGCTGAGCAGAAAGAACCTAAATTGCCTGTACACGAAGATTCCAACAATGTAAAATGTGTGTCAGCGTGATTAAAGTCCAGAAGGAAGTCCGGGGGATGAAAGCAGCTATTATACTAGGATGGTGGGAATATGAGTGAAATGTTCTCTCATTTTTAAAAATGTTGTAATAACCCTTGTATAATCACAAAGGTTTGAGAAAAACTACCTAACGCCCAGCTATCAGTACTATTCAAACTTAACAAACAATAATAATAGGAAAGAACCAGGAAGTGACCCACCAACTCCCATAAGGGCGAGAGCAGAACCCTTCTTGGCAGACTTCCTGTGCGCCCAGCCGGCAGAGCCCGTGCCACCCAGGTCCTCGGGAAGAGCTGGAAAGGACAGCAGCCGCATGGGGAATGCAGAGCTGCCAAAGCGCCCCTCAGACCCCCCACCGCACACACACTTTCTCCTTGTCAATGCCGGTTTTAAGAAAGGGAAAATCTAGATTGCTATGGACTTGTCAGCTGACCGTTTGAGGGCTTCCTACGTTGTATGAACAGGCCACAAATCCTCACGTGAACCACCCTGCAGGAACAGCAATGATGATCGGGTGACGGCACCAGGAAACGTAGAGCATTCACACTGGGCCAGACGCTGTTCCGAGGAATCTGGAGAGAACATGCACATCCTGTGAGCTCAGTAAACTAATGGCTGGGAACGGCCCTGAAGAAAACTAGGTGTGTGAACCCCTGGCTCAGGTCCCAGGCAGGGGCACCTGCAGCATCGTCAAGGTTTGCTCTCTCCATGAAGGTGATTCCACCAGGCTGTCTGCATACTCCAGGCACACAGAGAAGCAATGTGCTCTGCTGCCTGCTGCGCTTCCCAGAGCACATGTGAACAGAGAAGGCAGGAGTGAGGACCACTCCCAAGGCCCGGCAATGCCATCACCGGATGTGTGAGCTGCAGGACTCACTCAGCCTCTGTGAGCCTCCCCTTCCTGTTCCCTAAGATAAAGGCATGTGCGGCCACCCCCCTGCACTACGTGGCCGCTTCCACACACTCACAGCCCCCATCTGTTTGCTGTGCGCATGTAACTGCGCACGTCCCCAGGGGCTTTGGGCCACTGAGTCACTGTGCTGCCTTTCTACTGCAGCCCTCCGGAGCCCACGGAAACCCAGGCGAGAGGCGCGGACTGCGAAGTTTGCAGATGTCAGACGTACTGATGTCTGGTGACGACAATGGTGATACCAGCTAGCACTTGTTACAGCATTCACATTTGCCCGGCCCTTGCTAACGCATTACATATGTTTGCTCATTTAAACTTCACAACCACCTTTAAGAATGATAATATATGGTTATCTACAGTTTAGAGAGGAGGAAATTGAGGCACAGAGAACTGAAGTTGTTCAAAATTGTGTTTCACCACATCAGAGATTTTGGAGAAATTGGTTCCCTTGTGCACTGCTGGTGGGAATGTAAAATGGTTCAACTACTATGGGAAAGAGTTTGGTGGTTCCTCAAAAAGTCAAACAGAGAATTACCATATAACCCAACAAATTCCACTCCTAGGTGTATACTCTAAAGCAGCGGTCGCCAATCGGTGGTCCACGGACCACTGGTGGTCCGTGAGGTCCAAAAGGTTGGCGACTGCTCCTCTAAAGAACTGAAAGCAAGGATTCGAACAGATGCTCATACACCTGTGTTCACAACAGTGCTACTCACAATAGCCAAGGTGGAAACAACCGAAGTGTCTGTCAATAGATACATAGATATACAACATGTGGTCTAGTCATACAATGGAACATAATTCAGCCATAAAGGGAAGGAAATTCTGACAAGTGCTACAATGTGGAAGAACTTTAAAAACATGCTAGGTAAAATAAACCAGTCACAAAAGGACAAGTTCTGTATGATTCAATTTATATTAGGTACCTCAAATAGGCAAACTCATGGAGACAGAAAGTAGAACACAGGTTACCAGAGGCTTGAGAGAAGGGGAATGAAGCATGATTGTTCAATAGATACAGAGTTTCAGGTGGGATGATGAAAAAGTCCTAGCATATGTATACAGGGTGTCCCCAAAAAATGTATACACACTTTAACAGCTGATAGCTCACTTTTGAAAATGAAATGTATTTTAATAAACACTGCCTTTATAATTATTCCAAGTATATGTACACATTTTTGGGAACACCCTATATCTACTGAACCCCTTTTCTTCCAAAAGCGTAAAGTTGTTCATAATGTGCCTCTATTTTCCTTTTAATGTTTGTAGAATCTGTTCCGTTATTAATTATTGTTATTGCCCATATTGATAATTTGAGAGATCATTTTCTTAATCAGTCTAACTAGAGGTATACCCATTATATTGATCTTTTTAAAGAACCAGCTGTTGGTTTTATTGCTTTTTACCTATTGTTTATCTGTTTTCTATTTCACTGATTTCAGTTATTTATTATTTTTTTCCCCACCATTCGTGTAATAATCCACATTTAGCAATGTGGCAGAAAACGACTTGTACAGAACCCAGAATGAAAATCTGTTTCTTCCTACCCTCCTGAAACATTAGCATTCCCCAAATTACTGACATTCGTGATTTTAACCACACTTTCTTATAAATATGTGGCACCAACTAAGATAGTAAATGAGCGGTTACCAAATCGAGGTACCTCTCCCTCCTCTCAGTTTCAAAACAGTGACAGGAAATGGAAAAAGGGAAAACACCTCAGCGTTTGCAAGCTGGTGATAGTCTCCTGACCAGCACAGGAAGGAAATGACCATGAGGACACCTGTGCAACGGCCAGAGGCAGGCTTGCCGCTTCGGATGTCATGCAAACAGCACACGCGCACACGCACACACACACACACACACACACACACACACACGGCGAGTAACTGACAGCACGCCAGGCACCATCCACCCAGGCTGGCACAGTGCAGACTCCCACATTGCGTCTCTCCCTCGGCCTTTCTTTCCTGAAGGCTCATTTTGGATACAAGGTGACATACTTGCAGATGACATGATATCTGGGGTTTGCTTCTAATTAATCAGGGTGAGGGCTAGTGGCGGGGGAGCCGGATGAAACAGAATGTGCGTGAATTGGGACCTGTTGGGGCTGGGAATGGGGCATGGGAAGTGATTACAGTATTCTATATTTGTATTTTTCTATAATAAAGTGATTTTTAAAAATATATATTTTATTGATTTTTTACAGAGAGGAAGGGAGAGGGATAGAGAGTTAGAAACATCAATGAGAGAGAAACATCGACCAGCTGCTTCCTGCACACCCCCCACTGGGGATGTGCCCGCAACCGAGGTACATGCCCTTGACCGGAATTGAACCCGGGACCCTTCAGTCCGCAGGCCGACGCTCTATCCACTGAGCCAAACCGGTCAGGGCATAAAGTGATTTTTAAAAAGACAAAAACCTTCCTCTTTTCCTCCTTGGTATTTTCCAAACATCCAAATGTTAATAATGCTCTCTCTGAACAAAAACAAGAGTGATCATCTCAGCAGAACGGACTCAACCCTACTCTAGCTGAACTGGGCCAGGAAAAGTCTTACATATGAACTCTACATATTTGCTCACTCAACACATATTTACTGGGAAACTACGCTGCACCAGGTCCTCTTCTGTGACCAAGGAGCAGCAGGGAGCAGGTGTCATACAAGGGAGAGGCAGGGGCACAAAGTGTGGGCAGAGCAGAGAGCAGGACCGAGGGAGGGTGGGCCTCGGGGGCTGGGGGCTCTCTGAGATCAGGGTGTGGCTGGGCCAGGCTGGGCTGGGCAGGAGACCTTGCAGGCCTTAGACCGACTGCGGCTTGGACCCACGAGACGTGGACACCTGCCTTCACACAGGCCTGACTAATCACTAACCACATTCAACCACAGCTTGCCATTTGCCACGGGATAAAAAGAACCCCACCCAACTGGGGCCTTGAGGCCCCAACTGGAAAACAGGAAGAACCTAGTTGGGGCCCTCTGCACAGGCTGGCAGACGACGGGTACCAAATGGCCGGCCCAGGAAGGCGGCAGCACGGGCTGTCCTTGGGGAACAGAGAGAAGGGCCCTCAGCCTCCAGCCCCTTGCTCAGGGCTCACACCCTGCAGGAGGCTCCAGGAGGCAGAGGCCAATTCTCAGGGCCCCTTTTCTCCCAAACTGCAGCGGCGTTAGAACTGCCAGGTGCACACAGAAGCCAAACAGTCCTCTTGGCAAAAGAAACCTGAGGCACAATAAGACCAGCAACTCTTTTTTTTTTTAAATCCTCGCCCAAGGAGTGAGGATATTTTTCCCATTGATTCTTCAGAGAGAGTGGAAGGGAGTGGGGAGAGGGGAAGAGAGACAGAGAAACATCGATGTGAGAGACACATCGATTGGTTGCCTCCCTCATTTGCCCCAACTGGGGGCGGAGATGAGCCTGCAACCCAGGTACATGCCCTTGACTGAGAATTGAACCTGCAAACCTCCGGTGCGCAGGCCAATGTTCTAACCACTGAGCAACTCCAGTCAGGGCAAGATCAGAAACTCTTTCACTGGGGCCCTGACTTTCCACACTCACAATAGAGTCATTCACTCCTTTTTTTTAAAAAATATATATTTTATTGATTTTTTACAGAGAGAGGGAGAGGGATAGAGAGTTAGAAACATCCATCAGCGAGAACATTGATCAGCTGCCTCCTGCACACCCCCTCCTGGGGAAGTGCTCGCAACCAAGGTACATGCCCTTGACTGGAATCAAACCTGGGACCCTTCAGTCCGCAGGCTGACGGTCTATCCACTGAACCAAACCGGTTAGGGTGAGTCCTTTACTCCTTCTGCCAGCAGATACTTCCTGGGTGCCTACCACCATCAAGCCCTGTGCCAGGAACCGAGAAAGCAGCATCTGAGCAGACTTGAGGGGAGTGAGAGGGACCCGTGCCAGGCAGCAGGCACAGCCGGGCAAAGGCCCCAAAGCAGGAGAGAGCCTGGTCTGCTGTGGACGAAGGGGGCCAGTGGGAGGGGGAGAGCAGTAGGTCCCCAAGGCCATGGCCACCTGGGGCCTCTGACTGTGACTGGGCGAATGTGGGCCAGAGCAGAGCAAAGAGCAGCATGATCCCTAGAGTCGTGGCTAATCTCACACACAATTGGAGAGAAGGTCCTCGGATGAAAGCTCTGTCTGGCTTTGCTCATGTTTCCCACGGGGCTTCCCTAGCACAGCCCCTGACATGACAACTGAGAGATTCAGGGTTCTCACTATGTTCCGAGGCCAGTTATCAAAAATAAGGTGGCTGGGCACTTCCAGGCACATTAAACTGATTTTAACGAGGTGCCTGAATGAAAAGAATTCGCCCTGAGATGTGAATGAATGAAGACAAATGTCAAAACCCTCCAGGAAAGCTTAAGAAGGTGCCAACGCACCCAGCGTCTAACTCAGCGGTTCTCAACCTGTGGGTCGCGACCCTTTGGGGGTCGAACGACCCTTTTACAGGGGTCGCCTAAGACCATCGGAAAACACATACATAATTACATATTGTTTTTGTGATTAATCACTATGCTTTAATTATGTTCAATTTGTAACAATGAAAATACATCCTGCATATCAGATATTTACATGACGATTCCTAACAGTAGCAACATTACAATTATGAAGTAGCAACGAAAATAATTTTATGGTTGGGGGTCACCACAACATGAGGAACTGTATTAAAGGGTCGCGGCATTAGGAAGCTTGAGCACCACTGGTCTAACTAGTAAAATTTCCAGCAATAGAAATTTCAGGCCGTGTATCGCATCAAAGAAGGAGGGTGTCCAGGCCCAGAACAGACACGGAGAGCTCAAGTTCCAGGTCTCTCAAGATTGCAGGACCCAGAGGTCCCACGAGCTCCCCTCCCTGGCCGCTGCCGTCCTCCGCTCAGTTGCCATCTGAGCCTGACTGACCTGAGCTCTGAGGCGGCTGTGACTCATCAGGTCTCGTCTGCTGGGTGTCCGGTCCCAGACGCCTGGCCCTGGGATCCCAGCTCACAAGAGAGAAGAATATCATGAACCCCGATGTGGCCATCATCCAGCTTCAATAACCCTCGATGTGCCGCCATTTTTCTCTCCACCCCTCAAACCTTTCTTCTTTCTTGTTTTCTCTTGTTCTGCCCACAAAAAACTTCAGTATGGACACAGACACGCTCTGATACACATAAATGCACATAGGGGAGGAGCTCTGTGTATCAACTCAGAGGAACACATACACGGTGAGCGCCATCGGGGTCGGGTGCTCCCCACGGGCTTGGGTTCTCAAGCAGCCCAGGCTGGACCCCTCAGAATAGGCGCCTGGAACCTCAGGTGGTAAAGTTATTTGGCTGCGAGCCGAGTCTCTCCCGGCACGCTGCCACACCCTTCCCGACACGAACAAACACAAAGAGAAGCGTCCCGCAGCGTCACCTACTTGGCTGAACTGTGCACCTGGTCACCCTCTGGGAAGCTTCCTTCGCGGGTATTTTTCTCCCCTGCACAAAGCGGGCCTATGGAACAACCCGAGAATGACAAAAACAGGAAAGCCCGAGCTCGCAGAGACCGAGCGGCCGAGGCCTGTCCGAAAGTGGGGCCCAGACTCATAACCCAGATCCCCAAGAAAACAAACGACGCCCTGGTTTCTAAGTCCCCTTCTAGCCTAAAAAATACAGTCGGGAGAGCAAAGCACGGTGACAAAGAGGCACGGCTAGCACGTGCTGGTCGTACAATGCAAAGGGACAAATATGTTTATCCTCAAGAGTCACAAATCATTTCACAGCTGTTAGTCTTGGCAACCACCACTTTGGAGGCGAGAGGGCCATGGCACGAGTCTTCATTATCCCCTCGGGCAAGAATCCCACATGCCAAAGGCCCATCTTTGTCTGAAGGAAAACTAGGTTTTAAGTAATAAGATTTTTTAAAAATAAATCTTTATTGTTCAGATTATTACAGATGTTCCTCTTTTTTCCCCCCCATAGCTCCCCTCCACTAATAGGATTTTTTTAACAGTCAACATGTTGGAGCACATGAAAGGTTTTTAAAAAATCATTCATAAGTTCAGAGATTTATTAGCACCAATGCCGTACCCACTTATCAATCCAGATCACATGATTGCTTCTAAATAACCCTCTTGGCCAGGTGCAGCGAGCGGGATGCTGCATGGATGACTGGAGAAACCGGGTTGAGTCTGTCCTCACCTGTGGCCCATATTGAACCAGCGACCCCCGCCCTCCCTCTGCCCCAGCTCCTGCTCCAAGTGGTGCCCCAGCCGCCCCAATCGCTACCTGTGCTCCATCTCCACTGCCATCGCACCTGAGAGCCCGGGAAGTGACAGGCACTCCGTAAGATCGGGTAATGGAAGGCAGGTGGGCCTCAGCCTTCCCGGATTAAGCCAGAATTTGAGAAACTCAGAGGCATTTGGGTCGCTGTATCACATTTTTTTCAGGAAAAAAAAAAACCCACAAAATTGAATTTAGGAAAGTTATCTTCTTGTGTACAAGCCAAGTCAATTCTCCCCGAGTGGGGAGCTTTTTACTCCAACATCATTCCCTGAACAGCTGCTGCCCCCCTGGGAAGCCAGCTCAGTACCTGAGTTTCCTCCCAGGGCAGAGGCCAAGGCTACCTACTGCCTCTGCTGCACGTGGGTGCGGGCCCTCAACTCTCCAGCGAAATCCCATTCCGGGATGGCAAGTTCAGC
>NW_005871324.1:1340376-1343613 GCF_000147115.1 Myotis lucifugus | reverse complement strand
CCAACTTCCCTAACCTCACTCTATCTCACCTTCAACCTTACTCCACCTCAGTTCAATCTTTTTTTTTTTATAAATATATTTTTATTGCTTTCAGAGAGGAAGGGAGAGGGAGAGAGAGAGATAGAAACATCAATGATGAGAGAGAACCATTGATCGGCTGCCTCCTGCATGCCCACTACTGGGGATTGAGCCTGCAACCTGTGCATGTGCCCTTGACCGGAATTGAACCTGGGACTCTTCAGTCCAGAGGCCGATGCTCTATCCACTGAGCCAAACCAGCCAGGGCTTCACTCCAATCTCACTTCACACCTCACCCCATCTTACTCCACTTCATTCCAACCTCATTTCAACATCACTTCAACCTCACTCCACTTTACTCTACCCCACTCCAACTTACTCCCTCATTCTAACCTTACCCCACCCCACTCTACTCCAACCTTACTCCACCTTACTATGAAGTACTCAATAAACATTAACAACTATTTTTATTAGCCTTCCAAGTTTTTAAATTTAGTTTAAAATTATGATGGAAAAACTCCAAGGTTATTGATAAGTTACCCTTGGATAAATTGTTGTTACTTCCTTTTTACAAAAACATTAATTTGTTATTGACATTGACCTGACTAGCTACGGAATACTTCTGGGTTACAGCTACGGAAAAGAAAAAGTCCTTCAGATAACTGTGGAGCCTCTGGCAAGGCACCTCATATCTTCGCACTTTAATCTCCTCAACTATAAAAGGAGGTTACAATTAGTCTACTCTGAAGAATGGTGATAAGAAATAATAAAAGTCACTGTTTTTCTGTTATGCACTTAACTAGTACCAGTTACGCTGAAAACATGAACTGTGTACTGAGGGAAGGCAGGCTCCTGGCAGAGCCCCACCGAGTCTGCTCCCTCTATACACAGAAATGGAAGCACTCAGGCAATCGCCAGAAGCTATAACACCAGGGAATAGCTTAGAGATGGTCCAGTCCCAAACATCATGATTGAACATGGCATTGCCACGGCTGTTCAGACACATGCCAGTGCTCTGTTCCCGCCAGCCAGCACACTGTCACCAGGCTAGGACTTTTTTATCTTCCGATCAGAGTGCCTGGAACAAGGTCTACACTTGGTAGAAAATCAAATGTCTTAATGACTCAATCCCTGGGGGGTTTTCCAGACCCAGGAGTCATCCTAGACTCAGCTGTGATGGGGAGCCAATGAAGTGTTCAGTTACTATCTCTAAAATCTCTCTGAAATCCTGCTTCCAGCCCCATCCCCACTGCACTCCCAGGCTCAGGCCCTCATCACTCCAGGGACTATGAGATTAACTTCCTTCCTCCAAAATCCCCTTTGTACAATTACCCTTCCTGTCTGGTTCCTGACAGAGTCACTTCACTGAAACACTCATCTGCTGTGAGCTCCATGCCTGAAGACCTTCTGCAGCCTTCCACTGCCTACCGAGGCTCTGAAGACCCTCCGCCCTCTTCCTCCCCACCCCCACCAAGTCGACCTGGTGTCACCCCACATGCCCAACACTAGTCTGGCAGCCATTCCCAGAACTCTCCAGACGCATCAGTAGGCTGTGCAGGCTTGAGGGCATCCCCATTGCCGGGAGCACCCCCACTTCCATCTCATCCTTCCAGGCCCTGTTCAGAGGTCATGGGTGAAACCTGCACTGACTCTCCCTCCTCCCACGCAGAAGTCACTCACAGCCTGGCTTTCACTCTGCCCTCAATTGCCCTGTGCACACTGCTCATTTCAGCACGTGGTCTTGGACGAGGTCCCGGCTACCCTGTCCCTCACGCCACCCCCGCAGGTGAGCCAGGCCAGGCACACGCTGCCGCACCCAATGCGAGCGTGTGCATGAGTTGGTCAAGCGGCCACCACGTTTCCTTCAATTTAATAATTTGCGGTGTTGAACACTTGCGCACCCTGCTCGTTTTAACAATG
Organism: Myotis lucifugus; assembly: GCF_000147115.1. NCBI lineage: Eukaryota > Metazoa > Chordata > Mammalia > Chiroptera > Vespertilionidae > Myotis > Myotis lucifugus. The sequence goes on along the minus strand of NW_005871324.1, from coordinate 1,341,675 downwards.
GGAATAAAGAGCTCCCGGAATATGACGTGCCTGGCCCAAAGCACGGTGCTGGGACCCAGCTGGGACCGCGACCACAGGATGAGACATCTTATCCACCCAGGCCTGGTGGGCGTGGCCCCGTGGTTGAGCGTCAACCTATGAACCCGGAAGTCTCGGTTGGATTCCCGGTCAGGGCACGTGCCTGGGTTGTGGGCTCCATCCCCAGTGTGGGGCGTGCAGGGGGCAGCCAAACAATGATCCTCTCTCATCACTGATGTTTCTATCTCTCTCTCCCTCTCCCTTCCTCTCTGAAATCAATAAAAATATATTTTAAAAAAGAAAATGTGTTTTCAAAATAATTAATTCAGTAGCATTAATGTAGTGCAATAAGATATTTCTAAATAAAAACAGCACAGTTGGCAAGTAATCACACTTCCGATCTTTGCTTTTCCTTTTTATTCTAAAGAATGGAATGTCTTTTTCATTTGCATCTCTCTGATGATTAGTAACTTTGAGCATTTTTTTTCTGACAGAATGGCTATCATCAACAAATCAGCAAATGACAAGTGCTGGCAAGGATGTGGAGAAAAGGGAACCCTGGTGCACTGCTAGTGGAAATGCAGACTGGTGCAGCCACTGTGGAAACAGTATGGTGTTTCCTCAAAAAAGTAAAAATGCAACTGTCATTTGACCCAGGGATCCCACTTCTAGGAATATATCCTAAGAAACCTAAACACCAATCAGAAAGAATGTATGCACCCCAATGTTCATAGCAGCACAATTTACAATAGCCAAGATCTGGAAACAGCCCAAGTGCCCATCAGTAGACGAATGGATAAAAAAAAGCCGTGGTACATTTACACCATAGAATACTATGCAGCTGTAAAAAAAGGAAGGATCTCTTACCCTTTGAGACAGCATAGAGGGACCTGGAGAGAAATATGCTAAGTGAAATAAGCCAGTTAGAGAAAGACAAGTATCACATGATCTCATTCATATGTGGAATCTAATGAACAAAATAAACTGGTGAACAAAAGAGATCCAGAGACATAGAAGCATGGAACAGACTGAGGAATCTCTGAGGGAAGGAGGGGTGGAGGAAGACGGGAAGGTAAGGATAGATTAACCGGGCAACTTACATGCTTATATGCATAGCCCTTAGACACAGACAATAGTATGGTGAAGGCCTGGGAGGGGTGGGTATCGGTGGAGTGAGTCAATGGGGAAATAGGGGGACAGGGGAACATCTGTAATACTTTCAACAATAAAAATTCATTTAAAAAAAAGAATGGAATGTCTCTCTGAAATCAGCTGATCTTA
>NW_005871324.1:1338099-1340197 GCF_000147115.1 Myotis lucifugus | reverse complement strand
GTAGGGGGGCATTTGCCGAGAGTGATGGGATTGTTCCCTATCTGACTGTGGTGGTAGAATTCTACACCCTAAATGGTGAATGTATTTAAAGGGCTGCCTGAGGTTGGCTGGCAGCCAGCCCCCTGGTCAAACTCCCTGTAGAACTCCTGGTGGAGGGGACAATTTGCATATTAGCCTTTTATTATATAGGATACCTCAGTAAACCTGAAGAAAATTAATTTTTAAAAAGACCCCATTAAGAAAATGATAGGCAAAGTCACAAAATGGGAGGAAATCAAAACACGTATCTGGTAAAAGACTTCTACCCAAAATTCATAAAGAGCTCACTCAACCCTACAATAAAACTACAAACAAAGCAGATATGTCACCAAGAAGATACACAAATGGCAAATAAATACATGAAGGATGCTCAGCTGTCATCTGTCACTAGGGAAACACAAAGCCACAGTGAGACACCAGTAAAGCAGTGCACATCCACCCAAATGGTCAACATTTTAAAGACTGACAACAGCAAGTGTTGGTGATGATGGAAAGCAACTGGGATTCTCATACGCTCCTAGTAAGAGTGCAAAATGATACAACCAATATGGAAGCATTTGGGTAGTTTCTTACAAAGTTGTCATACACGTACCATTCAACCCAGCACTCCTACTCCTAGTTATTTACCCAAGAGAAATGAAAACATTCCATACTAGACTTGTACTAAAATGTTAATAGAAGCATTTTTAATAATAGTAAAAAACTAGAAACCGCCTAAATGTCTATCAATTAATGGATAGGTAAACAAATTGCGATAGATCCATATGATGGAATCCTACTCAAAAACAGAAACTACTGATATATGCAACAACATGGATGGATCTGAAATTGGTTAAGCTAGGTGGAAGAGCCAGAAATCAAAGGCTGCATATTGTAAAATTCCATTGATAATGACATTCTTTTTTTTTAAAATATATTTTATTGATTTATTACAGAGAGGAAGGGAGAGGGACAGAGAGTTAGAAACATCGATGAGAGAGAAACATCGATCATCTGCCTCCTGCACACTCCCCACTGGGGATGTGCCGGCAACCAAGGTACATGCCTTTGACCGGAATCGAACCTGGGACCCTTGAGTCCGCAGGCTGATGCTCTATCCACTGAGCCAAACCGGTTAGGGCGATAATGACATTCTTAAAAGGCAAAACTATTGTTATAGAAAGCAGGTATGTTGTTAGAGGTTGGGAGTGGAGGGAGAGGACTGAGTACAAAGGAGCACAGAGTGAACTCTATATCATAATTGTGGTGGTGGTGTTTACAGGGCTGCATATTTGTCAAAACTCACTGAATTGTACATTTAAACTTGGCAAACTTTGTTGTAAGTGAAGTATACCTCAATTTTTTAAAAAGCCAATTAGTGTTGGCCTGAGAAAAAAACTACAAGCAGTGAGCCTTTAGGTATAGATATATTTGCTCTTTTCCCTAATTCATCTTGCATGACCCAAGATCAGAGAAGTGAAATCCTAAGAAAGGAATGTAGGATTGTGGATCCAGAGGCAGCCACACCCCACCTTTCTCTTGTGTCCTATGCAGTATACCCAGCTGGTGATGAGAGTGGGCAGAGTTTTACCTGGTATTTGAGACCGAACTGGCTGTACTTTGAATAACTGCTAGGCATTGGAAAGTTAGAAAATCTGCCCAAAATATGATTAAAGGGAGGTATGGGGAATTTGACAGGTATTGATTGAAGGCAACAATTAGAACAATTTATACCTCCGAGATGAGATAATCTAGTCATTTGATTGCATTTGTCATTAAATTTAGTATAATAAACCACTTGCAGAGCATATAATGCATCACTCATACATAATAATGCATTTTTCAAGGCCATTGATTTAATCAATCATGCCTATCTAATGAGGCCTTTATGAAAAACCAAAGGACAGGGTTAGGAGAACTTCTGGGTTGGTTAACACGTGGGGATTAGAGAAGAGTGGTGTGTTCAGAGGGCATGGAAGCTCCATATCCTTTCCCAATACCTTGCTCTGTGCATCTCTTCTATCTGGCTGTTCCTGAGCTATAGCCTTTTATGATAAGCCAGTGACCTAGTGAGCAAAAT
>NW_005871324.1:1321635-1337945 GCF_000147115.1 Myotis lucifugus | reverse complement strand
GGGGGGAAAACCCACACATCAGAACAGAGAGCAGAATTGGAGAGTCGAATATGTCCATCACTTGAATAATGCCAGGCACGCCATGAGGTGCCAGGTGTTTGCTGCTGCTGTCGTTACATTACTGACTGCTCAGCTTGAATTCCTTTTGTCACTGTGCTGATGACACCTGGGACACATCTACCCACCCATTTGGCAGGTAGGTAAAGAAGCTAAAGGTGGGAGATGCTGACCCCCACCTCGCCAAGAACCGAAGAAGAACAGAGCTGGTTCTCCCCACTCCCGAAGCCAGGGATGAAAGCAGAACTTACACTAGCAAAGGTGTGAATTCCTTTTTAAAGATACATAGCATTTGCTTGTGGACAATGAGCTGGCAGGGGCCTCCAAGTGGGGTCATAATTGGTGTTGCCTGTGGGGTTCCTCCCCCTCCCAGAGCTCATTTCAGGAAACCCAGAGAGCAAGAGGCAAGGTTAGCCTGAGAGATGGGTATGTCACCGCACCTTCCTGCCCGTTAAAGTAAGGCAGGGGCACTCCTCTGCCTTCCTGCATCCAAAGCTTGCCCAGTGCAGGCCCAGCTCCTGTGCTGTTTCTTCTGAGAAGCCTCCTGCTATAGTGGCATTCATGGCACTGTGAGAAACCCCCAAACACCAACTCCCTAAGTCCTTTGTTCAGCTCATCTGAGCATAGTGTCAGCTTACCTGGGATATCAGAAGGCTGGGGTCCCAGAACTCCACCTTCCACTGATACCCTCCTCCCCATCCCTGCCTTGGTGTGGATTCTGGGCTCCACGGAGAAGAGCTTTATCTACTTCTCTGTTTGGAGGCATTTCCCATGCTGGCACAGGATGTTTGGAAAGGGAGAAATACCTCCACTGTGGAAAGGACAATGAGTCTCTGGCATTTGCTTTGGACCGGAGAGCTTTAGCTGCGCGGTCCAGATAACCTTCACCCGAAAACAGCCCTGAACCACATCTCTCCACTGTCCAGGGGCACGGTTGTCATCGCCCATCCCTCCCCCAGAAGTAGCCATCCCCTTTTGGCTCCTCAGCATATCCTGTCAGGTGGCCCCCTGCCCAGACCTCTGAAACAGTTAGCTGATGAATCCATGGTGTAAGTTAAGCCAACCGCCCACAGCCAGCTTCCAAGCAAAGTTTGCTTTTGATTTTATGCTTATGTTCTTAAGCCTCAAAGACTACCGGTTTGGGGAAGGACTGGGTCACTCTGTGACCTTGGGAAGATTCTTGCAGCCTCTACAACTCCAAGTTGCAGCTCTTGACTTCCTTGGATTATAGTGTTCTCTTCATCTTGTTGCCAGGGCTTACTTCTCTGGAGTGAGGTGGCCAGGGTGTGGTCTGAGCTAAAGGAGAGGAGACCTGCTCGGTGGCACCTTTCCTGAGGGGCCAGGCTGCATAGTGCAGCCACAGCTGTTAGCCGGTAGATGTCAGGTAGCTGGGGCCAGGCTGGCTGAGGTGCCAAGGTGGCAAGTCAGGGTTGTTGGCCAGTAGCCCCCTCCTACTGACTTTCCAATTACTTTTGTTTGCATTTGTTTTATTATAAACATAACAGCTGTATTTGATAAAGAAAGTTCAAACTATAAATTAAAATGTCAAAGTGGCCCCATCTCTCCTCGGTCCTCTCTCTGGAGGTCTCCTCTCTTCACCATTTCTATTTCCACTTCTTACTATGGTTACCTCCATAAATCTAAAGCATGAACCCCATGTCTTGATTTCTCAACTGCTGGACAGTTTCTCTTGGCTCTGTTCTATGAAAAATGTGAAATGAACACATTTACATGACCTCTCTTCCTCTCAACCTCCCAACTGTCTTGTTATTACACTTAGTCCTGCGAATCCAGTGCTTCCAAAGAGGGCCCTCTGAGCGACTGTCTTAAATGCAGATTCCCAGGCCCTGGCAAAAATATCAGGATTTGTGGTGGGACCTAGGAATATGTACTTATAATCATCACCTCCAGTTAATTCATATGTACCCTACAGTTTAAGAACCATCATCTTAATGTCTCCCTTTATTTATAATAATAAAAGCACAATATGCTAATTAGACCAGATGGCCGAACAGTGGAACGACCATACGGATGACCTTCCGGACAAAGCCAGGGCTGCAAGGGCCAAGGCAGCCACCGCAGCTGCGAGGGCCGAGCCCCTAGCATGAATTTTGTGCATCAGGCCTCTAGTAACTAAATAAATCTCTTATCAGTTAAGATGCTATTGTATGCTCTTGTATGTATTGAACCAAGGAATGATGTCAACAAAAATAGAGGAGAAAGGAACTCCACATTCCATCCCTCTATAAAAACAATAAAAACATGGGTGTTACCTGGCCAACGTGGCTCAGTGGTTGAGGGTTGACCTATGAACCAGAAGGTCATGGTTCGATTCCCGGTCAGGGCACATGCCTGGGTTTCGGCTCTATCCCCAGTGTGGGGTGTGCAGGAGACAGTCGATCAATGATTCTCTCTCATCATTGATGTTTCTCTCTCCCTCCCTCCCTCCTTTCCTCCCTCCCTCCCTCCCTCCCTCTCTGAAATCAATAAAAATATATATATATTTTAAAACATGGGCAAAAATTGTCAGGATCAACTTCTCTTGAACTCTGGAAATTAATCAAAAGCTTGTGGCAAACTGGGAAAGATTTATTCAAGAAAAACAGCTGATTCTCAATAAGAACTAAAGGCTGAAATCTTCCCAAATTTTATGAATTTTAGTAATAAAAATTTTCTAACACACACACAAAAAAAGCCCAGGACCAGATGGTTTCACTGGTGAATTCTACCAAGTGTTTAAAGAATTACCACCAATCTTTCTCTAACTTTTCCCAAAATATAGAAGAGGAGGGAACACTTCCTAACTCATTCTAAGAAGCCAATTACCTTGCTACCAAAGATAGAGACTTCACAAGAAAAATATAGATCAAGATCCCTATGAATGTAGCAGTCAAATTCATAGAGACAGAAAGTAGATTGGTGGTTGCCAGGGGCCAGGAGGAACAGGGAGTTTTTTTTTTAAATGAGTACAGAGTTTTAGTTTGAGAAGATGAAGTTCTGGAGATGGATGGTGGTGATGGTTGCACAACAATGTGAATATACTTAATGTTGCTGAAGTGTACACTTGAAAATGATTAAGATGGTAAATTTAAAATTATGTGCAATTTACCACAATTTAGATTTTTTAATTTAATTTTTAAAAGAAGAGAATGTGCCGAAACCGGTTTGGCTCGGTGGATAGAGCGTCGGCCTGCGGACTGAAGGGTCCCAGGTTCGATTCCGGTCAAGGGCATGTACGTGGGTTGCGGGCACATCCCCAGTAGGAGATGTGCAGGAGGCAGCTGATCGATGTTTCTTTCTCATCGATGTTTCTAACTCTCTATCTCTCTCCCTTCCTCTCTGTAAAAAATCAATAAAATATATTTTTAAAAAAAACTTATGAATGGGTTTATTAGCTTTCAACATCTTTACTGTTAGATGCAGTGGGACATTCTATAGTGGGAGGAAGAAGAGTGCTGTAGGTAGGTTCTGTCCGCCATCTTGAACCCTATCTTAGGTCCAGAGTCTCTGACTCACTTCTGTTTCTCTGGCCCTGAGATCCACGAGCCCTCAGAGCCCAGCAGGTGGCTGCGGATGGTCCCTTTCCTCTGAGAATAGGAGGCCCCTTGACTTCTGAGTCTGTGGCCACTCAGCTGAAAGACTACATTTCATCTTTCCAGACAGCTAGATGTGGCCATGTGACCACAGTGGAATGGTCGCTTCTGGGAAACATTAACTTCCTGAAAACCTGGGCTCTTGGCTTTGTTCCTGTGAGATCTCTTCCCAGCATCACATAGCATCTGGGGGTGAGGGTGGGGCTTCAGTTGTTCTATTGTTGTGTCCCATCCCTTCCCCCCACCACACTGCTACTGTTACTGCTCTTGCTTAGGAATGCCTATTTCCACCTTCACCCCGGTGAACTCTACTCATTCCTCTAAACCAGTGATTCTCAACCTTCCTAATGGCACAACCCTTTAATACAGTTCCTCATGTTGTGGTGACCCCCAACCATAAAATTATTTTCGTTGCTACTTCATAACTGTAATTTTGCTACTGTTATGAATCGTCATGTAAATATCTGATATGCAGTATGTATTTTCATTGTTACAAATTGAACATAATTAAAGCATAGTGATTAATCACAAAAACAATATGTAATTATATATGTGTTTTCCGATGGTCTTAGGCGACCCCTGTGAAAGGGACGTTCAACCCCCAAGGGGTCGTGACCCACAGGTTTGAGAACCACTGCTCTAAACCAAGCATGTCAAACTCAAAGGCTAACACAGGCCAAATACACAAGATTTAAGTTTCTGTGGGCTTCAAAAAAACAAAAGCTTCAATTTTCATAGAAACATAGGTTTATTTCGATAGAGACATGCTGAATACAAAGGGCTAAAATAAATGAGTAATCATTAACATAAAATAATAGAACATTTTAATAAAAATTAATGTTTTTTCTTAAACATTAACTTACTAGACACTGAATAACTGCCCAAATTAAGAAGCATAATGCAAATAAAGCTATTTTTTTAATTGCTTAAAGTATTACAAAGGGTATTACATATGTGTCCTTTTTTCCCCCGCCTTTGACAATCCCCTGGCTTCCCCTACCCCCCAGTGTCTTATGTCCATTGGTTATGCTTATATGCATGCATACAAGTCCTTCGGTTGATCTCTTACCCACTTCCCTCCTGCCCCCCAACCCTCCCCGGCCTTCCCGCTGCAGTTTGACAATCTGTTTGAGGCAGCTCTGCCTCTGTATCTATTATTGTTCAAAAGTTTATAATGGTCTCTATTATCCATGAATGTGTGAGATCATGTGGTATTTTTCCTTCATTGACTGGCTTATTTCACTTAGCATAATGCTCTCCAGTTCCATCCATGCCGTTGCAAATGGTAAGAGTTCCTTCTTTTTTACAGCAGCATAGTATTCCATCGTGTAGATGTACCACAGTTTTCTAATCCATTCATCTACTGATGGGCACTTAGGCTGTTTCCAGATCTTAGCTATGGTGAATTGTGCTGCTATGAACATATGGGTGCATATATCCTTTCTGATTGGTGTTTCTGGTTTCTTGGGATATATTCCTAGAAGTGGGATCACAGGGTCAAATGGGAGTTCCATTTTTAGTTTTTTGAGGAAACTCCGTACTGTCTTCCATAGTGGCTGCACCAGTCTGCATTCCCACCAGCAGTGCACGAGTGTTCCTTTTTCTCCACATCCTCTCCAGCACTTGTCGTTTGTTGATTTGTTGATGATAGCCAGTCTGACAGGTGTGAGATGGTACCTCATTGTTGTTTTGATTTGCATCTCTCGGATGATTAGTGACTTTGAGCATGTTTTCATATGCCTCTTGGCTTTCTGAATGTCCTCTTTTGAAAGGTGTCTATTTAGGTCCTTTGCCCATTTTTTGATTGGATTGTTTATCTTCCTTTTGTTAAGTTGTATGAGTTCCCTATAAATTTTGGAGATTAGGCCCTTATCAGATATGACATTGGCAAATATGTTTTCCCACACAGTGGGTAAGCTATTTTTCTTGATCTCTGAAAGCGCACACCAAACAAGTCAGTACAAGACTAATGACGTGGCAATCGGCTGCTAAAATATTCGCTGTTAATATTAGTGGGGAGAAATGGTGCGCCTGCATGTAAGGTGTGTAAGGGAAATGAATGCAACACGATTATAGTAATCAGTCATTAGTGAACATTGTAGTTTGTTATTAATAATTATGTATAACAGGATATTGTAAAAATTAAGTTACGAAACTTTTATTAAAACGTTCCTTACATTCCGTTATATTGGCTGGGCCATCAAAATATTCGTGTGGGCATGCTTGCACTCTCTTTAAGGGCAGTCTCTCTCCACAACTTCCCAGTCTCCCAGGTAGGTGGCAGTTTCCTATCTGCCCAGCTCTTCCCCACCCCATCACTCAGTCTGTGGAATCTGGAATGAGAGCAGGAGAAGACACAGTCTGAGGCAGCATCCTTAGCTGTGTGGATGTTCAGTTGGGCAAGCATTTGCTGCAGGAGTCAGACCCAGCCAAGGCCAGTCACAAGGGCATTCTGGTGCTGCCTCTTTGATGAAAGTATAAAGAAGAGGGTGTTTGCAGGGGTGAACAAGGGCAGTGGAGGAGGGAGTTTGCACACTCTAGAGTCTAGACCCTGCCAGTCTCCTTGGGCAGGCAGGTGGGTCGGGAGATCCGACATCCTGATTCTGGGAAGAGCTAAGGGCCAGGGCAGTGTCCTCACATCCTTGGCGTGGTCAGCCTGGCCCTGGATGTCCAGCTCTGACTCACTCCTTGTTTGGGCAAACCCTGGCCTGAGTGCCAAGTCCCCAGGGTTTAACAAAGGCAGGTCAAGCAGAGATAGGATCAGAGGACCAGCTCCTGGGAACTGTGGGTGCCTGGTCTGTGTTTACAGCTGCTTCCTGCTCCTGGCTCTCTGTCTGGAGAGCTGGGTGTGGCCACCGTCTGAGGAGGGGGTGGGGGGATCCTCTCCCGTACACCCTGCACACTAGTCCTGAGTATACGGAGCAACCACAGGGCACTAGGGACAATAGCATGGGAGCTGGCAGCAGGTGACAGGCTTAAAACATTCTAAAGTTGGTGTTTGGGGGGAAGAGGGCAAAGGTGCTAATCTTAGAGGTTATTACCTTTTAGAAGGTGACCACTGAAATAGACACAGAAGGTATCATTTCCAAACAGGTAAAAGGGCGAAAAGAGAATAAGAAAAATAAAAAATATTAATCTAAAAGAAGACAGAAAGGGGGAGTCTGGGCAAGGGGTGCTTGGACATAGCTGTTAGAAATGAATCCTAATATACCTGTAATGATGGAAAATGTAAATGGATCAAATGCTCTAGATACAGGAAGATTGTCACATTGTAGGGTGGGAGATCCAGCTCTCTGAAATTACAGAAGACCCTCCTACAAAGTAAAAAAACAAAACCCACAATATTGACGGTCATGAGAGAAAGGTATACCATGCAAAGACTAACCAAGAGTGAACTTGTGAGCTGTGTTAATATCAGATGAAATACAATTTAAGGCAGCAAAGCCCAAAGTTGACTTGTTGGAAATACAAACACAAAGCCAAACTTCTAGTAATATTAACAAGAAAAAGAGGAGGCACAAATGAAAACACTAGGAAAACAAAGGAGATTTAACCATAGATGAGCCAGCAAGTGAACAGAAATGTAAGAGGCTATTAGTCAACCGTATGCCTAACAAATAAACTGTTTTCCAGAATGGAGTCCAAAAGAAATTTGAAAATTTTAATTGTCTTACAATGAAAGAAATGTAATCAGTAATTTGCAATCCACCCCTCCCTCGTGTTCAAATAGCTTTGCTAGCACCCTAGCCAGTTTGGCTCAGTGGCTAGAGCGTTGGCTTGTGGACTGAAGGGTCCAGGGTTCAATTCCGGTTAGGGTCACATGCCTGGGTTTTGGGTTCCATCCCCAGTGTGGGGCATGCAGGAGGTGGCTGATCAATTATTCTCTCTCATCATTGATGTTTCTCTCTCTCTCTCTCTCTCCCTTCCTCTCTGAAATCAATAAAAATATATTTTAAAAAAATATCTTTGCTTGCAAATTCTACCTTTCAAGAAACAGATCGTTCCAGTCTTGTACAACTTATTTCAGAAAATAGAAAAATAGGAATTACACACCTCATTTTTACAAGGCTAATATAATACTGACTAGAGGCCCAGTGCACAAAAATTTGTGCACTAACTGGGGGTAGAGGAGGTATCCCTCAGCCCCACTTGTGTCCTCTCACAGTCTGGGACTCCTCGGGAGATAACCACCCGCTGGCTTAGGCCCACTCCCCGGGTGGCAGATGGCAGGCCCGATCCCTCAGTGCCTGCCCCGCCTCCCCGGGTCACGCACACAGCAGGCCTGATCCTGGGGTTGGGGTGCCGCCCCAGATCTCGCACACAGCAGGGACAGCCAGGCAGGCCAGCTGATCACTGCTGCCCCGTCGGGCCACCCTGGGTCGGGTCGCACACGGGACGCCCGGACAGGCCGGCTGATCGCTGCTGCCCTGTCTGGCCACCTCGGGTTGGGTCGCACACGGGACGCCCACAGACCTGGGTCACAGATAGCAGGCCAGGATGGTGGCAGGGCAGGCGGGATGGTGCTGTCCCGCCCTGCCTGCAGCATGCAAATTAGCCACCATCTTTGTTGATGGTTAATTTGCACATCGTGCTGATTAGCCAGTGGGCATAGTGAAGGTCCGGTCAATTACCATGTTTGTCTATTATTAGATAGGATATGCAAACTGAACAAGAACAGGACAAGAAATAAAATTACTCGTCATTCTCACTCATGAACATTTATATAAACTGAATCCAATTATAGAAAAATAAATTATCATAGCCAAGTCGGTTTATCCCTAGAATGCAAGGTTGGTGTAGCATCAAATCACATAATGTGACTCACCATATTAACAGAATAAAGAAAGAAAACCACAGTAATATTTTAATAGATGCAAAAAACCACACCCATCCAATAAAATTAAATTCATTCATAACAAAAAAATTTCAGAGAACAAAAATAGGAATAAAAGCTAATAGAATAAAGGAATCTGTTAAGAAACTACAGCAAACAACATAATGATGAATTATCCCTGCCAGGTGGGGAGACTGCTACACAATGTGCTCCATTGGACATCCTACCTAACCAGTGCAGTAAAACAAGAAAAGGAAATATAAGGTACAGGGTTTGGAAAGAAAAACACAAAACTCTCATTATTTTCAGATGATATGATTATCTACATGGAAAACCCAAAAGCATCTACAAATTAATTGTTAGCTTTAACTAAGGGTGCTGGATTCAAAGTGAAATTAATTTGCATTTTATACATTAGCAAAAATCAGAAGATTTCAATTTTAAAAAGACACAATCTAAAATAGCAACAAGCCCTAGCTGGTTTGGCTCAGTGGATAGAGCGTCGGCCTGCGCACTGAAGGGTCCTGGGTTCGATTCTGGTCAAGGGCATGTACCTTGGTTGTGGGCACATCCCTAGTACAATTAAATAGAAGTAATGAAAGCAGACATCTTTGTTTTGTTCCTGATCTTAGGGAGAAAATGTTCAGTCTTTCATCATTGTAGCTGCCCTTTATTAGATGGAAGAGCCCATCTATTCCTTGTTTGCTGTGTTTTATCAAGAAAGGATGCTGGCCCTAGCTGGTTTGGCTCAGTGGATGGAGCGCCGGCCTGTGGACTGAAGGGTCCTGGGTTTGATTCCAGTCAAGGGCACATGCCTGGGTTGCGGGCTTGATCCCCGAGGTGGGAGGCGGCGGGGGGCGTGCAGTAAGCAGCCAATCAGTGATTCGCTCTCATCATTGATGTTTCTATCCCTCTCTCTGTCTCCTTTCCTCTCTGAAATCAACAAAAATGTATATTAAAAAATAAAAAAGAAAGGATGCTGGACTTGTCCAATGCTTTTTCTGTCTATTGAGATAATCATTGTTTTTGTTCTTGATTCTGTCAAATGGTGTACTACATTAGTTAATATTTGGATGTTAAAACAATTTTGCATTCCTGGAATAAATCTCATTTGGTCATGTTAGATCATCTTTCTTATATGTTGTTGAATTCAGTTTGCTAATATATTGTTGAGTCTTTTTTCATCTCTATTTATAAGAATTATTGGTTGTTGTTTTCTTGTGATATCTTTGTCTGACTTTGGATCAGGGCAATTCTGGCCTCATAGAATGAGTTAGGAAGTATTCCTCCCTCCTCTATTTTTTGTGTGTGTTTAAAATTGATTGATGTTTGTTACTCTTTTAACATTTGGTAGGACTTATTAGGGAAGACATCTGGTCCTAGACTTCTCTTTGTTAAAAGTTTTTAATATGACTAACTCAATATCTTAACTTGTTATATATCCATTCAGATTTCCTGATTCTTACTGAGTCAGGTTTGGTAGTTTGTGTTTCTAGGAACTTGTCCATTTCATCTAGGTTATCTACTTTGTTGGCATACAATTGTTCACAGTATTCCCTTATCACTTTTATTATTAGCAAGATATCGTTAGTGATATCTCATATTTCATTCTGATTTCATTAATTTGTCTTCTCCCTTTTTTAAAGATCAATTTAGCTAAAGGTTTGTTAATTTTGTTGACTTTTCAAAGAACCAATTTTGCTTTCATTGATTTTAAGGTTTCTGTGATCCAGAATATGGTTTGTCTTGGCATAGGTTCTCTGGGCACTTAAAAGAATGTGTATTCTGCTGTTGTTGGCTAATGTTATATAAATGTTTATTAGATCCTGTTGTGTAATGGTGTTGATTCTATCTTCTTGCTGATTTTCATCTAGTTCTATCAATTGCTGAGAAAGAAGTGTTGAAGCTTCAACTATAACTGTCAATCTATTTGTTAATGAAGCCTATTTTATCTGATATTAATATAGCCACTCCTGCATTTATTTGATTAATGTTTGCACAATATATCTTTCCCTATCCTTTTGCTTTGAACCTACACATGTCATTGTATGTGAAGTGAGTTTCTTTTAAATAGCATATATTTGGGTCATGTGGGGTTTTTTTGTTTACCATTTTATTTAGATCATTTACACGTAATGTAATTATTGATATAGTAAGGCTTAAGTTTACCATTTTATTTTTGTTTTCTGCTTGTTCCCTCTTGTTTCTCTTTTTATTTTTTCCTACCTTCATGTGGTTAACTTGGACATCTTTGAGAATTTCATTTTGAATTATATATAGTATGTTTAAGTGTATCTCTTTGCATAGCTTTATAGCGGTTGCTCTAAGATTATGTTATATAAACAAAACTCATCTAAGTCTACTGGTGTTGACATTTTACCATTTGGAATGAAGGGTAGAAACATTACCTCCATTTGTGTCCCATTACTCTTCTTTTTGTTTATTATAATTATCTTAGATATTTCCTCTGCATATACTGAGAACAACTTTCGGTAGTATAATAACTTTTGCTTCAATCATCAAACATAATTTAAAAAACTTAAGAGGAGAAGAAAAGTCTATTGTACTTACCAAGATTTTACTTATCATATTCTTTTGATGTTCCAAGATTCCTCCTTTTACCATTTCCTTTCTGTTTAAAGAATATCTTTTAGTCATTCTTTTAGAGTACATCTGCTTATGACAAATTTTCTTAGTTTTTCCTCACCTGAGAATATATTTATTTTTCCTTCACTCCTGAAGGATATATTCACTAGATATTGAATTCTGGGTTGACATTTTTTCCTTCCAGTACTTAAAAAAAAACAACTGCTGCTTTCTCTGGTCTCCATGTTCTGATCAGAAATTCTTAGTTGTTTGATTTGTGAAGTGTCCTTTTTCTCTGGCTCCTTCCAATATTTTTCTTTGTCTTTAGTTTTTAGTTTATGGTGTGTCTTGATGTGAATTTTTTGGGTTTATCCTGCTTGAGGTTTGGGCAAAATCTTGAATCTGAAGGGGTTGTTTTACATTTTCTTTTTGCTAAATGTAGGAAATTTCCAGATATTATTTCTTTGAGTACTTTTTCTTATCCCCACCCTCTTTCTCCTCTACTTTTGGAACTCCAATGACAAGGATGTTAGATCTTCTGTTATGATCCCACATTTCCTGAGGCTCTTTTTTTAGTTCACATTCTCTTGTTTATATGTGATAATACTATTATTCTATCTTCAAGTTTACTGATTATTTCCTCTGCCCTTCCCCCATTTTGAGGATGAGCAAAACTCTAATCTGCTGTTAGTTCCATCCATCTTGGTCAGAATCAGAAGCTCTCCTTGACATGAGGCAATGCAGAAGAAAACTATAAGAAAATATGACTTAATAAGTTAATTAAAAAGTCCTTCTGGATATAGAAGGACTTTTTTTATTAAAAATAAAGATAGAGCCCTGGCCAGTGTGGCTCAGTTGGTCAGAGTGTCATCCCACACACCAAAAAGGTAGGAGGTTCGATTCCTGGTGAGGGTACATACCCAGGTTGTGGGTTTAATCTGTGGGGGCACATGCAGGAGGCAACCGATTGATGTTTCTCTATCACATCGATGTCTGTCTATCTGTCTGTCTCTCCCTCTCTTTTTCTCTCTCAAATAAAAATAAAAATAGAAATCACACAAAAAAACATCTTAATAGATTTAAATACTCAAAAATTTAAACATCTATAACATCCTAAAAATAAATCAATAGATTAGGTAGCAAATGGCAAAAGGATGTGCCACATATGTGATAGCAAGTAATGTTTCTAACATAAATAGTGAGAAAAACATCAATATTCTATGTGGGTACATAGACAATTCATTAAAGAGGAAATAAAAATGAGCCATTTGAATTGGAAAATAAAATTTAACACCTAAAACTAATTCTAGGACATGGACAACAGGGGGATGGGAGCATGAGTGTGCGGTGGGGCGGGGGGGAGCTTGGGGGTTAATGGGGGAGATGAGGATACATTTGTAATACCTTAACTAATAAAAAATAAATAAATAAATAAATAAAATTAAAAAAATAAAACTAATTCTATATAATAAAAGGCTAAAATGCAAATAAACCAAAAGGTGGAACAACTGAACAACCGGTCGCTATGATGTGTGCTGACCACCAGGGGGGCATGTGTGGAACATTGCGGGATGGTGGAGCAGGTGAGTGGGGGCGCTAGATCAAGGCGGGGTGCCAGTTGCTGTCATCAGGGCGAGCCTCTGGTGGTTACTGAAATTCTTTGCTCCCATGCGCCGTGGTCCCGCCTGGCACTTGCACCTGTTGCTGGTGCTGGCCTTGCTTACACCTGCAGCTAGAGCCGGTCCTGATCACTCAGCACCATCAGTGGGTTCGAGCGTTGGCTGCTGGCCCTGATCACCCCTGAGGGCTTCTCCACCTCCTCCTGCTCCTGAGGGGCGATCAGGGCAGCAGCCGGCATGGGAGCAGCGGTGGCAGGATTGGGGCTGCCAGCAGACAGGGGACCGGGGGCCACAACGGGAGGGGCTGGGCTGGGGCACAGAGGATGGGCCAAGACCTGCCCTTGTGCCTACCGCAGCCTTGCAGCCCACAGTTCCTTTCAAGGTGCACAAATTCGTGCACTGGACCCCTAGTATAAATGTCAACTGTAATTGAAAAATAAATTTAATATAAACTCATTACTATACAAAAAAATGCAAATTAAAGTAAGATACCACTTTCTACCTATCCAATTAGAAACATTTTTAAACTGTGAATACCCATCGCTGGTGACAGGCAGTGAAAATTCATACTCAGATAAGTGGTCTAGATCCTGAGTGTGAGCCAGAAATTTTACATCAAGGAATTGTTCCTGGGGAAATCATCCAAAATACCAAGGCTCATGAAAAATGACATTCATAACAGCATTATTTATAATAAAAAATTGTCTTTTATAAAACTGTCTTGAGGGACGGTTGCATAACCAAAATCATCATCAAAACCAATCCATTGCCTACCTTGAGCCACAAAGTGATGCCCACTAAGCCCCTTGACAATCCTTTGCATCCCCATTGTATAGAACCTCAGAACAGATTTCCCTGGGCATGCCCCGCCCCGCCCCAGGAGTGATGGAGATAGACAGTTGCATCCTGGCTCTGACCAACTCCCAAGGCCATCTTGCAGGCAGTTAGAAACAATAATCAAGAGGATGTTTTTAACAAAGTAGGAACATGTTTACAATATGATGCAAAATGAAAAAGGAGGATCCAGAATCACTCTATGATTAAGTGCAAAGAGTATAAAATTGTTGCAAAATGCAGAGAAGGAAAGAAACTGAGAAGGAAAAGGTTGGGAGAGGCAGTGCAGGCACTATGGGTGCGGGGGTGGGGGGCCGTGAGGGCACTGCTGTTATTTCACAGAGTCTTGGCTGGCCTCCTCCAGGCTCTGGGGAGGGGGGAGGGGTGCAGTTGTGAAGGCACAGGGGTCTACAGCATCCAGGGGCTCTGTCAACCAGAGCTCTCTGCCCCAACCAGGGAAGGTAAAGCCACAGTGCCCTCCAATCTGACAAACAGCCAGTGGTGCCCACTCTCGGGGAGGGAACTGAAGTCAGATGATTTGTGAAGGTCAAGGGAGCCAGGAAGATGTCTCAGGAACCTGGAGGGCACTCAGGAAAGATAGCAGAGGACCCAGGATCAGTGATAGCCTCCTCTCCAATCTTGCAGCCTTCACCATAGAGGACTTTGTAACCAATGGTGAAACTAAGGCAAGGAGAGGCCAACTCACTAGTCTGAACGGTGAATTCACTGGCTGTTTGCTAAACGGTGTTCTGTGCATAAGTGCAGGTTGTGCCCCTCCCATGCAAGCGCCTCAGGCCCCCAGAGCAGGGCAGAGTGATACCTGGAACCAGAGCTGCTTCTTGAAGCACTGTCTTGTTCCAAGAAACATCTGCATTGGAGGAAAACATCCTTACCTATTTCAGAGCCGAAAGATAGAAGAAATGTTGGTTTTCACTTCCCCTGAAATGAATTCCCTTAACTTGGAGCTTCCCAAAACTCAACCCCAAGGACTCTGGAGCCTAAGTTTAGATTGTCCTTGGAAGGTCACCGGATAATCCTGGCTCGGGGTCAGCCAGCAGCTGCTCAAGATAATTTTGCTTTTCTGCTGACTCGGGCCTTTCCCTCAGACAATTAATGAGATCCTGCTGCACTTCCCCCGGGAAAGAAGAGAACAATGGCTGTAAATGAGCAGGTGGCCTTGGCTGGTGGGAGCCCCTTGCCACAGATCAGGGATTGACGTCCCTGCCTAGCCCTGCACCCTCTCTGAACTGGGCTTCCAGGCCCTCCCCCTTCCATCTGGCCTGAGCAAGCTCCCTCTTGGGGTTCCACCCCTTCCTACCTCTGGGCTCTTGCTGGAACTCCTTCCCAGATCTTAGCTCCTCAGAGAGGCCATCACTGCATCACATGGCTGTCTCTTTCACCAGGCAACAGGCACACCTGAAAGGCCTTACCCAGTTGCTGGTTGAGGGTGGGAGCTCCCTGGGTTGTGCTCCACTAAAGAATGTGCTCAGCGTGCAATAGGTCAGGAGATCCCCCTGAGTGGAAGGAAGGGTGGGCTGTCCTCATGCCTCCCCTCCCTAACCCCTCCTCCACCCTGCCCTTGGTATGAGCTGGCCTGTCTGTGGTGGCTCTGGTTCCACTGTGGTGTTGAGGTAGAAATCAAGATTGTAATAGGTGGAACCTGTCAGTCCCAGGATACTGTGACCCCCAAGATACTGTGATCCTCAAGATACTGTGATCCCCAATGTACTGTGGGGCTGTCCCAAAGAGTCATGAGATTGCTGGGGGCACCATGGGCTGCCAGGCTGGAGGTGGGCCCAAAGATGGGCCCCAAAGTGGTAGATGGAGGGAGGCAGGTGGGCAGGTGAAGGGGAGAGCCTCATGCAGCTGCACCCCAAGCTGGCTGAAGGAGCAGCAGACAGGCCCCTACCTGGTACAGATGCATGAAGATGGCCACTGTGTTGAGATTCGTTCCTGGATACTGATGGAGAAAACCAACAAGCAGATGGACAGTTCCAGCTTGGACCTCTGGGAGCAAGGCTAGGGGACGAGGCAGAAAAGCCTCTGAGTGGAAGTGGCCTCAGCAACACAATGTAGAAGATGAGCAGGCCCCAAGCCAAGGGACAAGCACTGAAGGCAGAAAAGGCTGTGGACGGGAGACAGACCAGCCTGAGGGCCCAGAGGGAGGCACGTCTGGGCGGAGCTTGGAGTGTGCAACACAGCCAGGCACAGGTCACCCTAGGCCACTCCCAGTGATCAGCACTTGGTCCTTGGGCAGTGAAGAAAGCCATGGAGGATTTTAGGCAGTGTGAGTCAGGGAGGGGACTGCTGGGATGGCCCAGCTACCTTGAGAACAGCCCAGTGGGCAAGGGTGGGGCCCAGACAGTCAGGCCGCAGAGGGCGTCCTGGGAAGAAGGCAGTGTGGATGTAGAGGGGGGCCTTGGGCAAAGTCCCTGGACTTGGGGAAGCAGGACTGAGAGGGTGGGGTGAGTGGTATAGCTGGGCCTCCTGGAGTGGATGGCAGAGGGGATGTCCAGGAGGGTCTGCATAGTATTGGGGGAGAGGGGGAGGAGATAGTTTGCAGCAGGAGGGTAGCAGCCAGTGAGGTGGTGGCTGGGAAGAGGCTGTGGTTCTTGGTGCTGGGAGGTAAGGTAGGGGTAAGGAAGGGGGTAAAACTTCCCTCCACATCCCACCCCTGCCCGCAGGGCCCAGCAAACGTGCCTTCCTCCCTGTGCTGGAGGAACAGGGTATTGGCCTTACCTCAGAGCCACCTGAGGAAGGAGAGGGATCCTGCACCTGGGAGCGACA
>NW_005871324.1:1272015-1321535 GCF_000147115.1 Myotis lucifugus | reverse complement strand
TTTGGTTATGTTGGGTTTTAGAGCAGAAGAGATCTAGGTTACTAGGGACCCCAGTCCAGGACAGAGTAGACTTTACTGGAAACAAGGGGGTTGACATATAGTGAGGATGGGGTTGCCAGAAAGGGCTGGTGCCCCCCATGGGTTGTGGGCTGCAGGTTCAGAAAGACCCACCTGTGGGGCTCCTGTGTTCATCCTGGTAGGCCTTTCGAGAAACTGCTGGGCCATTGTGCAGAAGAATGCCCGGAAATCCCGAACCTCCCTCCTCTAGTGAGGATGGAGGCTCTTCCTCCTGGCCAGGAAACTCCAAGTTGGCTTCCGGAGTTTGGTCTGGGGGCTGGGGTATCAGAGTTACCACTGGTGGGAGGGCAGAGCACAGCCCCTCTGTCCCTTTATGTCTCTCCTGTCTGAGGCCAGAGTAGGCCTTGGAGCTGGGCCACCGCAGTACAGCCTGTATGCTGGGTCATTGGGGAACACTGGAGACTTTCTGAAGGGGTGTCGCTTGAGCTGGGCCTCCCACGATGGGGGATGGGCAGCATCTTAGGAAGAGGAGCAGTCTGCGAAGGTTGGGAGGTCTAGAAAGTCTCCAGGGCGGCAGCAGACTGGGAGGAGGGCTTTCCCCAGAGACCGTCTGTGCCTCCTGCTTCGTGCTGGGGGCCTCAGGCCCCAGGGAGGCAGTGATTGGGTGGGCAGTGGTGCTGGGAAGGACCTTGGACGAGGCTGGAGGCCAGCCTGACTCGCACAATTCTGCCTGGTCTCTCCGCCTGTGGGAGAGCCTGCGCCAAGACTCAGAGGGGCGCCGAGCAGTAAGGATGCGGTGAAGGGTCTGGATCCGCTTAGGCTCCAAGGCGAGCTTGGGGAAGTAACCACAAGAGTCCCACACGCAGGCCTCTACGCGGTGGTGATGGTGGGGACTCCCTCATACCTTGGCCGGGGAAGAGTGGAGCTGGCCTGGGGATGGAAACCATCAGGGCTCTTTCCGGGAAGTGGCGGGGGAAGTTGGGGATCAGCTCCTAAAATGGCGAGGCGGGGACATGCAAGGAGGTGGCCGAGGAGGAGCGCGCTGGCAGCCGCCCCAGGCCAACCCAGAAAGAGCTCAGCCACAATTAGACAACCGACAGCGGTGGTGGCTCGGGGGTGGAGGCCGTGCGGGGAGCGGTCCCCCGGCTCTCCGCTATCCTCACTCGCGGTAATTTTACTACCTGCCGGCTACTGGGGGGCGTCATGATTGGCTGCGGGTCGACAGCTTCAGCGCGGATTGGCTGCTCGGGCCAGGAGGCCGGACCCGAGTCCGCCCCCCGAACTTTCAAAGGGGAGGGACCCCGGGAGGTGCCAGCAGACGCGAAGTCTGTGTTCAGGCCAGTGGAGCAAGCTGAGAGGTCAGTGAGCCGGCAGCGCGGGCGCAAGGGCACCAGAATCCACGCAGGGCACCGATCTGCTCGGCCAAGGCACCGCCGCGCCCCCCGCGGAGGTCCCGGGGCCATCGGGCGCGCGTCTCACCTCCAGCCATGGGGTCGGCGGCGCTGGAGATCCTCGGCCTGGTACTGTGCCTGATCGGCTGGGTGGGCCTGATCCTGGCGTGCGGGCTGCCCATGTGGCAGGTGACCGCTTTCCTGGACCACAACATCGTGACGGCGCAGACCACCTGGAAGGGGCTCTGGATGTCGTGCGTGGTGCAGAGCACGGGGCACATGCAGTGCAAGATGTATGACTCGGTGCTGGCGCTGAGCGCCGAGGTGCAGGCGGCGCGGGCGCTCACCGTGGGCGCCGCACTGCTGGCGCTCCTCGCGCTCTGCCTGACCCTGGCGGGCGCGCAGTGCACCACCTGCGTGGCCCCGGGGCCCAACAAGGCGCGCGTGGCTCTCGCGGGCGGCGCGCTCTACGCATTCTGCGGGCTGCTGGCGCTCGTGCCGCTCTGCTGGTTCGCCAACATCGTGGTCCGCGAATTCTACGACCCGAATGTATCCGTGTCAAACAAATACGAACTGGGAGCAGCGTTGTACATCGGCTGGGCCGCCTCGGCGCTGCTCATGTGCGGCGGGGGCCTCGTGTGCTGCGGCGCCTGGGTCTGCGCGGGCCGCCGGGACCTCAGCTTCCCCGTCAAGTATTCGGCGCCGCGACGGCCCGCGGCCGGCGGCGACTACGACAAGAAAAACTACGTCTGAGGGCGCCAGGCACGGCGGGGCCCCTCGTGTCAGCGACGCTCACAAGCCGGAGTACTGCCATGGAGCTCCGCAGCCTGTCCACTCCGACCGTTACTCGCTGGGTCCTGGGCGGTGCCCTGCCCTGAACAGGCGACACGCACTTGGGAGGACTTGCTCGATTTCTTTTTCTGGGGGCATTGTTGGCTCCGACGTGGGTGGGGCTCAGATTCCTTGGTTGTGTGGGCGCTGGACCAAAGATGCCACTTCTCTCCCCGTCCCCACCAGCGGTTTCTGCTGATTCCAGAGGGTCAGACTGAGGGCCCGGGGCCCCCAGCCTGGGTTGCATGAAGGATGTGTACAGCTGGCCTTTACCGCCATCAGCAGGCCCTGAGCCTCGGGGGCCCAAGAGACTTGGTCTGGACCTCCCTCCCTCCCTCAACCCAGCAGCTCCCCAGGCCAAGATCCTGAGTGTGGGGCTTGGGTGCTGTCCTCCTTCGCCGTTTGGGGGAGGGTAAGAATTTGTTTAGTAAATGGTTTGAAAACCCTCCCACCTGTGTTCTGTTGTCTGTGCTGTACCACCTGTACCCAGCAGCCCCCATTCATCCACCCACACATGGACTCCTCCTGAAAGGCTCCTGTGGGGACCTTCCACAGCTAGCTCGAGCCCATCGATCCCACCCACAGCCTTTCCTTGGGTCCTCTCTGCCACATGATCACCTTCCTGCTGGGTAGGAAACAGCCAAAGCTCGCTGCAACCCAGGAAGACCCTGTAGTCAGAAGAGCCTCTCTGAGCCATGGGACCTGGGAGGAAGGGGTGGTCACCCCCCCCCCCCCCAAGCCAGTGAGTGGTGGGCTTGAGATGCAGGAAGTGCTGAGGGTGGACTGCCAGGCTGCTGCTGGCTTTGTTTAGAAGAGGCTGGGCTCCACAGGGTGGGTGTTTTCCACCTGCCCCCTCATGGCTCATCTATCTCTGGGTCACATTAAATGGCCACAGACATCTGTACACCAACTGGGCCTGTCAGCTGGGTGCAGTGGGAGCAGGGGCGAATCCAGGATGTGTGCTGGGTGGGCTCCGGCAGAGCTAGCTGCAGGCCGACAAGCTTGTTGCCATGGGAGGAGGCCTCATGGCCAGTGGCTCAGCTCCAGCCCATCCTGGCTCTTCTGCCAGTCTCGTTCCACTGTGCCCAACCTGATGACCATCCCAGACTTGTGCCATCAGCACCTGCTGGGAGCCCTCTGTATGACCCTCCTCCTGTAGGTGGGACCCCTGGGAGCTATGCTGTCCCTGGTCAGGCACCTGGGGGTGGTTGTGGATCCCAGAAGAGCAGAGCAAACCAGAGCTATTACAGCAACTGAAAGCTCGTTGCTTCCAGCCCTGTTCTAGGCACTTGAAATTAATGTATTTTTACCTTCTGCCAGACTAGGATAGAAGAGAGCAGTGGACAGAAGCAAAGGAGGTGTTCCAAGCCTGGCCAGCAGGAAGGTTTGGCATCTGCCCCCAACCCTGGCCCTGTCCAGAAATGCCAGTGTCATGTCCAGTAGCAAGGAGTCTCCCAGGCTTGGTCAGGCCTCTTGGGGGAAGGGTTGATAGAGAGAACCTGAAGACATGGGCTCAGGGTGGCCACAGCAGAGCCAGTGAGTGGGACTTCCCAGGAGGCTGAAACATCTGGTGGCCTGAGCTCCCAACAATGGGATGAGCTGCAGCAGGAGGGGCCCCACAGTACAAAGGACCTCAGCAGCCTGCCATGGCCTGTGCAGCAGGGACCAAAAACAGCTCCTGTGGGAGTCTGTCATTCTGGTTCTTGCACTGCTGCTCCTGGCTGCTGGGGCCAGCTAATGCTGGCTACAGGGTATTTGGCCAAGAGCAGTCTGCATCCCACACAAACCCATAGCTCTCCAACTCTTTCAGGTCTCAGCTGGGGTTGTGAAGCCAGCTGCAGACAGCTTTTGCAAACAGCCAGGGTGGGCAGCTTGAGGGCGAGCCCTGGAGAGCCAGGCTGCTGCCACCTGACTGATGCCAAGAACAGGGTGCAAAGTCCACTGCCAGAGGTCAGGAGAGAGAAGCTGGCCCCCATTGCAGCCAACCTCACTGTGCCCACTACCCTTTCCTAAGGGCTGCCTTGAGTCTTGGCCACACCCACCCACAGCCTCAATTTCAGGCGCCACTCTAAGCTTTCCCCTCCACAACTTACAGCCTGCTCAAACTACTCAGCCTCCACCTGCCCACGGCCCCAGGTGCTGCACTCAGGTGGCCACGTCCCTCCAGCCTGCTTGCCTCCCTGGCACCCAAGCTCCCAGGTGGTAACCACAGACAAGCTCAGCCCCTTGTATGAACTCTCTCCTCCCCTAAAACTGGTGAGGTATCTGACAGACCTCCCAAAGAGCAGGAATAGATGGGAGCAGGGAGCATCCTTGCCTCCAGATCATGCTCCAGAGACATCTGGGAGAGTGGGACCGGTGGATCCCATGGCTCCTGGAGAACTCTCGCTGTTCTGAAGACTTAGGAGGTCACCAAGGTCCTGTCTAGCTCGGACCTTCTGTGACAAAGACACAGGTGAAGCTGACCTTGGGGGCATCGTGTCTCTATCAGCAGCCCTTCTGGCTTGGGCCTCACTGTGTGCCTGTGGGGTTGGTGATGCATGGACACATAGGTGCTGAAGTGTGAGATGACAGTCCTGGGGTGGCTGATCAAGAGAGTGGGACATGGTCAAGAGAGTGAACTTGAGATGTTGCCAAGGCCAAGAGGAAGTGGTGGGCGAGTGGACACAACCAGGTTCTGGCTGGCATTGCTGGGCAGTGATTGGCGCAGTGCTATATAGACACCCAGATGATTGGCCTCTGCCCATTGCTGTCCCCATACCCCCCACCTGTGCTGATTTCCTGTGGGGCCTGCGGGTGTCCAGGGCACATGATCAAGGCTTCTATGCATCCACAGAAGGCTCCGAGCACAACTAAGTGCTTGCCCTGTGACTGGAGCAAAGGTTGGCACACCGAACCTAAAATAAGCCTTTTATTCCATTAAAAACCACTGTCCCTGCATTTAAAACTGTACCCATAACTTACAATCTAAATAAAAAGCTTATTAATATAAATAAGGAGAAGGAGGTCATTTCTGAAGATATCCAACTCTGAAAAAGAAAAGAAAGAAAGAAATTTCAAACAATTATTATGTCTCCCCCAAAGTAAATAATACATTGCTGGGCCTTCCCTCCGACATGCCAGGCTGCTGCTTCTGAGTAGCCCCCACCACTCACTGACCCTGCCCTCCTGACTGTACCCCCTACCCAGGTCCAGGCTGTTATCTGCTCGAGAACCCCAGAAGGCCTTCTGGACCCCCAGCACCTTCTTACTTGCAGATCTTACCCAGTGGCTTGTCCAGCCTCAGCCCCATGGTGACCCTCCCCTTGCCTGGAGTGTCTCGCTGCCACCCCCGGCACACTACTCCTCACCCTTCCTGGCTGAGCCACCTTGCACCCTGTCTTTGTGGAAGGACATATCACTGAGCAGACTGCAGGAGAGGGACTGCCTCAAATGCCAGCCTCACTGCCGGGGAGCCCCATCTGTAACCTTTGACTGGATCATCTGCTCTTAGTTTCCAGCTTATCATGGACGGGGGAACAGGGGGACTCTGGACCGGCATGAGGACCCCCTATGTCAGAGCCTTGACAGGCTCATCTGCCACAACAGTAGCCCCAGCCCAGGCTCAGGGAGATGCAGGACTAGGTGTGGGCATCCACTGGATGGGGGGCCCTGTGCTGAGAAGTGGTCACTAGACACAGAGCAGCCCCTGACCTGGTCAGCTGTGGCCTTTCCCGAGGAGCCCGTCAGTTACAGCCACATGCTGGTTCAGGCCCTCGGACAGCCACCATTTCATAATTCTCAGCTGAGTGGCTGACAGCAGCTTTGCTTTCTCAGAGCCTGAATAGAGGCCCTTGTGGGCTCCAGCCCAGGGCCTGAAGCCAGGCTGAAGGGGCAACAAGGCTCCAGGTGGCCTGTGTCCCTGGCTGTTGCCCAACCCACAGTATGGTTGGGAAGAGGGCAAATGCTGGCTATTTCTGAAGGGGCCTCAGGAACTTAATGCAATTAGCTCCCCCAAATGCCCCATTGTGGGCACGGCCCCCAGCACAGAGACAGACATTCTTGGGAAAAATGTGTTGGCCCCAGTTCTCCTCAGGAGCCCCGCTATGGTCCGAAACCCAAGTAGAAGCCCCATCTGAGGAGGCAAAGAGCAGGGAAACCACAGCAGGAATCAGGCGGGGCCTTTAGCAGCACCGGTTTTGTGGCAGGGCTCCCACCCTGCCCCCGCACTCACCCTCAGGACAGGAGGGAAACAAGCGCGTCCAAAAACTTGCTTCGATCCTCCGCTTTCAGTTCAATTACTGCAGTAATGAAAGAAAAACATCTTGTGAGAAGGGAGGAGTAGGGACGGGAGGGAGAAATGAGAAAAACAAGCCACAGCACATTAACTTCTTTCCAACCACCCAGGGCTGGAACCCTCCAGTACATTCCAAAATGGACTTGGCACCCTGATGGCCTGGAATATTCTGGACTAAGAAGTTATACTTCCCCATCCCACTGTATTTAATCCTCAGAAACCTCCAGCTGCCCTTTTGGTGAGGACCCTCCAGGCAGCCAGGGGAACAGCACTGACAGGCAACAGAGGGGATACAGGGATGACTTTTAACACCATAGTCCTGGGCACAGATAGGCCTTCCACCCTGCTGGACAGAGTGCTGCCCCACAGTGGGTTGTGAGAGGCCCTGAAGCCAGCCTTCCGTCCTGTTCTGGCCAGTTCCTCAGATTAAGTGTCCTCTCTTGTAGAAGGGGGACACAATGCGAATTGCCTTTACTTCTGGAGGGCATCAGGCTCAGAAAAACACATGGGCCCTCATTAAAGGGCAAACTGTCCTGGCCTGGTCCTGCAGCTGTCTGTGCCATGAGTCACAGCTCCAGGAGCCTCAAGCTCAGCTCACCCAGGCATACTGGCCAGGGCTGCCCATGATCTCCACCCACAGGGGAAGCCAAGCAGCTCCTGGCCCACAAACCCTCCCCAGGTATAGCTAGGGCATCCTGCAGGTCAGCCAGCATCAATCTCTCCCACCTCTCAGACACGAAACAGCAACTGGGGGGCTGCTGCTGGAGGTGAACCCACCCAACTGAGCCACAGCCTGAGAGGGCCCAGTATGAAGAAGCCAGCTCTAGACACTGAGGCAACTGGAATGAAGACTGGGTCTCTGATCACTGTGATCATTGTCATTAAGAAATCAGGTGGTGAGCCCTGGCGGGTTTGGCTCAGTGAATAGAGTGTTGGCCTGTGGACTGAAAGGGTCCTGGTTTGATTCCGGTCAACAGCATATGCCTGGGTTGCAGGCTTGATCCCCAGTAGGGGACGTGCAGGAGGCAGCCGATCAATGATTCTCTCTCATCATTGATGTTTCTATCTCTCTCTCCTTCTCCCTACCTCTCTGATCAATAAAAATATATTTTAAAAATAAATAAAAAGAGATGGGTATTAAGGACTGAAGTATATTCTCCCAGATTCATATGTTGAAGGCCTAACTCCCAGCACCTGAGAATGCGACTACATATTTGGAGATGGGGCTTTTAAAAAGGTGATTAAACAAGGCAGTTATAGTGGGTCCTAATGCAATCTGACTGGTGTTCCTATAAGAGATTTGGACAGGGACACAGAGGGAGAAGATGGCAATCTACAAGCCAAGGAGAGGGGCCTCAAAAGAAACTGACTCTGTAGATGCCTTGATCCTAGATGCCTTGATCTAGTCTTCATAACGGTTGAGAAATACATTTATGTTGTTTAAACCCCCCAGTCTGTGGTACTTTGTTATGGCAGCCTGGGAAGACTAATACAGGGGTGAAATGTCAACACATCTGTTTTAAAATCTGTCAGCAAGAATAAAAAGCAAATATGGCCAAATGTAAGCCATGTTCCATGCTGGTGTCTAGAGAAGTTTCAGGGTCGTGCAGGGACCACTGGCTGGCCTACAGGTATGATTCTCCTAAAGCCACCACTTGGGCAGGGCTCTTCCATTCTCTGGGCTCGTGCAACACATGGGTGGGGCCAGTACCTGAGCTATCATGCAAACCACATGGAAACCTCAGGTGGGCCCCTCACAACACAGACAAGAGCTGCTGGCCTGCACAATGGTGGAAGTGGTGCCCTCGAGTCACCACAAGCCTGGCTGGTTCTTTTTCTTGACATACAATATTAAGTTAGTTTCAGATGTACAACCCAGTGATTAGGCATTTATATAACTTATGAAGTGATCCCCCCAATAAATCTAGTACCCATCTGGCACAATACATAGTTATTACAATACCATTGACTATTTTCTTTATGCTATACTTACATCCCCAGGACTACTTTATAACAACCAATTTGTGATTCTTAATCCCTTCACCTTTTTCACCCAGCCCCCAAACTGTTCCTCATACCCTCTGGCAACTTTTAAAATGTTCTCTGTATCTATGAGTGTTTGTTCTGTTTCTTTTGTTCTTTAGATTTTGCATATACATGAAATCATATGGTATTTGTCTTTCTTTGTCAGACTTATTTCACTCAGCACAATACCTTCTAAGTCCTGATTTTTAACTGCCACAGGTGGGTGTGGGACCCGCCATTCTGTCTCCACCCCCTTCTACCAGTCGCCATGTGGCTTCTTCTTCATATCTTTAGTTATAGGACTTCTGTTCAGCGAGACTTCAGGCAGTTCTCTATGATGGTTGCTCTGTAGTTTAGTTGGAATTTTGACGTGGTCATGGGAGGGGTACCTACTTCACCATCTTGGGGGTTGAGAGCTTAGGCTCTGGTGTTTAGACCATGATGGGTGAGGCTGGGCCCTGGAGGCTCTGGTGAGTGGCCAGTCCTCCAGGCTCGTTGGTGAAGTGATCTCAAGGGCCAGGCCTATGGGTTCCTGGGCAGCACCTGTTTCTTCTCCTGGGAGCCTGTCGGTCTGAAGCATTCCAGAGCTCCCTGAGCTGCCTAGAGAAGCCAGGCTCAGCACTGGTTCCAGCAGGATGAGAGGGCTGCTGGCAAGGTATCTCGGGTGATGCCAGCTTCCCTGGTTCCAAGGCCAGTGCTGACCTTGAATGGGCCCCAATACATTGGACTCTTACCTGAGAAGTCAAAATAGTTGTGCAGTGTCCGGGAGTTGGTGCCCTCCGCTGCCTTCTCAAATGCCCGCCCAAAAAAGCTGCGGACACATAACAGGCACATTGGGGGCCCTGCCACAGTGACGGTCCCTTCCCATGTCTCTGGACACACACCAGATTCAGCCCAAACTCCTTCCCAGCTGCCAGTTCCTCCCATCAGGACTCATGCCCCTTCCTGGGGCACTGCCCTCTGAGGCCTCACCACCACTCATTGGGCTGGCAACACCTCTCACTGCTGCTTCCCATCTGTACCCCATTGAGCCCTTCTCAGCCCTCAGGGAGTGAATGTCCATTTGCACCCCCCAGGGCTTCATGCCCAGGGCTCTGACCGGAGCCTCC
The DNA here is from genome assembly GCF_000147115.1 of Myotis lucifugus. Lineage (NCBI taxonomy): Eukaryota > Metazoa > Chordata > Mammalia > Chiroptera > Vespertilionidae > Myotis > Myotis lucifugus. Next base: position 1,311,885 of record NW_005871324.1, on the reverse strand, counting down.
TTCATGCCTGTCATTGTGCTGGCAGCTGGAGCAGGTGAGAGGCAGAGGCTCAGTGAAAACTGCTGGGACAGGGGTCTCAAATGAGACCAGGTTACACACAGTAGGATAGGACTGGGAGGAGGCTGCAGAGCTGGGTTCTGGCATGCGGCCGGAACTTGGCCAACAAGGGCAGGAGGCAGGAGTACCGAGCTGCTGAGAGCACAGGGCAGCAGAGAGATAGCGTAGAGCATGGGCCCACCCCCTGGGGACTCAGGGCTGGGCCAGCTAAGGGCTGGCAGCAGACGAATTGAGTTGTGGGGAAGGGGCTCTTGGGCCCACCACAGAGTGGAGGCAAAAGGAAGGACATGTGCTTCAAACTTCCATGGCAACTCTCACAAGGGACTGTGCACACTCAGAGCTAGCACTAAGCATGGTTACACATATGACGTCCAATGACAAAGTGACTGGAGGAAGAATGCAGGTGACTGTGATGACACCATGAGGGAGTGCTTGCTGGCTGCCTGGAACCCAGGCACGATCCCTGGCCAGCTACAACCTGTGTGATCATGAATTGGAGACCCATGGAGAAGCTTTGGAGAGCAGCTTAGCCACTTAGAAGCACTTGTCTAAAAAAGTTCATTGTCTCACCCAATTTCCTACTAAGTGGCCTTTGCAAACACAGGAGGTTCAAGCTCACAACAGTGGAGCTATGATTGATCTGTCCTCTATGGCAGAGGCCAACAAAGGCTAGTTGGGAAAAATGAGGGGCACAAAATATTGGTTGGTCCTTGGCCACCCAAGCTGCCCTGCCAGGAAGCTGGGTGGCAGCTTCCTGCTACCTGCTGTCACTCAGCATCCATCCAAGGTCGCCTTATGGGATTTGTTGGGGAGCACTTGACCCGGGGCACTGATTGCACTTAGGAGGCAAAGATACCTAAGGATGGCGACAGGCAGCCCCTGAGATTAGTCACGAAGTTCTCCAGTGTGCACAGCATGGAGGGACAGCAGGGAGAGCCAGGGAGCCCTTGGCCTTGCCTGCTGGCCAACACCTGGTCTGGAAGGAGTAGTCAGGAGGAGACCTAACACTGATGCAAGAGAAGGGCAAGAACACAGTGCTGAAGATGCAGGGAAGGGCCAGAAATACATTTAGATGTGAGGAAAGCTTTGCAGAAGTGCAGGAAGATGAGCCTGGTCAAACCCACTCGTTATTAGTAACAACAAAGAGTTGGCCTCAACTGGTGTGGCTCAGTTGCTTGGGCATCATCCCATGAACTGAAAGGTTGCAGGGTGTGTGCAGGAGGCAGCAATCGATGTTTCTCTCTCTCTCCCCCTCTCCCTTCCTCTCTCTCTAAAAGTCAATAAAAAAAAATATTTTAAAAAATAATAACAACAGAGTTGGAAACAGCATGAATGTCCAACAGGAGAGGGGATAACCTGCCACCTGTGGATTGAAGCCCTCAAAGCTTTGCCTCATTGAAGAAAAGGTGTGGCTTTGAGGACAAACCTCACCCAACTCCAAAGGGCTCACAAGCTAATGACACCCCTGCACCCCCCTAAACCCCGCAAGCTCCCAGGACATGTAGAACAAGACTCACTTCTTTCTGTCCGAGCTGTCGGTCTCTGGAGGGATGCCCACCACAGTCACTGTGCCTTGTTCCACATTCAGTGGGGCAGCCATCACTAAGGGCAGCAGCTTGCAGCGCCGGTTCTTCGTCTGTGGAGGCAAAACATCCCCAGTCATGGTGTTGAAGGATGAATGCAGCATTCAGTGCCCAGGACCTGACAGAGCCACTGCTCAACTCCCCAGAAGCCTCCAGGGGCTCCATTTCATCAGAAGAGATGCTCAAGCATCCATCGGCTGCTTCAGCTTCCTTCTGTGCTGATGGTCAAGGCCCCACTACCCCTTAGCTGTTTCCTCCCTCACCTCCTTTAGGTCCTGACACAGTCACCACCTCCTCCAGGAAGCCCTCCCCAATCAAGCCCCCTCCCTCACACTGCTTCATCTTCTCCACAGTGTGTGCCACCACCTGACACTGTATGTATTTATTCGTCTTTCTCTCTCGCTAGCATGTGTGCTTCCTCAACACCGAGACTCGAGTGTTTCCTTCACTGCTATGTCCATGATACCCACGTCCCACAACCAAGGTGACCACCTGTCCTGGTCTGTCCAGACGTGAGGGCCGTTCTGGGACTTGAACCTTATGGATGGTCACCCTATGACATCAGAGCCCAGCAGGCAGTGGATGTTTAATAAACATCTGAAAAATGAATGGACCTCACCCATTCTACAGATAGGGAAACTGAGGCTCAGGTCGAATAATAGACCTCACTTCACACAACTGGTAAACGAAGAGGCTGAGATTTAAACACAGCCTAGAGAACTTCAGAATTTGTCCCTAGTAGACCTTTTGTTATTACTTGACTGTTTTCAAGTAATTTTATTGGTCAGTTGATTGGTATGAGGTCATCTCAACCTTCTATTCAACATTTGTCTAAAGTAGCCCCCAGTGTAAACCCTCATCCTGGAAGAAGAGTGATTGCTGAAATGTGAGGGATAATCTTTTCCTTGACCAAACCTGGGAAAGTGCTCACATTATCAGGGTAGGGTCCCTGTTCCAATGCCAGCTGAATTATGGGGGGGTGTCCCAGGCCAAGGCAAAGAAGGGTGTCAGGTCATAGGGAAGACAGAACCACACACAGCAATGGGAAAGTAAGCCCAGAAAACAAACTTGTGCTGGGAAGCAAGTTTGCTCCAACCAACTTCATCTTTCCCTGATCTGCAACTCTGCAACAGCAGAACATGAACCCTAGTCCCACATGCTCCCTGAGGCCCTCCCCATTTGTCTGAGTGACCAGAATGGCCAGCGACAAAATCAGAGCTTATGGGAACTGGGAGGTTCCTGGGGGTCAGCAGGGAAGGGTTTGCCCAGACCCTGTAGCTGGTGAACAGACACAGGCATCCAAGGCCAGCTTCTAGTGCCCATCTGAGCGCTGCTCCAAGAAGTCTGCCCTCTGGCACCCACCCGCCCTGCTCCTCACCGAACACACAAAAGACTTGAGCAGGTGTCTGCTGAGCAGACTCAGGGAGGCTGGCTTGGAGAAGAGCGCGACGTCTGGAGTGCCCTGCAGGGAGAAGACACTCGGTCAGAGGGGACCACCAGCAGATGTGGCCGGTGCCCGTCCGTATCCGAGGCAGCCTGACCTCCATGAGGGAGCAGTAGAGGAAAGGTCCCTGGGAGATGACGAGGTTGGTGCAAAGGCAGCTGGCAATGGTCTGCTGCGTAGCTAGCAGCTGCTTCTTGGCAAGCTCCAGGCCGTGGTATAGCTTGTCCAGGTTACCCCTGTAACATGGCAGACACATGGCTTCAGCACAGAGTCAAACAGAATGCTTGGTTCCTGGGTCAGGAGAGAATGTAGGGATGACCGTTGATTTCTCGCCCTCCTGAGTTTCCTTTCACGGGAAAGGAAGGAGTAAACACTGTATAAACCCCTAGTGATGGACAGGAGAGGTGGGAAGGGCTACTGGCATCAGAAGGCGGGAAACTAAAAGCCGATAGCGGGAGAAGACCCTGCCCAGCAGGCCTTGGAAGGCGCCTGGAGGGCTCTGATCAGAGAGCCCTGGGCAAGGGCTGCAGGGAGGACCTGACAAATGGATTTTTACCTTTTGCCACAAAAAGGAAGGTTCCCCTCTGAGTACATCAAAATGAATCCTCGGCCCTGACTGGTTGGCTCAGTGGATAGAGTGTCGGCCTGCGGACTGAAGGGTCCCAGGTTCGATTCCGGTCAAGGGCATGTACCTTGGTTGCGGGCACATCCCCAGTAAGGAGTGTGCAGGAGGCAGCTGATAGATGTTTCTCTCTCATCGATGTTCCTAACTCTCTATCCCTCTCCCTTCCTCTCTGTAAAAAATCAATAAAAATATATTTAAAAATAATAAAAATATAAATAAATAAATAAATAATAATAAAAAAATGAATCCTTGTGGAGAAGTGAGGTCCTCAAGCAAAGCCTCTGCACCCAGAAGTTAAGGTTCCCCAAGTGTCACACTGACTCCCACCCCTCAAGATGAAGTGATGCCTTCTGGCTAGCAGGCTGTGACCAAAACCCAGAGCTCTACAGCCCCCCCCCGCCCCCCGCCCCTCTTGAATGTGAAGAACCATCAGACATTGAGAAACACCTGGGCCCTGAAAAAACAACCCATGAAGAAAATGAGATAATTTGGAGAAAAAAAGAAAATGAACTCTAGTATCTTCAGAGAGATTTGGGCAACTAGTGTATTCATAAACCAAGAATTGCATGCTATAAAAAAGGAACCATTTGATACTAGGAAGTGTTTGTGGAAAGTAAAATAATAGCAAAAAATAAAAAATTATCTTTCCAAGACAGAATAAAGAAAAGCTTCCTTAACGTCAATAACAAAACAAAGACATGGAAATATAAGACAAAAATAAGAGCTAGAGCATTATCTAGGAAGTCTGGAAAGAAAATAAAAAACATTGACATATATGTGTTGGGGGATAGTAAAGAAATAGCACATACTCTCAACAATTAAAAAAAAAAAGAAATAGCACAAAAGCATTCTCAAGCTTAAAGACACAGAACCTCGGATTGAAAGGGCTCACTGAGAACCCAATATAATACACGAAACAAGATCCACCCTAGACACATCACTAGGAAATTCTGAAACACTGAGAATAAAAGACCCTGTAAGCTTCTTCAGATGGGCTGGGAACACATTTATATATAAAAAAATATAAAAAAGAAAGAAACGAAAATGGCTGAGACTTCTCATTAGCACCACTGGCTACTGGAAGACAGGGGAGCAATGGAATCCACCTTCAACAAGAATTACCTTTTACCTAGAATTCTATACGAGCTAAACCAGCAGTCAGAAGAGGGTAGAAAGAGATATGGTCAGAAGTGCAACTCAGAACATTTATACTCCTCACGCGCTCTTTCTTTAAAAGTTACTCGAGATTGTGCTCTGGCAAAACGAAGGCGTAAAAAAAAAAAAAAAGACAAAAGATGAGGATGCTGAGAAATGTTGGCTCCAAACCAGGGGCGCAGTTAAGGGCCATCCACGATAGCAGCGGACAACAGGCGTCGGGAGCTGCAGGTCCAGGCTGGAGTGAAAAGACAGAACCCAGGCTCTCACGGACAAAGGGGACTTGGGGAAAACCTGCTGAAAGGAGAGCCAAGAAGAAACTGGATGTGATAAAAGGCACATCAGAGCTCCAGGAAAAACAAAGCGCTAGAGCAGAACATAATGTAACCACTGCTCATTACCGACTCTGAGGTATTTTACTAGCAGTGAAGTAACGCTATTCATTGATTTCCATCTTTCAGCATCAACCTATAGCCAAAAACGAGATGACTCACATTCTCTCCTCTCACTCAAGATTAAGTGTTCTCAACCTTGAAAACGTAAAAGCCTAGATTAATTGGGGGGAGGGGGGAAGGTGAAAAGTAGGAATGCTGATATCCTTTTCTTACAAAGAAGGGAGACAGGAGACACTGGTGATAGAACAAGATGTAAGTATGTTGAAGTTACAAAGGAGCTAAAAATAGTGGCAGACTGTAACAACAGGAGGGGAAGGAGCACAAAGGTGAGAAAAATGCTCTTTTGTCATAGCAGGAAGTCAGCAGACAATGTCTAAAACTGACCCATCAATCCTGGGATGAGGGCAGTGTATGACCCAACAAGTCCATTCCTAGGCATATACCCAAGAGAAACGAAACCATAAGTACACACAACTTATATGTGATTCTAATTTGCATGTCAGCAGTTTCGGCAGGCCAAAGTCACATCCACACCCCGGGGGTCCCTGAGACCGGCCTCCCTGGGCAGTGTGAGGTTGAGGGCAGGAGATGGCCTGAGGGGCTAGAGGCCACAGCCATGTCCACTACCTGGAGAGACTGTCCAGAGCCTGGATGAAGTTATCTGTCCCCGAGCTGTCCTTCTCGGGGCTCTCCATCAGTGACATGGTAGCAAAGACCACGTCACTGGCCAGGAACTTATGCTTGAAGCCAAAATGAATGCTGAAAGTCTGCACGCGCATGTCCTTCATCCTGCAACAGGAGGAAGCAACATGGCTGTCACCCCAGGGGCACATGGGAGTATCAAGTTGTGGGTGAGCTCTTACCACTAGGCCAGGACAGCAAAATGTGCTGCTGTTCCCCCTTCTCCAGCCCCCAGCAGCAGTATGGCTCTTTGGTCAGAAAATGAAGGGGGTTAGAAGGCCTGATGTAGAGCCCTGTAACCTGGGCACTGAACGCCTGGTCCAAAGCTGCTCAGCTGGTTGGGAGCAGAATAACTAGCTGTCAGGCCAGGCTGTGCATGGTCCTCTCCCACGCCCCAGGATGCCAGGAGCGGCAGTGGTTGGTAGAACTCGCCTGAGTCTGGAGCCAGTGGGCTCTTCCCCGGCATTCCCTGTGTCCAGTGAGGGACACACTGGGTCGACCTCAGCCCTGGGATTTAAAGATTCTGGACCTTTTGGGCACTTCACAAAGCCCCTATCTGTAACCCAGAGAGAACTGAAAACTTCAGGAAAGGCTCGGCAGGTCATGCTCATTTGTGCATTCCTGTTTTTTTACATTATTTTAGGAAATGTGGTTAAAACTGAAACCTTAACAAAGCTTAGTACAGAAAAACACGTGTTTACCCAAATTTATTCGCAGATTCTTCAATGAGCTCCCGCAAATTCTCCTTCAAAGAGATGTCCATAGACTGAAACTTCTGCTTCACCTGCTTCAGGGGGAGACTGGAAAGGTGGCAAGCACTAGTCATACACAATCTGACTTCAAATAGAGAACACTGACGCTGAACACCAAAAGTGGGGGGTTGGGGAGAACCCCGCAAGGGCCCCAGTGTTTGTAAACAAGGGATATCCCAGCCTGGGCCTTCAGATGATATTCTGGGAACTCAGAGTGAGGAATTTATGGCAGAAATAGACAAAGCTAAATATTACAACCACGTCAGTCACAATGAAGGGGAGGGGCTTTTCTCCTGGGGGACTTCAGGTCAAGGGGTCACTCACCCCATGTCCGCAAGGAACTCCTGGAGCCGCTTCTGCCCGTGCACAGACCAGAGCTTGAACCTGGCTGCAGTGTAGCACGTGTTGTACAGGCTGTCATGGAGGGACCAGTGCTGGTAGAGTGCCAGGCGGAGGCTGGGCCTGCAGTCAAGGAGGCTGCACCGTAACCTGGGCCCCGCCCCACCCTGTGAGGGCCCCCTTTGATGCTCCAGTAGATGGCCTGCTCCATTCACCAGGTACTCAGTTAACCCCTGAGTACACTGGAGCTCTTTGTCCTTCTTGCTTAATTTAACCCATATACAGAGTTTGTGAGATTGTGGGTGTACACCATTACCTCTGTGTGATAGACAGGGAAACTGAAGGGGTTCTGAGAGCCTTATTGTGGTTAGAGAGACCCTTGTGACTCCCTGCATCCTTCACCTGACCCTGCCCTCCACCCCACCCATCCCCCCGCCACCTGGACTCCCTCAGCAAAGGCCCCATCCTCACCTCTCTTCCTGAATACGCCCCTCACTGCTCATGGGGTCAGTAGTGAGGCTGTGTGCAAGGATATTCCCAACTCCGAGGCCCCTCCTCTCACTGGAGGGTCTCAGGCAGGATGCCAGGCTGGCCCTGTCTGCATCGTAGTAATACTACTCCTGCCAACATACCTGCCTCCCCCAGGCCAGCCTCTGAGCAGGTGGCAGGCCGTGTTCTCTTTGCTGCCCCTTCATAGCCACCGACCTCTCTGCCCACACCCCAGCAAGCCCTGGTCCTGAATGTCACATGTCTGGACTCAATTCCCAGTGGGTTCCTGCACCCTGTGGCTCCTCTCCCAGGAATTCGGCCGCCCCGCACCCAGCACCTCTACATGACCTGTCCAAATCCATGTTTTTACTCATTCCCAGCCAACTCAGCACTGGGAAAGGAAGGCACTGTCCTTGCCATTATTCTGCCACCTAAGCAGCAACCCCATCATGCCTCACACTCACTGCTGTGGTCTGATCCAAGCCACCATCCTGTCTCCTTTCCTCCAATCAGCAGTTCAGGAACCTTTTAAACACTAAAAAGTGAACTCAGTTACTGCTCTGGACTCACAGGGCCACTTACTCCATCAAACCCCCAAATGATCTCATGAAACGCCCACTATGGAATCACATGCTGGTTCACTTTTTTCCTGACTTGACAGGAGTCTGCAAATGTCACTAAACTGCCTCCACCACACAGGCAGTCCCTCATGCCCTACTGCATACACTTAGCACCAGGCCTACAATGAGCTCTAAATACACACGGGATGCTTCTTAAAACAGCTGTGGTGCCTAGGAGCCAAAGCCACACAGACAAGGTGAGGCAGAACCTGCGTCCCTAGTACCTGGTGCCTTGCCCAGCCCAGGGACACATGGGACCCCTCTTCTCAAAGCCTCTTGTCTGATGCCCATCCTGGGGACATGGCAGCCACAGCTGCACAACCCGAAGGGCTGTGGCCAGCAAGCACGCCAAACACAGGGGACATGGGCTGGGGTCTGCAGAGGTGACAACAATGCACGACAGAACAAAGTATCTGAGGGCAGGGGCGCTGCCTGCACCCCGAAGGCCTGAGCTACAAGGATACTCGTACTCGAAGGAGATGCGCATGCAGTCCACAGAGAGGGCATTCTCCTCGTCCTCGTCCCGGTGGTTGTGCCGGGACACGTGGCGCTGCAGGATGCCAACGTCAGTCACGTACTTCATCCTGGGAAGGAAGCACTGCTGGCCTGGGTGGGCTCCCTCCTCTCCTCACGTGCAGCCTGCCACGGCTTTCCCCTCCCTCAGGGCTTCCCCTCACAGGCTCAAGGGCCAGCCCACCACCTCTGCCTAGAAAGCAATCATGGCAAAGGGGATGGCAGGTCTGGGTGCTGGGGGAGCTGAGCAGAGCTGGCAGCGGGGAGCTCAGGCCCCCACCTCCCCTGCACTCTCCTCTGGGCACCAGCTGCCCTGCCGTTACTTATTTGAGGCCTTCTGAGAGTGGGCCGCAGCCCTGCCTGCCAGCCACGGTCAAGTGGACAGACCCCACAGGTGACGGTGATCCGCAGCAGGGGGTGTGGACCAGGCACAGGAAGTGCTTCCGAGCACAGGAGAGACCGGAGTCCAGGTCTACCTAAAGGGGCCACTGAACAGGACAGTAATAGTGTGGCTTCACCTAAGGGGAAGCCACAGGCCAGGGATGGCGCCTAGCACTTGCATACACCCCATGCTAACCTAACAGGGAAGAGGGAGTGAGGACCAGCAGGGCAGCAGGCTGGGCCCAGATGACAGATCCAGGAAGTACCCCCGGGCCTGTGAAACTCAGGACCCTCCCACTCCCTCAGCCACACTGCAGACTTAGAAAGGTAGGGGAAGCAGAAAATAGGGGCACGGGGACCTTTGCAAACTGTACAAGGAGGCTGTGCCTGGGGCAGTGCCAGGTGACAGGCTCGGGTCCCCAGGGAAAGGGTTAACGTCTTGGGGCCAAGGTCCCTTTGATTCCCTTGGAGTCCCCACCTGCCGGCTACCAGAGTAGGGATGAGAGAAGGCACCAGCACCCTGTCCCTCCTTGGCACCTGCATTCGGTGGCCTTTCAGCTTGTCTGTCTGATTCCAATGGCAAGCACCAAAGTCTGCCCACTGAGGGGCAAAAAAGGATTCATTCCATGCCAGGCCTCCCTGTAACCCTCACCCACCCTCCCTGGCAGGACTCCTGGGGCCCTCAGCCTCCGCCTCCTGCCCTGTGTTCCCCGTGCATGGGGCACACCTTTTACAGCACAAGGGGAAAAAAAGCCCCCCAGCTCGGGGGAGGCTGGGCTCCCTCCTCTCCCCTCTGGCTCCCCCTGCTGGGGTTCCCGAGAAGTGGGCGAAACGTCCACGTAAGGCCACATGCTACTTTGACAGAGATTCCGGTCCTAAGCCCTCCCTCGGTGACAAGGACTCAGGGCCCAATGCCGGGCCCCTCCTCAGTGGGGCTCTACAGTGACGCTGCCACCCCATGGCCCCCGCTGCAAACTCAGAGCCTGCGGCTGGGCCGTGTACATCCTCCCAGCACAGGCCGACCTTGAACAGCCCGAGGGAGGACATCCTTACTGAGTGATCCTGTCTTGTACCCACTGGTCTGTTAGTCCCACGATGGCCCACCTGGAAAAAGAGGAGAGGGCAATGAGGCCTCGCACAGGGCGGGGCAGGCAGGAGCGTCCTGCCATCATGGCCAGACCCAGGCCCACCCTCAGACAGCTAGTCCCTCTTCGGGGTGGAGAGGTGATGGGGGAGACTCAGGGCTCCTGGTTCAGTGCTACCACTGCAGGAACTTTTGATACACAACGAGGGAGATCAAGAACAAGGCGCAGGGCGCCACTCTCTGCATCCTGGCTCGCCCGCCACTCGCTGCCCTCGTCCTGCCAGTGCAGGACTGTAGCAGACACCATGCTCAGGCCTGGTGCCTCACTCTACCTCTGAGCCCCTCACATTACCCCTCTCTGAGATATGCCCTTGTCACATCCACAGCTCCCTGTCCTTCCTGTGTAAAATGATGGGGCATAAAGTAACAGCATTTAGGCTCCTTAGTAACCTTCCAAGGTTCCTTCTCCAAGCTTATCTTTTGTGGATGAGATCATGGAGATCTAGGCTGGACTGACCTCCCTGGGGTCTCAGCCGGCCCACAGCAGGAGGGACCAAGACCCGAGGTGTGTGCTGTCTGCTGGTCTCAGGCAGTGTCCTTTAAGACACCCCTCCAGGGCCACAGCTGGCACTGGGTACAAAGTGAGGCCCTGGGGGTGGAAGACGGGTCACTGGAGCACCCACCACATCTCTCAGTGCAGCATGCTCCCACCTCACAGGGACCTCTTCAGAGAATGCCACCTGGGGTGTCATCCCTGGGACCAACCCCACCCACCTCCTTCTGACTTTTCCACCCCAGTGTACCAAGAGTTCCTGCTTAAAGCAAACTCAGAGGGGTCACATGCCAGGGTTGCAAAGATGCCTAGCAGGGCTGCCTTGTTCAAATCTCACGCTCCTTCTGTAAGGCTCAGCGGTAGAGTAGGAAGGGAGGAGCTGTATCCAAGCTCCACCGTCCGACCCTCTGCACTGGCCATGCTCCCTCCACACCTGAGAGTTCACGTGCTGCCCTGACAGCCTCACGGTTAGAAAGAAAGCCAGGGCCATGCACATTCCCAGAAGGGGTCTCCATCCAATGCTCCCAGTGGGAACAAGGGAGGTGCACATGGGGACATCTTCCTCCAGACCCTGCCCTCACTGGGCGGACAGAGCTGCTAGAAGGAAGCCACGAATGGGAGTGACCTCGACTAGAGGCTACATACCACAGCATGTCATTCATATCCTTGGACATCATCCACGCCAGGTCGAACATCACCATGGCCGACTGAAAGAAAGAGGAGGAAAGCCTGAGTCCAGAGGCAGCCATGCTCATGGAAGGGGCACACACGGGGCCAGGCCACAGCTAGCCCAGACCTGTGCTGCTCAGGGCCCAGCTGAACTCCTGCAGCGAGTCTGCCCGACCAGAGTGTGCGAGTGGATTGGGTACCAAGGGTAATCCTAACAACTGCCTCTGAAATGATTGTCTCTCCTTTAGTGGAGGATTTAAGGCTCAGAGAGACTGTACCACCTCCCAAGCTCACACAGTAGGAAATTATGGGGCTCAGATTCAGACCAGATTTTTGTGGCTCTATGCTCATTCCTCCTCATGTTCCAGGACAATGACCCCCAAGTCAGAACTTTGTGGTGAATTCCACCTATCCATACTCACTGACGTCCCATGGTATTCATACTGCTCATAGTCAAAGAGGATGTCTCTTCTGTAACAAAATAAAGTGCGACATAAAACGCGAGTCTTCAACAGGGAACAGCAAACATTTGGGGAAGGTGCTAAAATGTTACAGTTCTCAAAGAAATGCAGATAAGGGCATGGTAGTCTTTGTTTTCACTTATTGACCCTTTCTTGGAGTGTATAGGCAGGAGGCTGGGAAGGGAGTGATAGAAATAAAAACCGCTGTGGCAATGGGAGATGGACAACGGAACAGTCCCAGAACCCCACTTCTGAGAAATTATCCCAAGACAATTCAAAGGAACAAGCAAGACCAAACTTGCTATGTGCACAGGTTGTTCACTGCAGCCTGACTTGTCATGGCAAGACACTGAAGTAAGATACAGTTCAAAAAGGAGCAGAATGGACAATTAAGTACATAGTACTTCTATTTCTATGATAAGTTTTACACGATTGGAATCTAAATCAATTGTAAAAGTCTGTAAGTAAAAGTATCTCCATCTGGAAAACAATGAAAACAAAAGAACCAGAGGCCATCATGCTTGGTGATGTATTTGGGAGACCTCTGGGTCTGCTCCTGTCACTCCTGGGACCAGGACTACAAAAAGGATCCCAGGTTCTCCAATGCAGGGACCACATGCTCACTCGAGGAGCCAAAGGCCCAGAGGCTCTAAACTAAAGAAATTATCCTCAAAGGGAGAAAACTGCATGCGGCTCCCAGGGAAAACACAGATGCCACAGACCCAAAGGCAGAGCAAGGTGCTGCTTGCAGTGCACACTTACCTCCGGGCCTCCCACTCTCTTCGCTCCCTCCTTTTCATGGGTTCTGCTACTATCTCCTGATACAGGAGACAAAGAAGACAAAAGTAAGCCATTAGAGCCGGGAATTTATCGCCACAGCCCGAGAACGTTCTGATTTGACAGAAGCCATTGGACTCAGATCCAAAATAGGGGTCATTGCTGTGCCCTGAGCACAGTCTGCTCCACAGAAGGGAAGCGACGAGGTGAGGGATGGCCGGGACTCCTCTGACCCATCAGCCCTGAAGACACTAGGACAAGAGTGATGCTTCCACAATGCCTGCTCAGGGTACACTCTGTCTACCTCCGTTTTCCAACACCCCCACCACCAGGTCATCGGGGATAACCCACCGCTGCCTCATACTGGCTTCCCCACCAGATAAATAAGAGCTAATGTTTCTTACATCCTATCATGCATCAGCTACTATTCTAATTAATCTTTTTTAATCCACATTTGAGGGAATGTGGTTTATTTTTTCATTCTAGAGAGGAAATGAGAGGGAGAGAAAGAAACATTGATGTGAGAGAGAAACATCGATCGGTTACCTCCTGTACATGCCCACACCGGCTACCTCCCAGCTATGTCTGGGTCCAGCAGGCTCCAGACTCACCTCTGACCTCCTGGAGTGACAGGTTCCCTAAGACTGGCGAGAGGCCCAAACCCACCTCTTCTAACCGTGTGCGCTTCTCAGAAGGCTCTGACCCGTCATCCCTTTGATCTTCTGAATGCTCTTCCTCCTCCTCTTCGTCCCTAAAGATATCATCGTAGGCGGGAACTTCAAGGTCATCGTCTTGTTTAATGAGTAGTTTGATCTAAGATTAAAACAAAGAACAATCAAGTCTCTCCTCTCTCTTGACAGAAAACTATTCACCATATGTTTGTGTCTTGAAGAATCTTATTTCCTAACTGGTTGACTCATAACTTTTCTGCACACATAGTCACGTGATTGAGAATTCCAAACTTCTCAGGCATTTTAAAATTTTCATTTCCATTAAGTGAGGTGCTAGGGTTACACCATACTGTCTGCAGAAATTACAAGAAAACTTGAAAACTATCTACAGTCACTAAGTCTTGGAAAAAGCTCCCTCTTAGGCCACACACCAAGCCAACAAAACAAACTCTCCACAACTTGGCCTTTGACAGAGAACACGAAGATGTGCAACCCCAAAGGGAGGAAAAGTCCTGTCCGTAAAAGCAGCTCCAGGCCGGCGATTTCACGTGAGAATTCCGAGCCAACACTTTGTTAACGTGGGTGGGAAAAGATCACCTCAGAGAAAGGTTAGGTGGCTGCTCTGCACCAGGCTCCGTGTTCTGCTCAGGAGCTCAAAAAGTAAACGCAGCAGAGCCATTTTAACAGTGGCCTTTTGCACCACCGCCTTGCTGGTCCTCATGCCACCCCTTGGATGGGCAGGGCAGATGTCTCTGAGGCCCCTTGATAGTTAATGAGGCTAGGCCTGAGCTCCGAGGGCAGGGTTCTGGTCCCTACACCTTTCAGGTCATGCACATCCCACAAATGCATTCCGAGCAACTCCAAGGGTTATGTTTCTCATCAAAGATGGACAAAACCAGGTTCTTGTCTTGCTAAGGACACCAGGTGCAATGCTGTCCTTGGCATAAAAAGGAACAGACAGACAGAGGGGAGAACGCAGGAGATGCATGGGCCCAAAGACCTAGTTACCTGGGTATCATTGTACACATTCACGACATTGACTGGCCTATGGGTGTCACACACAAAAAACATGGCGTCATCATCAGGCTGAAGGATATCCAGTAGGTCTATGTTAGCTCCACAGTTTATGAGGATATAATAACGGAACTGAAAAAAGAAGAGACATTGTGAAGTAAATACATCGACAGGGCACACTAGGCCAGTGGTCGGCAAACTGCGGCTCGCGAGCCACATGCGGCTCTTTGGCCCCTTGAGTGTGGCCACGAAGTTTCAATCACACTGTACGTGCACGCCCACACGTGGTATTTTGTGGAAGAGCCACACTCAAGGGGCCGCAGTTTGCCGACCACTGCTCTAGGCCTCTGAGTCCTTCTGCTGAGATACATCAGATCCCTAATAGGCCCTGACAATAAGGGGCTCCAAATAAGCCCGCAGCTGGCCGGTGCTAAGCGCCTTCATATACTCCATATACTATTTCACTTCCTAACAACACTGTGAGGTAGGCTCTGTGGCTGTCTCTGCTTCACCGTGGAGCATGCAGAGGCTCAGCATGCCCACGTCTCACACATGGAGTCAAGTAGTCGATGAGGGCCCTGGCTGGTTTGGCTCAGTGGGTAGAGCATCAGCTGGTAGACGGAAGGGTGCCGGGTTCAATTCTGGTCAAGGGCACGTACCTCGGTTGCAGGCTCGATCCCCAGCCCTGGTCAGGGTGCATGTGGGAGGCAACCAATCGATGTATCTCTCTCACATCAGGGTTGCTTTTTTTCTTTTTATTTAATTTTTTTTTATTTCAGAGAGGAAGGGAGACGGAGAGATAGAAACATCAATGATGAGAGAGAATCATTGATAGGCTGCCTCTTACACGCCCCCAACTGGGGACCGAGCCCACAACCCGGGCATGTGCCCTTGACGGGAATCGAACCTGGGACCCTTCAGTCCACAGTCCGACACTATCCACTGAGCCGAACCAGCTA
Source organism: Myotis lucifugus (assembly GCF_000147115.1). NCBI lineage: Eukaryota > Metazoa > Chordata > Mammalia > Chiroptera > Vespertilionidae > Myotis > Myotis lucifugus. Next base: position 1,296,663 of record NW_005871324.1, on the reverse strand, counting down.
GGGCTCACATCAATGTTTTTATCTCTCTGTCTCTCCCCCTCCCTTCCACTCTCTCTAAAAGTCAATGGAAAAATATCCTTGGGTGAGGATTAACAAAAACAACAAAACAAAACAAAAGAGAAGCTGATGAGGAGCAGACCAAGACTTCAAAGGCATAACTGGGCCTCTTCAGATCTCAGTCACTCTACTCTGCTTATCTGCCTCTCCATGCTAACAGCATTCTACAGGTTAAAAATTTTAGCAAGTCTTGGGTAGTCCATACTTAATGGACACCTAAATATTAAGTTTTCATTACATCCCGTCACTATAGAAAATCCTTTCCTTATAAATATAGAACTGGCAGAGGTCCCTCCCATCATGACAAGAGCCTCAGGTGAGAATTTACCTCTGCCAGACTGTCATATATATGGCCACAGACTCCAGGGACCCTCTTCCCTACTCCAGCCCCTCACAGTGGGGTCTCAGCTACCCCAACTCTCATTACAGCCCCATGCAGAGGTGGGAGGAATCCTGACTTCCAGTTTAAATTATGTTCCCGGATTCCAAATTGGAAACTGGGACACATTTTCTTGGAGAGATCATGGGAATAGTAGTCTAATCTAAAATAATTTTAACTAGGCCATATCTAAAACAAACAGCTAAACTCCAGGCACCTTACAATGAAATGTCTGCAACACAAATTCAAAGTTAGAAGCTGCCCATAGTTGAAGGTATGTCACCCAGATGTAATGCCTGTTTTTCTCTTTCATAGTGTGCAACATATTTGATACTTAAATAAGACATTACAATTGAGTAAAAAAAGCCCAAGTACTCCAAAATACATCTCGCATACCTGTTCTTTATGTTCAAGAAATGCAGTTTCAAGTTCTTGCCACCCAGAAACAGGAACCAGTGTGTATTGCACGTGGTCACACTGGAACAGGGCCTAGAGAGAGATTATTTTCAAAGCCTATCATATCTGGAATGTCTTTAATTTACCTTGAAATGCACTTAAAAAAAACAAGATGGGTTGAGAGGCAAATGACATGTGAAAAAATAAGGTTAGAAAAATATGAATGGGAAAAACTAGGGGATGGGAATGTGAGCGTTCACTGCACGATTCTGTAAACTTTGCCAAATTTTTTTAAATTACCAAAGGAAAACATTGGGAGGAAAGCTGATCTTCTAGTTCTTCTGAGAAGTAGTTCCTGAACCAAGGGCCTGACCAAAGCTCATGTAAACATCGCTGTACCGTATAAAAAAACCGAAGCAATGATCGTCCATAATAGACTAAGGCAGCGGTTCTCAACCTGTGGGTCGCGACCCATTTGGGGGTCGAACGACCCTTTCACAGGGGTCGCCTAAGACCATCGGAAAACACATATATAACTACATATTGTTTTTGTGATTAATCACTATGCTTTAATTATGTTCAATTTGTAACAATGAAAATACATCCTGAATATCAGATATTTACATTAGATTTATAACAGTAGCAAAATTACAGTGATGAAGTAGCAACGAAAATAATTTTATGGTTGGGGGTCACCACAACATGAGGAACTGTATTAAAGGGTCGCGGCATTAGGAAGGTTGAGAACCACTGGACCAAGGAATCCTGTATTTCCAGCATTACTTACGGCATCGCTATGTCCTCAGTTGTCAGATTTCTCTGTCTCAAACCCAACGTCCGAAAAGCCACTACAGGTCTACAGGTCTCTCTAATGCAACCATATTTTGCCTAGGTTATTGCAAAAATACTAACTGGTCTCCCTGACTTTTGTCTAAACCTTCTCTAACCCACCCAATACCATCCTGCCAGGGAAGCAACTTCCAGAGGCCTCCTCCCAGCTTCCAGTTGTTGGTGCTGCAGCCCCCACCCCAACCTGAGCTCTCACCGGAGAAGGGGTTCCTTACCCTGCTCCTCGCCGCCCGCCCTGCTCCTACCCCACCTCCCGCCCCAGCGCACCCGGCACCCTCAGCTCTCGCCCGGCCCCACCCTCCCGGGGTCCGCAGTCGCACCTGAAGAATCTTGCAAGCGCACAGGGCGTCCACGTCCGAAGCCACAAAGAGAAGGACCCTCTATCGGGGGAAGAGAGAGAGAGAGAGCTGAGCGCAGCGCTCCTAACCCGGGCCCCTCCCGTCCTCCCACGGCCGCTCCCCTTCATCCCTTCCTCGCGAGAAGGCCTCAGGGTCCAAGGAAGGGGGGGGATCACCTGGTTCTGGACCACCTCGTAGAACTCTTTGCGGAAATCGGACACGAACATGACCACGGTAGCCGGACACCCAGGGCTCGCGCAGAGACACTCGGAGCCCCGACTGTGATCAAGGCTCCCGCCAAATTGGGGGTCTTCCAATTGGCCCACAAGCCAACCAATAGCTACTTAGTTCCCGCCATTCTGCCTTTATGATTCGTTCAAATTGCGGCGGCTGCAGCGCTCCGCCATTCGCTGCTGGAAAATTCTGGCCCGCCCCCAACGCGTCATCGACGAGCAGGGTGCAAACAGGTTTGCCCTGAAACGCTACGGTCGGTGGACATCTTTACTTTGGGCAGAGAAGCCTATTACTCTCCCACAGGAACTCGAGGAAAAAGAAGCCATCTCACCTTAAATTAAATATATTTATACATCGAATGAAGTTGTCAGTTTATTATTTCAATAGCACCTTAAGTTAAATATATTTATACATCGAATGGAGTTGTCAAGTTTATTTCAATAGGCTCTCGGTCTACTTCGAAGGCGGATGAGTAGCTTACTTCCGCCCAAATCTTCCAGGTCTGCTGCATTCTGGGTAGTGTAGTCAATAAGGAAAACGGCCCTAGTAAATTCGTCTAGGGCGGGGAGGGGTACTATGAAAATGTAATTTAAAGTATTTTTTAAAATCCCACTAGAGTGGAAACAAGTTCAAAAAAGGTACTTTATTGTTCATTCCGGGAAACTTTAGACCCTGGAGCTTTTGCTTGGCCTTTTCTCCTTTGCAACCCAGCCCTGTGTTCGGCCACTCCCCCCGGACTGTAGTCCGGAACTTCCGGTGAGACTTCCGGGACGTCAGAGCCGAGGCGACAGCGGCGGCCGCAGTCAGAAGGGCGAGTCGGCTGTAAGGAGAGGGAGTCCGAGGGCTCGGGTCGTAACGTTCCCCGGCAGAGCGGTGCCTGCGTGGCAGAGGTGCCATCATGGTGAGCGCGGCAGGGCAGGACCCCGGAGCTGGGGCCGGGTTGGGGAGGAGGGTGGTTAGGGCCCGGCGAGGCGGACCTGACGGCTGCGGAGATGCCGAGTCACCCGGCCTAAGTCAGGCCCGTCTGTCCGCCCGGGGAGCCTCGGGCAGGAGCCGGACCCCTGACTACAAACGGTCGCGGGTCATCCCCACCATTTCCTCTCCGTTGAACTCGAGTTCCTTCCGTGTTCGTGTCCACCCATGGTTTTCGAAAGTGGTAGACGTTTAACAGGTCCCGTGAATACCGAATCAATTGGGTTTGTTGTGGGGAGAAACAGAATGAGGGGCTTCCCAGGCAGAATACACAGGGGGCATCCCCGTGAGCGAGCACACTCCGCTCTTGCCCCAGTTCCTGGAGCCCAGTACCTCCTGGGTCAGGCCTGGGTGGTGGTCATGCCTTCGGCTGCGTAAGCGATTCAGTAAACATGACGGTCGTAGCTAACCTTTGCTGGTGCTTTGCCCGATACACAGCTTTTATTTTAACACCTGCAGTCCCTCCTTACACCTTACCTCATTTAATCCTTACAGTGTCCTTGGAGACAAGGATGATGATTATCGTTTTAACCATGAGAAAACTTATTTAAAGAGGTCACAAAAGTGGGGAGTGAAAATTTGAAACCGAGACTGGCTAGTCGGCTGCGAAGCTCAGTCTAATTACTACTGTACAGCATTGCCTCAGTGTCGCCCGTTCGTTTTTGTAAAAAAAACACCAAAAAAAAGGAATGATGATTAGATTTTATCCTGAGTGTGTTGCTGTCGAATCATACTTCCATCCTCAAGTTTATCCATTTAACAGACCTTGAATACTTGATATGTGGTAGGCAATGTGCTAGGCTTTGGGGTTATAAAGGAAAGTAGGATTTGGGGTGGGGAGCAGTGGGGAGGAGCAGAAATTCGGATTCCTGAGTGGGTTGAAGGCCGGTTGGTATGGGTGTTAAATACCTCGCACATTTTCCTCTTTCATGTCGCAAAGAGAAGAAATGGCTTAGATGGGGCGGTGTAGTGAGAGGCGCTCAGGGAGGCCCCCACTTTTCTTCCTTTTATCCCAGAAACGCTTTCATTTGTTAGGTTTCTAGCCAAGATTTTGTTAGACAAGAGTTCTGTTGGTTAAAAGAAGAGCCAAAGGTTTTAAACTACTGTGCCAGAACATAGGGTGTGAAGAATCATTTGAGATTTATATTTGCTGATTCAGTTTGCTACTTTTGGTAACTACCTTATCAATAGATGGCTTTCCCTCTACTTAATGTATATTTGTAATCAAGTCAAGAAATATTTGTCTATTTTGAGATTTTTTTTAAATTAAATCTTTTATGTTGAAAGTATTACATAGGTCCCCTATTTCCCCGCACTGACCCCTTCTAGCCTGCCCCCACCCCCGCCCCAGGCCTTCACCACCTTATTGTCTATGGATTGTGCATATTGCATACAAGTTTGGTTGGTCTCTTCGTACTACCCACCCTCCCCCACCTTCCCTCTGAGATTCCAGTCTGTTCTATGCTTCTTTGTCTCTGGAATTTTGAAATTTCTTAAGAACTTGGGGTAAAAACAAATCTTCACCATTTTTAAGTGTACAGTTGAATAATGTTCCCATTGTTGTGTAATGGGTCTACAGTACTTTTTTATCTTGCAAAACTGAATCTATGTTTTAAACAACTCTCCATTTCCCCCTCGCCCCAGCCTCTGGAAACCAACATTCTACTTCCTGTCTCTCAGGAATTTGACTATTCGAGGGACCTTATATAAGGGGAATCAAACAGTTTGTCATATTGTGTTCAGCTTAATTGACTTAGCATGTCCTCAAGGTTTATTCATGTTGTAGCATATGTCAGTATTTCCTTCCTTTTTAGGGCTGAACAATATTCCATTGGTGTATGTACCACATTGTCTTTATCCATTCATCCATGATGGGCATTTCCGTTGTTTTTACCTCTTCGCTATTTTGAATAGTGCTGCTCTGAACATGGGTACACATATCTCTTCAAGACCCTGCTTTCCATTCTTTTGGATATATACCTGGTTGTGCTATTATATTCTTTTTTTTAATGTCATAATAATTTTGAGAAGACTCCAGGTTGCTGTGTAACAGCCCCCTCGTCAAAAAAAAAAAAGGGGGGGGGTGGAAACACCGTGAAAGCAAAAAACAGAGAAAAAATGATTAATTCAAAGTTTAAATATTCTGTGGGGAAACTTATGAACAAAATTAAGAGACAAGCGCCCAGCTGGTGTGGCTCAGTGGTTGAGTGTCATCCCACAAACCAAGAGGTCACTGGTTCAATTCCCAGTCAGGGCACATGCCTGGGTTGCAGGTTTGATCCTCAGTGTGGGGTGTGAAGGAGGCAGCCGATCAATGATTCTCTCTCATCATTGATGTTTCTATCTCTCCCTTTCCTTTCCTTTCTGAAATCAATAAAAACATATTTTAAAAACATGTTTTTACTGATTTTTAGAGAGAGAGGAAGGGACCTCTTGGTTCCTGGATCGACATTCAACTGCTGAGCCACACCAGCTGGGCTCAACTCTCAACTCTCTTTTTTTAAAAAAGAAAGAAAGAAAGGGTGGAAACAGATTTTAGGTTCGCTGTAGTACCGAGAAGTGCTTCAGGCAGACCGCTGTGGTCCATCAGGATTTTGGGAGTGTATCTTCTTCGACAACATTTAGCAGCATTAACTACCCTGATCTGTTTTGGCTTTTGATGAGAATAAATGTGTCTTTGTTCTGTTCTAACTCTGGCATCTCTTTTCTCCTTCTAGTTCTCTTTCAACATGTTTGACCACCCGATTCCCCGGGTCTTCCAGAACCGCTTCTCCACGCAGTACCGCTGCTTCTCCGTGTCCATGCTTGCAGGGCCTAATGACAGGTCAGATGTGGAGAAAGGCGGGAAGAGTATGTGCTTGTTTTTATTTTGAATAGTAACTTTTATTTTGAATAGTAACTTTTCCTGCCCTCAGCCTGCAGTGCTTATAGTCTTCAACAGTTCTTATTTTACGTGTGTAACAGTAGCTACTTACACTAAAAATATTGCTTGTTCCAGATTTGCTGGGGTGGGGTCCAAATTATGATTAGATTTAGGGCTAGTAGCCATTCAGTTCCCCCAAATAAATGATAGCAAGTAAAATTCGTTATGAAAGATCATTATTAAATTCTGGCTACCATATAAGTATCATCTAGTACTTTTTAAAGATTAACCGCAACTGCATTTTGATTTCTGTCCTTTTTATTTTCTAATATTTTTAAAATGTTCTTTCCACAGTAATTATGCCACCCTCAGCCCTCGATCAGCTCAGTAAGTATTTTCTACATGACTTGAGAACTGAGGTAATATATAGATGGATGCCATGTCTGGCCAGGAATTGTCCCTGGAATATGCACGCTAAGCTGGGAGAGCTGGGGCCAGTGAGTATTCAGCTCCAGGTCTCTCCCCTGTGAAGGGGATCTCCCCTGACCCGCCCACTGTTTTTGATCCCATCAGGACTAAAGGACGGTTGGAGCACCAATGTTTATCACCCGGCCTGGGCAGTTGATGCTGCTGCTGGATTCACTAGGTTTTCTCCTAGAGGACGATGGTCAGCTCCCAAGAAGGAGCTGTGTGGCAAGGCTCTCATCTCCAGCCCAAGCATCTTTCCTCGGCTCCAGGCCCTCATTTCTCCCCCCTCTGCCTAGTACATCTATCTGCAGCATGTCAAAAACAGAGTCTTCTGCCCCAGAAGTTGTTCCTCTCACTGGCTCCTGCCTCTTTCCCTGGCCCCCTCAACCCATAAATTTGGAGACTTCATACCCCGGCTCCACTCCACCTGAACACAAAGCCCTGAGCACAGGCGCAGCCATTGCCTATTGAGATTCAGTGGTGTTTCTGGTGTGAATCCTCCCACCTGAAGCAGGCTTGGAGGCCACCAGCAGGAGGGTCCATACATAGTGTTCAGTACACTTGGAAAAGGGTGCCAGCTCTGGTGTCGCTCTGGTTTGGACTTTGCACCTTGTCTAGCCTAGCTCTTGATTCATGACTTGCCTCTGAAATTCAGTGACTTCATTTTTAAATGGGGACTCACGGCGCCTGTCCATCAGAGCTGCTGTGTGGCAGGAGCACCTCTTAAATAGTGCCCGATGGTGTGTTTGTAAACAGCCTAAACCCAGGTAACACCAGTCAGAGGCATGAGGTGGTAGCCTTTAGCCAGCAGGGCTTCCCCAGTGCCAACAGCAGCAGTGGCCGTACCCAGTGGGGCCTTTAATCCTGCCCTCAGCTCAGCCAGTGGGTGGATGGAGCTGAGCAGTTCACATCCTCAGACAAGTCCCTTAATAGCAGAGGAGGGGTCAGGGCCCCCAGAGAGCCTACCTTTCCATTTGAGCTCACCCAGGAGCTGAGCGCCAGTGTGAGCCTTGGCACAAGTGGCTGAGAAGAGACTTCGGGGTTGGGACTGTGGTGTTTAGATCAGTGCTGTTCAAACCTTTTCTGTCGTGGGAGAAACTGTCCAACTGAAATCTATCAGCATTCAAGTCACTCCTTGTGATGTTCAGGGGCAACACCCACGTCCACCACTACCTCTGCAGTGAGGAGCCACTTCTGGAGCTCTCCTTCCCTATTTGTGGTGTCATGCCTGAGCTCATTGCTTGGTCTGCTTTATCAGAATTTTTAGGGAGATCCCAAATGAGTCTGCCATGCCTCCTGACTGCTGACCGAAACTTCTGTTGCCATGTCTTCCTAAATCGACAGGCTAAAGTGGGCCTCAGTGGTTAAGTCCCCGACCTGGGCCAGTAGCCTAGGTTGAATCCCAGTGTCATGACTTCTGGGCCGTGGGTCCTGGGCATGTTGCTGAACCTGCGTTCTTTGGTTCCCCGTAGATAAAATTGCAAGGACAGTACCTACCTCACTGTTCTGGGAAGACTGAGCAAGGGCCTGGCATGTGACAAACACTGTCACTATGTCAGTCTGTCCCAGTCCCCGACTCTCCTGGGTTCTGGCTTCCATTGACAGCTTCTCCTTTCTGTGCCCCCTGCACTCCTGGGTCAGGCTGCCAGCAGTCCTGTTTGCCTGCCTGTGGCTCTCTATGTGGGGATGTACTGTGTCGTGACCCGACTGAGAGTCCACACTGCTGACTGGTGTCAGTCACCCTCCATGGTGTCCCACCAGCCTCCTCTCCCGACCACTCCATACCTTGTACCCTGCTCCAGTCTCACCTAATGGTCAGCCATTCCTGAACTGGCTGGGCTCCCCTTCCCTCCATGCCTTTGCTCATGCTGCTTCCCCTGCCTGGAATTCCCTTCCTGGCCCTCCCACCTTGACTCACCTGGAGGACATCCTCCAGGAGCCCTGCCTCCTCCCGCCCTACTCCACCCCTCCCACACACCACAGCATCAGGGTGCACTTGTTTTCTTTCTTGGTTTGCTCACTAGAAACCTTTGAAGGTGGCAGTTTTGTCCAGCACATGGTTGGCACTTTAATCATTTGCAAATAAATGAGTGAACATGCCACTTTTTAAAATTAGAATTTCAGAAAATCACGAGTGTAAGCTGCTGCTGAGAATTTGAGTCACTGAACATTTCCCAGTTCTGGGCCAAATTCTGTGTTCTCCCAGGGAATGTGGGGTCTTGTGGGTGGGCAGACTCTGAAGGGCAAAGCACCACACAGGTCTGAGGACCTGCTCTGGGGGGCAAGGCTGTGTGGAGCCATGGTGGGTGCCCAGGAAGCCACGTTTTAGGGGAGCATGTTGGGGGAATACGGTTTCTGTCCCTTGCAGAAGCTTTGTCTCATAACCTCTTGTTTCTAGGCCGACTCAACATTACCTACCCCATGCTGTTCAAGCTGACCAACAAGAACTCGGACCGCATGACGCACTGCGGGGTGCTGGAATTTGTGGCTGATGAGGGTATCTGCTACCTGCCACACTGGGTGAGTGGGGCTGTCCTGGTCTCTGGAGAGTCTGTGAGCCTGTCTCGGGTGGGACCTCAGGCATGTGCAAGTGTCTTGCCCCAGATACAGAGTGAGGGAGGGCATTCGGAATATCCTTTTCTTTGTTAATTGCTCAACTGGTAGCCTATATACCACAGCCATGCCATTTACCTGTGATCTCCTGGGTAAGGCTTGTTCACCATAATGAAGCAGGAGTATATTTGACATGGTCTAAGTCCGTGGTCGGCAAACTGCGGCTCGCGAGCCACATGCGGCTCTTTGGCCCCTTGAGTGTGGCTCTTCCTAAGCCTTATGAGTACCCTAATTAAGTTAATAACAATGTACCTTCCTATATAGTTTAAGTTTTCGCTCTGTTGACTAATGAGTTTGCCAACCACTGGTCTAAGTACAAAAATTTAGATTTTATATATTTTCTCCCCATTTTCAGTAGTTTCTCCCCCAGTTCTGTTGCAACGGGTATGCGTTTACTCTTTTGCCTATAACTGAGTCTTTTTAAAGCACTCAATTTTGTTGCCGTGAAAACAAACCTTCTCTAGAGCTCTTAGGCTTTCCCTTAAGCCTTTGCCCTTCCTGAGGGCTAGGCGGAGCCAGCCTCTCCACCACAGGAGCCCTCCACTCCCTCATACCTGCTGCCTGGCCTCTCGTGGTGTTTCCCAATCTTGGTCCCATAGGGAGCTCTTACACCTCAAAGCCCAGGCCCAACTTGCTTTCCTGCACTTGCCTCTTGGTGCCTCACTCTCTTGTGTATCTGGAGGTCCCTCTTCTTGGTTTGAGGCCTTCTTCTGCTAATCCAGTAGAGCAGTGGTTCTCAACCTTCTGGCCCTTTAAATACAGTTCCTCATGTTGTGACCCAACCATAAAATTATTTTCGTTGCTAATTCATAACTGTAATGTTGCTACTGTTATGAATCGTAATGTAAATATCTGATATTCAGGATGGTCTTAGGCGACCCCTGTGAAAGGGTCGTTTGACCGCCAAAAGGGTCGCGACCCACAGGTTGGGAACCGCTGCAGTAGAGCACTGTGGGTGGCTGAAGTGTCGGACCATGACAGCTTCCTGAGGTCACCCTGGATCTGCAGAGACCCCTCTATAGAAGTGAGAGAAGAGGTGGTGATACTGGGATATACTATACCTCAAAGATTCTCTGCTGCCCATAGACTTGGAGTTTGGGTGGCCCCTTGTCTAAGTTCTTAGACCACTTTGGATCAGAAAACTAATTGAATCCTTTTTTCTGAGAAAAATCACATCCCCTGGGATGCCTCTTTAGGTAGCATGGAGCTGCTAGCCTGTCTCTTCCTGAGCTGGTCTTCTAGATCCTGGCAAGAATAGGTGTTTGCCTGGGGTTTCCCAGGTGTTGCCGCTGAGTCAGCCCCCACGCTCATGCACTGTGTTGGCTGACTCCATCTCGCCTCAGGCTCCCAGGCTGCTTCAGGGTGGGTCAGCCTGGAACAAGGTTCCAAGAGGCCATCTGAATGTCAGACTTTAGCCTGCCCAGTGTATGGGTCATTGACGATCCTTGATTTCCAGAAGCCTCATGTGGCCTACTTTTTCTTTTAGATGATGCAGAATTTGCTGTTGGAAGAAGGAGGCCTGGTTCAGGTGGAAAGTGTCAACCTTCAAGTGGCCACATACTCCAAATTTCAGCCTCAGAGCCCTGACTTCTTGGACATCACCAACCCAAAAGCAGTGTAAGAAGGGTTCTTCTGGACAAAAGAGGGGTTTGCTGGCAGACAGTCCACAGGGCGCTTCGCTGAGCGTGTGCCTACTTTGAGGAGCACATATTTATTGTGATTGGCGTTGTAATTTGAGAATAATGACGTTCAGCACATCTGCCCTGACTCCTGGACAGTGTGCTAGACGCTCTGTGGGCCTCTTCTGTATGTTCTCGGTGTACTTCATGGGCAACGTGGAACCCTTCCTTCAGGTGAACTATGACACCTAGCCCCAAGCCCAGTGTGTTCTGGTGGAAGGGAGCCAGGGGGTCTGCCTCTCAGCTCCCAAGCCTCTGGTGCCCATAAACTTGCCACTCAAGCTTAGGACTTTTCACTCCAAACCAGTGGGGAGCATTGGTTTAGTTTTCTTTCTCTTAGCAAGAGGAAAGCAGAGGTTTTAGATTCTAGTGATTTTGTGTGTGTGTGTGTGTGTGTGTGTGTGTGTGTGTGTGTGTGTGTTCTCTGAACAATAGCCAGATGTATGTGTTCATAATTTAAGGAGTGACCATTGTGGGTGAGGGATGTGCTGTGTGTGGACTACAATAGCTTGGAGGCCCCAGTTTGGCTCATTGAGGTCATGTGATAGAGTGGTCGCTCTATCTCCTATTTGTTTTTTAAAATGCATGTTTGGAAAAAATACAGATAAGTGGACAGTAAAAGAAAAGCTGCCTCCACCTGTCTCCCTGCACACTCTTCCCAGGCAGGAGCTCAGGAGCAAGTTGCTGACAGTCGTGTCCTATGTGGGTGGGCATGTTGAGCCATTTACTGACTGTCTGTGGACTGACATGTTGAGCCCCTTACAGCTGGGTCCTGGACATGCAGGAGTGCTAGGCTCTGCTCATAGCAGTCAGTGTCCTGGGGCAAGGTCTGGTCCCTTGTCATTCAAAGCTCTGCTTGGAGGTGCTTGTCTGACTGTCAGCGCCTAGGAGTGAGGCCTGCATCTGACCGTAGCCCCTCATGATTTTCTCTGGATTTTTACATTTTTTGCAATGCGTACTTACTGGATTGCTTTCAGAAGCAGTTTCTCCCGTAGAAAGGGCATTACTTTCATCAGCTAGAGTCAACCCAATGCTCCCTAGTCTGGCTGATCGTCTGGATAAAGGAAGTCAGCATAGAGCAGAGAATGTGGGGGTGCCCAGAGCAGTGATGGGAAAGCCATTTCCATCCTCAGAGGCCGATTGGTTTGGGTCTGACAACTCGGGTCCTCAGGAGGCGTCAAGGTCAGGGTACTCCTAAAGCATGGCATTTCACGGAGGAATGAAGACAGCATCCCACACAAGGCCCTTTGCGCAAAGTTGCTGTCACCCTGGAAGGATTTGTGACCAAGAAAACTGAACCTAGACAACCTGATTTTTCCCCCCTCAGACTCTGAGAGCCTCTCTAGGACAGCGGTTGCCAGCCGGTGGTCCGCGATGTCCGAAAGGTTGGCGACCGCTGCTCTAGGATGTGCCATGTCACCGTGGTGGATTCTGGAGCTATAGTTTATGTTTATGCCTTGACAATGTGTGTCTGCAGATTAGAAAACGCATTGAGAAACTTTGCCTGTCTGACCACTGGGGATGTGATTGCCATCAACTACAATGAGAAGGTAAGTGTGTCGGCTATGGGGCCAGCAGGGCCAGGAGCCCAGCTCAGGGCAGGTCACACCTAAACGGGGCCTGCAGTGCCATTCTGGTATTTGAATGGGGTTCTTTTTAAGCAGTGTATACCTGACTTTTGTCCACTAATTGCTGCCTACCATTTGCTTTTTAGAGCCCTATACTAATAATTCAACAGCTAAGTTTTGGTAATTGATTTATTACATTAATAGGTGAATAAGCTTAACATTGTTATCCTTTTGTTTTGTTAATACTCACCCAAGGATAGTTTTCCTTGACTTTTTTTAGAGAGAGTGGAAGGGAGGGTAGAGACAGAAACAGTGGCGTGATAGAGATTGGTTGCCTCCCACATGGGCCCTGACCAGGGCGTAAGGTATGTGCCCTTGACCAGAATTGAACCCAGGTCCATTCAATCCTCAGGCCGACACTCTATCCACTGAGCCAAACTGGCTAGGGTTTGTTATACTTATTAATCACATATCTGTGTATCATGGTGGTGAGCCTGCCAATTATGCCTCAGTTAGAAAGGTCTGCATTGCACCTAAAATCTCAGATAAGCCCTTTGCTGGGCTGTCAGGACACAGAAATGAGCCAGTCTAGGCCCTTGTCCTTATGATTCCCTCCATTGGAAGCAGACAGGCCCTCCTGGAGCTGGCCATCGGTGCGCTCCAAGTGCTGTGGGGCACCTGGAAGCAGAGCCTGGCTACATCCTCTTCCTTATGTTTTCTTTCACTTTGGTTTTCTCTTAGCTCCTCTGGGCTTGTCCATCTTGACACAGTCTTTCAGATCTGAACACCACTTATATTCATCTATGATTCCATGCTTTTTAGGTGTCTGGATCTAGACAATTTAGATGTAAAGTGAAATACCACACTTCATCTTTCATTTCTCATTCTTTAATGCATAGTGACAGATGAGTTCCCATGAATTCAAGACAGCATTCACTTACCCGTTATTCATGGAAACATGTCTGAGGAAAGATAAAATAGTTGCCAACCCTATTGATAGGCCATCCTAACACAGGCATGGAGCACAGTGATGTGAGTACCTCATGTCCCCTGTGACATTGACCAGGATTGACCCTCTCAGAGTTGCTGTCAGGGTCGACCACCTAGTCCTCAGGAGTGACCAGTCCTGGCGTGCCTTTCCCTGAGGCCAGCTCTTAACTCCTTCACACATTCTCTTGTCCCCTCATGGCCTCGGGTCCTCGTGCATGAACAGGATCCTGTGGCTCAGCCAGTCCCTTCCTGTAGCATCAAGAGGACACTTACTCCCTTGGTGTCAGTGTAGGGATCCAGTGTTTTCCAGCAATTTCCTTCTATTTGCAGCATCTGATATTGAGAGCCCTTACTTTTCAATTTGTGGGTCTTAAATCACAATTTTCTATAAAACTAAGAAATGATCCTATTGCCTTTAGCTTTGTGGGGAACATTTTAAGTATTGTCTACATTAACTGAATACTTTATAAGCTTCCATAATTAATTGCAGGTAGCCTTAATGTTATTGTTCTTTATTAAGGTAGTAATGCTAAATATAACTAAAATGATGATATTTTTTTCACTGAAAGGGAAGGTGAGTTACATAGAGTTTGGAAATATAGAAGACTAGGTACTCTAAAGGGCCCTTCTGATAAAACCCAGTTTAATCAGGATAAAACGTAGGTTATAAATGTGTTGGTGGGTTGGCAAGAAATATAAGAAGTTTTCAAGAATCTCTCAGCAAGGCCATCCTGATGGCAAATGACTGTATCAGTCAGTGATACAGTAGGAGATCTCAATCAGAGACTTCCACATTAAACTGGAACTCTTAAAGGGGCCATAATAGATCCAGAGGTGGGTGTTATCCTCATCCCAAAAGAAGGAACTCAGATTCTGTTTGGGAAAGGCCCCCCCAGTTTATTTAAGCCCTCAGGACCGCTAAAGATTGAACAAGCAAGCAGGAACTCATAATCACCAGATACACAAAGCAGAGACAACAAAAGCAGATTTAGACCCTTAAGGAAATTAGCATTGGGATTTTCAGGTGTAAATATGAAATAATTATGTGTAAAATATTCAAAGAAATAAAAAGTGGAATTATAAAATTTATTAAGCAACCAAAGACTACAAAAGAAAAAAAACAGGAAGATTTTAAAAATGAGTTAAAGAATAGCTGACAATTAATGAAATGAAAGTTAAGTCTGGAAAAGCGACTTAGAATTCTGCACTGAGAGGCAAGGTGATAGAACATATGAGGGCTTGAGGTTTGGAGATACTAAGAAAGTCAAACATCCTCTGTAAAAATCCCAGCAGGAAAGAATAGGGGAATGGAAATACTGTAAAGAAATAATAAGTGAAATTGTTTTACAAGTGGCCATCAGCCCATAGTACAGGAAGTATGATGTACATCATACAGGAGAAGTTACAGATATCAAATACCAGATACAGGGAGGTGAACAGAGAGAAAATACAATACTTCCAGGAAAAGAGCAAATAGCAACCATTTATAGTCCCCAAATAGCAGAATATCTTTAGAGGCTGAGAGAAAGTAACCACCAAGCCTTCTTTAAAGAATGAGGCAACCACAAGACTTGAAACCAGGGGGGCAGTGGGCAGCAGCAGCTTGTCCCAGGCTCTGAACCAAAAGCAGTGTTGAAAAAATAGATTCCGGAGAACCAAGATGGCGGCGTAGGGAGCGGACCTGTGTGTGCTGCTCTCTCACAGCATCATTGAAACTATCAACTATGAAGTAAACAACCGCCACTCAGAACCATGGGGAAGTTGGCCCAGTGGGAGATCTACAACTGGAGGAAAAGAAAGAAGCGCAGTGAGACTGAGTGGGAGCTACGGAGGCACCAAAACCAGAGGTACGCAGTCACACGCCACGCGGGCTGCAAATGGATTCTCGGTTTTTTACGAACCCTCGAATCCTCTGGGCTTGCTCAGGGCGGGTCTCTGAGGCCCCAGATCCCACAGGGAGAGGCGGCCACGGCCTTACAGTGGTCGGAGAGCGAGGGAAGCTCTGACACGCGGCTGCTCGCCGGCACTGAGGGACAAGAAGTCCTGGTGTCCCGGGGAGGCGAGGGGCGCGGAGACGCCGCCATCGCTATTTCCTCCGCGCGGGCGACTCCCTGTGACCCCGCCCTACCCTCAGGGCTGTGCCAGAGGCACAAGAGGGAATGACTGTGCTTTTACAAACTCTCAAATCCACTGAGCTGGTTCGGGCGGGTCTCTGAAGCCCCAGGCCCCAAGGCGAGAGACGGCACGGCCTTCCAGCGGTCAGAAAGCGAGGGAGGCTCTGGCGCTCTGCTCGCCGGCACTGGGGGACACAAAGTCCTGGAGTCCTGGATAGGCAAGGGGCCGCTGAGTCTCCACACGGCGACTCCCTGTGACCCCGCCCTACGCAATTTACATTCCCATCTGGGCTGTGCCAGACTCACAAGTAGAAACGCCTTTGCTTCTGCAAATTTTCAAATCCACTGAGCTGGTTCAGGCGGGATCATGAGGCACCAGACCCTACGGGGAGAGGCAGCACGGCCTTGCAGCCATCAGAAAGCGAGGGAGACACTGTTGCACAGCTGCTCGCCGGCACTGGGGGACACAAAGCCCTGGCAGAGATTCAAGGGGCCGCGGAGACTCAGCCAGTGCTATTTGCTCCGCCATGGCGACTCCATGAGTCTCAGCCCTAATCAATTTACATCCCCATCCAAGCTGTGCCAGGTGCACAAAAAGACCCACCTGCGTTTTTGCAGCCTATCCCAACAAATTGCAGACTTCAACTGCTCACAGCCATGGGAGACACACTCAAGAAGCAGACCCAGGAGAACCAGGATGGCGGCATAAGGAAGAGACCTGTGCGTGCTACCTCACACAACAACATCGAAACTACCAAATATCAGACAAACACCTATCATACAGAACCATGGGAAAGTTGGACCAGTGGAAGCTCTACAACTGGAAGGAGAGAAAGAACATTGAGACTGAGTAGGATGTGACACCAAGTACAGAGCCCAACCCAACAAACTGCAGATTTCAACTCCTCGCATAGAAAGAAGCGCATTGAGACTGAGTAGGATGTGCAGAGGCACCAAGTACAGAGCCCATCCCAGCAGGCTGCAGATTTCAGCTCCTTGCATCTGGGAGGGACGCAATCAGGGGGCAGAGTCGGGTCCGGGGCCGGCCAGGGCTGGGCCTGACCCGGCCGGCACTGTGGAACTGCTGTACCAGCAAGCGCACAAACATGCCCACTGGTCCCAGTCTCTTGTGGGGCGCTGGGGGACAGCAGACAGGCAGTCTGTGCACTTGGTGGAGGGCAGGAGTGCTGGATGTTCAACCACCAGGAACGCCTGGAGATTTTGTCTGGTGGGGAGCCGCCGGCAGGGGACAGAGGGCCAAACTTCCTGTTTCCCCGGTAAGGCTGGGATGGCCCCGGTGAGGTCGGGATGGCCCCGGTGAGGTCGGGATGGCCCCGGTGAGGTTGAAACGGTCCCGGTGTGGTAGGGACGACCCCGGTGAGGTTGAAACGGCCCCCGTGAGGTAGGGACGACCCCGGTGAGGTTGAAACGGCCCCCGTGAGGTAGGGACGGCCCCGGTGAGGTTGAAACGGCCTTGGGGAGGCTCAGACGGCCCTGGTGAGGTTGAGACTACTCCAGTGAGGTTGGGACAAATAAAGGGGACCAGTATGGACTGATGAACAGGGGTAGATACAGAAGCAGAGCAACATTGAACAGAATGTTAAACTACAGTGGGAAGCCTGGGGAGGGTTGGGGGGGGTGGGATTAAGAGACCAACTGAAGGACTTGTATGCATGCATATAAGATTAACCAATGGACACAAGACACGGGGCGGGGGGGGCAGGGGGTAGGGGTCGGGGGAATGTCAAGGGGGGGAAAAAAGGAGACATATGTAATACTATTTGTAATACTTTAAGAAATAAAAATTATTATTAAAAAAAAAAAAAAAAAAGAAAAAATAGATTCCGCCACTTTTAATATATATTTTTATGTACTTGAGATTATCCTAAACACTCAGCAACATAACTGGTTTAATTTCTTTTCTCTTGGCTACATTGTATTCCCCTGGTGGCTATAATTTATATATGAATAAGTTTTGGCTACATACTATTCTTAGCAATGTTGGAGTGAGCATTCTTAGAATTTTCTCTCTGCATATTTAAGCTAATTATTTACTTAGAATTAATTCCTAGGTGTATACATTCTGGGATAAGGTTATGAGTGTCTTTTTCAATTTGGTTCATAATTCCCTTGTCTGATTTGAACTACTTTTAGGAAGTAGCTTCTGTTGAGTGATGTCCACCCCCATGGCCTCGTTGTTGCAGCAAGTTGTGTGGCTGAGGAAGGTGTTGTGGAGGTGAATGATGTGTCTGCAAGAGCCCAGTAGGGAGTCACAGTAACAGTGACAGTTCCCAGTGCTGCCATGAAACTAACCAACTGATTTCTGTGTTCTCACAGATCTATGAACTGCGGGTGATGGAGACCAAGCCTGACAAAGCCGTGTCCATCATCGAGTGTGACATGAATGTGAGTAACTTTGCTGCTCATAGTGCGTTCCACCTGGGGGAGACGGGCATTTGGTAGCACCTGTAGGCCAGTGCCCCAAGAGGATGTCACTGTCACACAGTCCCTAGGACTGTTTGGGTGAGAGAGGAGGAAAATGCTGCCAGAGCATCATGAGAAGGCCGCAGACCTTGGGATCCTTCTCAGGGCCAGTGGAGGTGGCACAGTTGCCTCCAGTTCTGAGATGGCTAAATCTACTGGCATCTCAGACCTGCCAAGAAGTGCATCTTCTTAAACACTAAGGAAGCTCAATTTTTAAAAATATTTTTATTGATTTTAGAGAAGAAGGGAGAGGTAGAGAGAGATAGAAACATCAATGATGAGAGAGAATCATTGATCGGCTGCCTCCTGCACGCCTCCTACTGGGGATCAAGCCCACAAACCCGGCATATGCCCTAAACCGGAATCAAACCCAGGACCCTTCAGTCCACAGGATGATGCTCTATCCACTGAGCCAAACCAGCTAGGGCAGGAAGCTCAATTTTTTAAAAAAGCTAAGGAAAGGCTATCCAGCTCCTGAGTAGAAAGGAACTATTGGGATGCTCAATAGTTTGGTGGCTTTCCAGACAATGATGCTGAGCAAAAAAGGGCAGTCCCAAATGGTTACAAACTGATTCCATTTTTTGTGTTTTTTGTGTGTGTATGTTAACCCTAACCTGAGGACATTTTTCCCATTGATTTTTAGAGAGAGTGGAAGGGAGGGAGGGAGAAAGAGAGAGGGAGAGACATTGATGTGAGAGAGGCACATCGACTGGTTGCCTCCCACATGCGCCCCAACTGGGCCCAGGGATTGAACCTGCAACCCAGGTATGGGCCCTTGACCAGGAATCGAACCCACGACCCTTCGGTGCACAGGCTTATATTTGACCACTGAGCCACATTGGCCAGGGCTGATTCTTGAAATGACAATACTTCAGAAAGGGAGGACAAAATAGTGGTTACAAGGCGCCCTGGGTGGTGGAGAAAGTGGCCAGCAGAGGTGTAGATGTGGATGTGATGTAGAGGGAAAACATGAAGGGATCCTGTGGTGCTGGAACTGTTCAGCATCTCAACTGTGGGCCTACACTAGTGAGAAAATTGTGAGAACTTACACACATACACACACACGCACAGTGAGTTCTTGTAAAACAGGAATTCTGAATAGTGTAGACGTCGATATCCTGGTAGCGATATTATACTATAGTTTTGTAAAATACCACCATTGGGAAACTGGGCAAAGTGTACAGGGCATCTTTCTGTGTTAGTTCTTAAAACTGCATGTGAATCTACAGTTGCCTCAGTTACAAACAGAAAAGCTAAGGAATCCTAAGTGCCAGCATGTCTCTCAACTTTCCCTTTCCTCTTGGGAACGCAGGTGGATTTTGATGCTCCCCTGGGCTACAAAGAACCCGAAAGACAAGTCCAGCATGAGGAGTCCACGGTAAGTAGTTCCTCCCTCCCAGCCTGGCAGGTTTGGCCTCTTTGGTAATGGTTTTTGGGAGCGTGTCCTGGTCTGTCCTGACTCTGGGAGCGTGTCCTGGTCTGTCCTGTCCTGTATTTGGCCTCTACTGGTGCTAGTGTCGCCACATTCCCTGCTTTTCTCCCAGCCCTGCTCCCAAGGGATAGCCCAGCTGTTCCGGTGCAGAGACAGCAATAGAAATGAGGGGCCCAAGGGAAAAGTTGGGGTATCCCTGCTGGGAAGCTTATCTCTCATTTTTCTGTCCCATCAGGAAGGCGAAGCTGACCATAGCGGCTATGCTGGAGAGCTGGGCTTCCGTGTGAGTACCAGGCCACATGTTTTACTTCCTGTGCCCCTGCCGTGCCATCTGCTCCTCCCAGCCACTCTATAACGCTCCATGGACATCAGCAGGGATTGGGCCTCTGGGTATCTGCATACATGTATCTGCCACTCTGTCAGTTACATAGCACTTGACTTCCACTTTCTCATGGAATCTTCCTAACAAATCTGTAAGGCAGCCACAGCTTTTTCTTCTTTTTAAAATTCTAACCTACCATAAAGTTAAAATAGTGCAATGGACACACATATACCTTTCACTTAGATTCACCCATATGGCCACATTTGCTTTATCTCTAAGAATATGTTCTCCTTTTCTTGGCCTACACTGTTTAAAAATAAATTGCAACATGACCCTTCAGCACTGCTGCCAGCCCGACTCCCTGGGGAAAAAGGGATGACTAGTATCAGGGCACTGGGAGGCAGTGGAGGACAGAAAGCTGAGCTCTGCTCTGCGGCAGTTGCAACAGAGGGCTTAGTCCATCCACAGGGCCCCAGACTGGTCCTGCAGAGGCCAAGGCCAGACCTTTTAACCTGTCATTGTCTATTGGCTACTGGCTACCCCTGGCGGTGGTTGCTCTTGGGCCAGAAGACTCCCTTCATCTCACAGCAGTCCTGAGACGGAGTTCTCAGCTGCCCACACTTCAGCAGCTGGGGAGTGAGGGCTTCATTCCTGAGGGGGACTGGGTGGCGCCCCCCAGAACATACCCCTGCAGCAGTCTCAGCAAAGCACATACATGTGCTCACCCTCCTGCTTGCCTGTGTAGGCCTTCTCCGGCTCCGGGAATAGACTGGACGGGAAGAAGAAAGGTGTAGAGCCCAGCCCCTCCCCCATCAAGCCTGGAGACATCAAAAGGTGGGTCTGCCCTGTCTCTGGTCCAACCTGATGCTTCATCATCATCTAGGGAGGGTCTGTGCCAGACCTCTGGGGTGGGCAGCCTCACTCCAGCTCTGAAAATAAAGCCCGGTTCAAAGAATCTAGCAGAGTGGATGAATTCCCCACCCCAACCCCCACCTACTCCTTGGGGGACTGGAACATGACGAGGAGTTGCTGTTTCCCAGTGGAAGTGTATCAGTATCTTCCCTCCAGTCCAGGACCACTGCAGTCCAGCCTCCACCCACCTCCAACTGGCCCCTCATCAGATCTCTCTCCTACTTAAAACCTTTCTAGTTCCTATCTAACTTATTGTTCTGTTTATTCATCAAGTCACAGTGTCTCAACTTCCTTCAAACAGGAGGCAGGAGCTGCCTCACAGATGTGTTTCTGTTTGGTCCAAGGACTCGGAGCAGATTCCCTGCTCTGGTGGCTGTCACAGTGGTAGCAGGGATGAGATGTGTCACCTGTCATATGTCACCTCTCTACTATATGTTGGAGCAGAAGGATAATGCTAATAATGGATTTTTTACCCACTCTCTGAGTTTGGTACAAGTGTACCCCTTCAAGGTTGATCCGTGAGGCTGGAGGATGGATTTGATGAGGGCCTCCCAGGCCCCTAGGTGACCCTTCACTGCAGGCTAGGTCCCAAGTCTGAAGGCCCCTGCCCCATTTGCCTTCTGATTCTCTCCTGTAGGGATGCTGGGGAGCACCAGAGGGCTGGCCCAAGGCCAGGGGGTTGACAGCCGCATACCTCAGAATGAGAATCACCAAGAGGACACACTTCCTCTCTTTGGCTTGCCTTCCTTTTGTTTATCAAAAGAGAATTTGAGTCTTTTTCTTTTGGAGCTAACATTTCTCTTCTTCCGTCTTTACAGAGGAATTCCCAATTATGAATTTAAACTTGGTAAGATCACTTTCATCAGAAATTCACGTCCACTGATCAAAAAGGTTGAAGAGGTGAGAAGTTTTATTTTCTAGTAATGAGTGGGGGAATTCTTTCCATTTTGAATCAGGGTATTTCTGTCATATTTTTCTTCATTCCTGGGGCCCTCCTCCTTCTGGTGGCCTGGTTGTCCTGTTGAGGCTGTGTGGAATGTGTGGGGCTGGGTGTAGAGGTGTGCGTTCGGGAGCTCAGAACCTTCATCGCCTATAGATAACACCACTGGCTGACTAACAAAAGGAATACATAAAAGATACCTGTTTTTGAGGGTTCAGAAAAAAACAAGCCCTCTTTCTGCTGGTGGGAGACTAGCTTACTAAGGAATTCCACTTCTAGGAAATATCAGGCTGTGTGTAAACACATTAAGCTGGTCACCACAGCAATTTAAAATACTGCAAACCTAGAAGTAATATCCAATGGTAGAGACTGCCTCTCCCACGTGATGAAATTCTCTGTAGGTTTTAGAATGTACTAGATAAGAAATCCATTGTCTTGAGACTTGGGAATTAAGTTTGAAATAGTTTATATTAGCACATACAGAAAAGTGACTAGAAGTGTTCTTTTTGGGTGGTGGAGTTACAGGTGACTTTTCTTTTGGGGGTGTATTTTATACTTTATATATAAAAAATGTGATGCTTCTGCAAAAGGATATACGTTCACCCTTAGAATAAAGGCAGTGGTAGACACATAGTTGTGATTGTATGTTCATATGTTCAATTCAGTTGATTATGATTTGTATTTATATTTCAAAAACATTTCTTATCAATAATGGGCGTAAGGAAAATGGGTGGTACATGAGTCAGCAGAATAAAGCATTTTCTATAAACCTCCAAGAAATTTCTGAAAATAGTATTTTATCTTCACACAGGATGAAGCTGGAGGCAGATTCGTCGCTTTCTCTGGAGAAGGACAGTCATTGCGTAAAAAGGGAAGAAAGCCATAAGTTAGCCGATTGGAAAATAAAATACTCAATTGCAACATAATGGCTTTTAGTTACTGGCTCTGACAGGAATGAAACTATTGCAAAGGATACTCTGTCACTTTAGGTTTGTTTAGAGCTTCCTGAGAATTGTCTAGTTTAGTCTGGAAGTGGGATGCAGGACTCCGTGGTTATGTACTTGAATTGGGTCCCATAGGCGGCCGCCTCACCACTTCTTGCTTTCAGCCCTTGGGAGCACTCCCCCTGACCCAGCAGGAGCAGAGTTCCCCAGTTTCTGATAAAAATCAAAGGAAGGGGTTGAATTGCTCTAACTTGTGATGTTCTTTTTATTTTATTTATCCTTTCTTTTTGTGGATCTGTAGCTTAGATGTTGCCTTTGGCCTAAAGAAAAGTGGTTTAAATAGATTTGTGCTCTATAAATGGTTATTCCATTACTCTGGCTACAATTAAGTATTTGAGGATGGGTTTTTCTGTTTTTATTTTACTTTTTTTTTCTTTTTTTAACAAAAGAACCATTCCTCAGAAGGAAAACCTGATCTGAAAACATTTCTACTTTCAGTTTTCATTTCAAAATAACTGGCTCCATGAATCTATTCTATTAGGGGGAGGGAGGGAACAACAAAACTTCATGGTGAAACACAAATGTGAATATTAGAATAAATAAACGCTAAAGATGGTCCTCTTTCTCCTTCCCTATCTCCCACTCCCAGTTTAATGTATTATCCAATGTTCTGCTGGCCTGCATATTTTGTATTGGTCTCAGATCCTCACTTTCTATAAAGTGAGATCTTTTGACATGTTAACCCAATTATTTTCATCTCTTTTGTTCCTTGAAAGTAATTCCAAATTAAATTTTCAAATAAAAACAGGGAAAGACTAAAACCTGGATTGCCTCTAAATGTTTGATTAGATGTCAACAGGGATTGATGCTTGGGCCACTGATCAGGAGTTGGAGGAAGGCTTGCTTGCAGGTACCCCTCATTCCATAGTGCTGTTAGAAAAGAACTTGGGGGCAGGGGAGTGGCTCCTGGACAATGTATAGAGAAACGAGGCTCTCTGACCCTGGGGTGAGGGTGGTCAGGTCCAGATCTCCCCTTGTACCAGGTCTCCTACTTGTAGGCAGAGGGTCCTCTGAACAAGGCTCCTCCCAACACACAGAAGAGGAAAGGATGCACCACACCAGGACAACAGCCCAGCGTCCACCCATGTATCCTCAGAGAATGAGCACTGAAGATTGTCATGGTGACCAGGGCTGTTCATCCATCATGGTGATGGGTGTGGTTTCAGAAGGCACAAAGTACCACTGTGACCTCCCTGGCTCTTCACTTAAGGCAGGTGTTGGGAACCTTTTCCCTGCCAAGGGCCATTGGCTATAACATTTGTGGGCCATACAAAATTACCAACTTAAAAATTAGCCTGCTCTCTTTGGTCAGACATTTAATTAACTCACCCCTAAGGCCTTGGCAGGGCCAGACCAAATGATTTTGTGGGTCTTATATGGCCCGTGGGCCAGATGTTCCCCACCCCTGACCTAAGGAGTCTCAGCTTCACTACAGAGGTAGAAGCCCTTGGTGGGTAGGCAACCTCCATTGGCAGGATCACATTGCCTGACATATTGTCATTTTGTGCATAATAAAGATGCTAGCCTGGGTTTTTGTCTTCCCTAGGTATCACCTACTATACGTGTAATGAAATCGCTGGAGGCACACTCCCCTGCCTGGGCCAGGGTTGGACCCAATTGTGGGTCTCCTGGTGATACAGTGGGGTCACCTGGAGCAAAAGTCCTGGTTATTACTGCTGTACCCTGGTCCGCAACCTTATTGTCACACAGTGTCTTCTCCAAGCTTGGTCTGTGAGCCAATCAGGCAGGACTCCTGATAAAATTGCAGCTTTCTGAACCACCTGCAGGGCCTCTGACCCAGTCTCAATCATAAAAGGGGCCCAGCAGCCGCCTTGTAAGGGGCTCCCCTGCACATGATTAGGTTGGCATAGGCTGGAGAACCATTGCATTGGTACTGCAGGGCTTTCCGTCTCAGGAAAGCTTTCACTCCTAATCAGATATGCAAGCGGCCCTGGACTTGTACTACGCCATGCCACTCGCAGCCTCCATGCCTAAGGACCACCCCGCCTCTGTGCTCAGAATGCCCTTCTCGCC
>NW_005871324.1:1262364-1271629 GCF_000147115.1 Myotis lucifugus | reverse complement strand
CCCCCTTTAACGAGTTTTTTCCCGGGGGGGTCCGGGTGGGGACTCCCGGATGGGGGGGGGAAGGGGGTTCCGGTCCAGGCCCCCTTTTCCCGGAGGCCCCGGGCCCTTGGGAAACCTACCCCCCCGGAGTGGAAAGTTTTCCGGCAGCCCCGGGCCCTTCCTTGCACCATTACTAAGTTCCCGGAAGGAGCGGCCGGCGTGCGGGGCAATTGGGGACGCGACCCTGGACCGGCTGTTTTCCAGTTGGGAAGGAGCGCCGGAGCGCGGAGGCTTCAGGGTGCGCCCGGGGAAAGCCGGGGGTGCGTGGGGGCGGGGGGGGCGCGGAGCCCCCCTGGGGCGCCCTGAGTGCACAGGCCACCCTTGCCCCCGCTCCAGGTCCCGGGATTTTGGAGAGCACTGCTGAGGGCCTTCCTCTTTCTGTGCTTTTTTTCTTTCGAGAAATACCAAAAATTAGTCTATCGACTGTGTTTTCAGACTCTAAAAGACAAAGAGGGGAGTGGAGAGTGGTTTGGGAAGACAGTGTCAGGGTTGTCAGCTGACCTGCAAAGGAGGTGATATTGCTGAGTCCTGAAAGACCAGGAACCAGCCTTAGCAGCCTTTACCCAGTCCCAGGGCGTTACTTACATGAGGAACGAGGTTCAGAAGGAGGGTGAGCTGCGAGGGGTAGGGTATGAGGCTGCAGAGGTACCAGGGATCTCTTGGGCCTTTAAAGGGGGTTTGGATTGTAGTCTAAACATGCGCTAGGAAGCATGATTGGTGGTGTGTGTGTGTGTGTGTGTGTGTGTGTTTTATTTAAATTCAACTTCTTAATATATTTTATTTTATTTTTATTGATTTCAGAGAGGACAGGAGAGAGAGTTAGAAACATCAATAATGACAGAGAACCATGGACCAGCTGCCTCCTGCACACCCCTAACTGGGGATGGAGCCCACAACCTGGACATGTGCCCTTGACCGGAATCAAACCTGGGACCCTTCAGTCCGCAGTCCGAGGCTCTATCCACTGAGCCAAGCCAGCTAGGGCAGCATGATTTGTTTTATGCTTTTAAAAGATCAGTGTGGCTGCCAAAGTGGGAGAGTACGTTATGGAGGGGAACAGAGACCAGTAAGGAGGTGGTTCTAGTTGTCCATCCATTCAGCAGATACTTGTCATGTTGGGCACTCTTGGGATACAGGAATGATGAGAACAGAACACCTGCCGTCTTAGCACCTTCAGTCTAGTCTAGACTACAGTGGTGCCTTGGAGCTGTTGTGGGTGGGGAGATGGAGAGAAGCTGTGAGGGTGCAGTGCTCATGGGGAAGGGGAGCCTGCAGGACTGACTGGTGGCTGCTTCAATGTTGTTAAATGTATGTTATTATTGAAGTAGACAAACTGATGTGGAAACAAAGCTACCATATAAAAGGAAATGTGACAATTCCCTACCTAGTAAGTGAAGTCCAAAAAATGAAAAAGATAACTTACAGCCTATATGACAAGAGATTAGTAACCTTTATATATGTCTGAGCACTTATATCAGTAAGGAAAATGGGGATGATTTCAGAATAGAAAAGTAGACAAAGGACACAGAGAAGGAATTCTTTAAAAAGGAAAACCAAATGGCCTGGTATAGAAGTTAAAATGCTAACAGGTGGTTTCTGCCTAGCGGTATGTCAGAAGTGTTGACAGGGGTTTGGAGAGTCAGGGGTCCTTGTGCATTGTTGGTGGAGTGTAAGGTGTTCTGATTGTCTAAATGTCAAATGCATACCCTTTGACCCGGTTTACTTCTGGAAGTTTATCCTAGGGCCGTGGTCGGCAAACTGCGGCTCGCGAGCGACATGCGGCTCTTTGGCCCCTTGAGTGTGGCTCTTCCTAAGCCTTAGGAGTACCCTAATTAAGTTAATAACAATGTACCTACCTATATAGTTTCAGTTTAAAAAATTTGGCTCTCAAAAGAAATTTCAATCATTGTACTGTTGATATTTGGCTCTGTTGACTAATGAGTTTGCCCACCACTGTCCTAGGGGAATAATTGGGTAACAGAGCATAGTTTAAAAATTCAAAATGTCCATTTTGTCACTGTGATAGTGCAAAAACTGAGTGTCCTAAATTCCACTAATAGACATTTGACCAAATAACTTCTTCCACACCACAGAGCAGCCGTGGGCAAACTACGGCCCACGGGCCGGATCCGGCCCGTTTGAAATGAATAAAACTAAAAAAAAAAAAGACCGTACCCTTCTATGTAATGATGTTTACTTTGAATTTATATTAGTTCACACAAACACTCCATCCATGCTTTTGTTCCGGCTCTCCGGTCCAGTTTAAGAACCCATTGTGGCCCTCGAGTCAAAAAGTTTGCCCACCCCTGCCATAGAGTATTATATAGCCATTAAAAAGGATAGATAACATATTCTGGTTAAAAATAATAAATAGCAACATATCCTGGCATGGAAAGATGCCTCAGTGAAAAAAAGCAAGAAGTATACACTAGCCACTAGAAGATTCCATCTTTAAGGAAACCTGTGATGGCTCAAAAATTTAGGCCTTGCCCTAACTGGTTTGGCTCAGTGGATAGAGCATCGGCCTGCGGACTGAAGGGTCCCAGGTTCGATTCCGGTCAAGGGCATGTACTTTGGTTGTGGGCACATCCCCAGTAGGGGGTGTGCAGGAGGCAGCTGATCGATGTCTCTCATCGATGTTTCTAACTCTCTATCCTTCTCCCTTCCTCTCTGTAAAAAATCAATAAAATACATTTTAAAAAAATTTAGGCCTAAAATTGTGTTAGGGAAGCTGTTCACCTCAGGGTCTACTTTTCTATTCTGAAAGACTCTGGGAGTCTTTCATATTCTACTTTGAATTTATCACTTTTTAACAAGAACAGAAAACATCTGAGACAATAGAGCTTAAGAAGAAGACTGAGAAGGTGAAATTAATGTGTGTAAAGAGGCCAGCATAACCACTGGCACCTGCCAACGAGCCCCGTGACAGTTGTGATGTACTGCCCTGTCTTTATTTTGAGGAGAGTGGCATCTGAGGTCTGGGACTTCTACTCCCTCCCCATCCATGGCTCCCTGGGACAAGCATCTCCTTGCCTGATCTTCCTCCTTCTGGCACTCTTTCCGACTCATATCTTCCTTCCAGCTCAGCCCCCAGCCAGCTTTAGGAGGTAAATCTGATTAGGTCAACCAAGGGCATCAAGCTCTGAGGCCAAGAAGGTATTTTTTAAATTTCCTCAAATTATGGTGATCTACACAGTAGTTGACTCTTAAACAAAATAGACTTGAACTGTGTGCCTCCACTTACTGTGGATTTTTAAGTGGACCTGGGCCCTTCAAAGGTCAGCTGTATTTTCCACCCATAGTTGGGAATCCATTTGTGCAGAGGGCAACTTAAGTTACACAGATTTTCAATTGTGTGGTAGGTTGGCATCTGTAAACCCACATTCAAGGATCAATTGTCATTTTTCGCAATAGCTTGGGAGAAAGTATGATCTAGATATGTGTGTGCTAATATGGGACCATCACCAAGGTGTATTAGATGGAAATAGAGTTTCAGAGTAGTGTGTACCATAGGCTGTTTGTCCATCTGTGTTTGGGAGCCCGCTGAGGAGGAGGGAGGCACAAGGGCTATGTGAGGTGTGAAGTGACCGGGTCTCCCTTGCACAGCGATCACTCTGTGAGAGCGAGCGTGGGAGAGTCCAGGCGGCAAGAAAGCACACCCTAGTGTGGACCCCGAGACAGAGCCCCCCTGCAGACTGGCATCTCCCTCTGGAGGACAAAGACGAGTGACAAGCACCCCTACACGGCTTCCTGCAGTCTGTTTGAAGTGAAGTTATTGCACGGCCCCAAGGACTCCGCTTGGCCCAAATATTCCAGTAGGTACCTGGGAGCTTCTGCCTGGCTTGGAACACGGAGCTCAACGTCTCCAGCGCTACTTGCCCATCCATCACCTGCGTTCAGAGTGCCCCACTGCTGCCATGCTCTGGGAGACAGTTTTGTCCACTGCACAGCTTCTGGGAAGCCAAGCACCATTGCCTATTGCTGTGAACAGCCAGGTTGGGCTGTCTCATGCTCTCCTACCAAGGACATTAGCACAGGAGATGGCCATCCTTAGGTCTAGAATTCTCAGGTAAACTTTTGAGTAGTAGCCCTGACCCGTGTGGACATGTAGAGTTAACTAAATGGTGTGCGGTCACGAACACCTTGTGGGGTCATTTTGTGCCACCCTGGTTGGGTGATGACCATGCATCGCCAGCCACTGGTGCTCACACTTGGCTATGGCCCACTCGCTCAGTTCCACGGCACACACAGGTGGGGCATACCTCTGGACCAGCAAGCTGCACCTTCTAGGCTCACAGGAGGTGAGATTCCAGTTTTTCAGAAATGCACACAGCTACAGAATATACCACCTTGCATAAAAAGGGTTCATGGACTCTTGGCTGAAGAAACCTAAACCCAGGACACATGGAATTTTGGTCTGCTTCCCTCAAAATTTTTAGGAAATGTGGAATATATCAAAAGCCATTTTACACATTAGATTCCAAATAGGAGCTGAAAATTAATTCAACAGTTTAGTTGTTGAGATTGTTAAATTTCACATCTGACGTACTCCGACTGTGTTGAAATGAGGTCGTAATCCAACATGACCTTGTGAGGACATAGCCAATAGGTGGCCATCTACAGGCCAAGGAGAGAAAAACCGACCTGCTGGTAACTCAATCTTAGGAGTTCTAGCTTCCGGAACTGTGAGAAATGTCTGTTTCAGCCATGCAGTCTCAATGGCATTTAGACCCCACAAGGTGCTCATGACCGCACAACCATTTAGTGGCATTCAGTTCTGGCAGCCCCAGCACACTAATACAGTCACCATCCCAGTGTAACAGCAATTCAAACGAGTGCTCAGCCCCCCTTGTCCCACCCTCCTGTGGGACACAGCAGTTTTGTTAATTAGTGTGTCCCTGGCTTGCTCCACGCTCTTTAGCCTCCCTCCCCATCTTAAAATGCTAAGCTGGTCCTGCTGGTGATGTGAGGAAGTTCATGTGTTCTGTCTGTCCCACCTGTGCAGAACATCCTTCACCTGTGTTTCTTGCCTCCTGCTGGGGGGGAGATGGTCTCGATCATCCTTTCCCCAGTGCCTGGCATGGGGGGCGATGGGGACATTTGTAATCGTGTAAACAATCAAAATAAAGTGAAAATAAAAATTTTTAAAGGAAGAGCAGCATATCTCACCTCTGTCCATCCTCAGGTGAATTATTTTTGACTTTTTTTTCTTTCTTTTTTTTTTTTTTTTAAACATATTTTATTGATTTTTTACAGAGAGGAAGGGAGAGGGATAGAGAGTTAGAAACATCGATGAGAGAGAAACATCCATCAGCTGCCTCCTGCACACCCCCCTGGGGATGTGCCCGCAACCCAGATACATGCCCTTGGCCAGAATCGAACCTGGGACCCTTGAGTCCCCAGGCTGATGCTCTATCCACTGAGCCAAACCGGTCAGGGCTTATTTTTGACTCTTACATAAGACAAAGAGACACTTGATTAAACTCACATTTATTCCCAGAATGCCTAATTCCGTGACAAGCAGGCTTGAGCAAGCTCTGGTCATTCTGGCTTTCAAGGGCAGCGCGTTCAGACAGCTGCCTGCAGTTCTACCTCTTGAACTCCACCTGTGTGTACACCTTAGTAATGTCATGGTACCTGCCTTCAGGGGGCTGGTAGTTGGAGATTGGTGGTGTGTAAGCTGGCCCTTCTCTCTCAAAGGGAAACAGATTGTAGTCCCGCTTGATGGCCTCCGCATAGAGTTCCTGGGATGTGAGTTGCAGTTCCTGCAGAGCTTCCTGCTGGGCCTCAAGCATGGACTTGATGGCTTTCCTCTCCATCTCATGCTCTCGCTGCTTGTACAGGGACCACTTCTTCAGGAGCAAAGCTCTCCGTTCTGCCTCCTCGAAGGAGAGCTCTACCTCAGGCCGCTGTCTGGGAACACAAATCCAAAGTGTGAAGCTGGGAGCACTGCCCTCACTGACCACAGAGTCGGGGACTGCATATGGCCCAGGCATCCTCCCTGCCAGACAGATGGAACTCAGGAAAGAAAGGGACAAATTCAGGAATGGCGTGTTGAATGTGGTGGCAGCTGCAACTGACACTAGGAACCAGGGCCATTTGCTTTATGTGGAAATAGGAGACAGTGATCCTGAGGAGATTATAGTAGCACGTCCTCTTTCCCAGGCAGAGACTGCCTTTGGTGAGAGGTGACTCTGGAGAAAAGTGAAATGGTATAACGAAAACGAACACCAAAATCCCAGGGAGTTAAGAGCCTCTTACCAGCCCTGGAGTGCCAAACACCTGCCATGTCCCGCTTGTATGGCAAGGTGCATCTTTATAAATAGTATACGCTTTTCTAAGACAGCAACCCTGCACACAACACATCCCCACTACAAGCATTTTGCCTCACAAAGCAAGAGGCTAAGGGTTTTCTACCATCAGGATGGGCAAGGCCCAAGTTGTCACAACTACAACTTGCAAAAGAGCAACAATATGAACTTTTGAGCAGTGCCGATAGGAACGAACTCTAGCATCTGGCCTGGCTTATCAAACAGTTATTCTGAGTTTCTTTCCCACATTCAGCCATTCAAGAGCACCACCCAGGAATGTTTTTCAACTCCCATGAGACACGATCAAGAAGAGGACTCAGCCCAGGGCCAAGTCAGCCCAAGCCCACTGACCCCCTTCCCGTTACTGGCATAAACGGCAAGTA
The DNA here is from genome assembly GCF_000147115.1 of Myotis lucifugus. NCBI lineage: Eukaryota > Metazoa > Chordata > Mammalia > Chiroptera > Vespertilionidae > Myotis > Myotis lucifugus. Next base: position 1,264,896 of record NW_005871324.1, on the reverse strand, counting down.
GAACTACCTTTAGGTGATGGAACTCCTTCAACCCTAGAGGACTCTTACCTCACTTTATCCATGAACTTCACAGGGATAATAAAATCTTCAATGGGAATTAGCTCCTGGCTAGCCTTTTCTAGTCTTCGGATCCTCTTTTTCAAGCGGTCCTTTACAGCTTGGTCTTTTTTAGGATCCACCTTCTTCTTCTTTCTCAGAGGTTCTGCTCTGATGGATAAAGCAAACATAAAAAATTTTCCTCTTCAGTTTCACAAACATACTGAGAGGCATGGCGCCAGGTAAAGCACCCCAAACTTGTACTGAACGCTCCACTGGGGAATGAACCGCATGGTCCTAACCTTCTAAGCTGAGAGTGGCAGGGAGATGGGTGGCTTCCAACCTGGGGTCCTTGTGAGAACTGTTTGGGCACTGTCAACCCAGGAAGGGGTGGGAAAGCTTCATGGGGCATCCGGGTATAAATTAAAGGGAAGTGCTCATCTTTAGTGTTGGAGTGCAGGTATGCCTTGGGATTGCACTGAAAAGTGGAAATACCAAATGGGTGAATTAGAAGCCAATTACATCTTAGATGGATTTGTGATTGATAAAAATGATTTCAGTAAGACTAAGAGAAAGCATAATAAAAGTGACTGGCCTGTCCCTACTTTGGGGGATTTCTTAACAAATATTCCCATCCTAGAGCATTAACAAAAGTCTTATTTACTCTCAGGAACACATTTCCTATGGTGATAATCTAGTATTAAGAATAATCTAATCCTCTAGCATTAAAGCCAAATTTTGTGAATCAAGTCCCTAGAAAGCATCCAGAGTTCCAGATGGAAAAACTAGTCCTCACACCTTCCCCCCACCCTCCACTTCTCCAGGGAGTCAGAATGGGAAGGCCCATGAAGAACAGACGTGTATGCGTTGCCCTGTAAAAAAAAACCACAAGAATCCATTCAAAGTAGTTATTTAAACTACTTTTATATTCAATTTTTGTTTTCTGATTACAGGCACACCAGTATTCCATACAGAGACAGAAAAACATCCAGCTAAATTTAACAGAATTTTTGTAAGTTAATGTTGCATACCAAAGAGTGGTCTTGACTTCTGTTCCAGTGCACACCTACCTCCCGCTGACGCCCCCAAAGAGGTCAGGCCCACATTTGAGCTTACCTCGTGGGGATGAGTTCCCAGAAAGACAACAATGATGCTCGCTGGTGGGTGTCTCTAACCTGTGTCTGCCAAATCCCCAGACGCCTGAAAGAGATGAGTATGTACAAATATCCGATTCTCCCCACTAAACAGAAGGGGGGAAAAATTACAATGCCCTCAAAATCTAAGGCGCTTGTACTAGATGTGAGAGCAAGGTTAATGTGCGAGATTTTTCAAAATCCCCCGTTCACAACCGAGAGCAGTGGGCAGGGTCCCTGCTCGCTCGGGGCTCCGAATTCTCATCCACAGGTAGAGGCGGGGCAGCCCGTTTGTAACTGAGATGTCCGTGGTCAAGGACGGTCAGGGAGGAAGCACAGGCCAGGCCCTGGCCAGCCCGCGCGGAACCCCCCGCGCGAGCGCCCCGGACACCCCGCGCACGGCCTGACGTCCGCACTCACCAGCACGGCGAACGCAGAGCACGCGCGGCAGCTCCCAAAACCGTGGTGGCCATGGCTTCCAAGGCAGCCGCCGGCTGCTTCCGGGCGCGCACCTCGGCGGTCCGGCCCACGGTGCCTCGCGCTACAGTCCGGCGGTCCCGTCGCTTCACGCGATCGCGTTCCGGCCTGGGGTGCAAGCCGCGGAGGACTGCATCACGCCCGGCCCCGCCCGGCCGTAGCGACGGCGCGCGGGCCCGCCCCCAGCGGAGGGCTGGATCACGCCTGGCCCTGCCCCCGGCGCCGGTGCGGGCCCTTTCTTCCGCCTCCGCCGGGCGCCGCGACCGCACACGTCACCCCTCCCGCCCCCACTTAGTTGGCCTGCACCCTTGGGAGCGCCAAGGCTCCGCAGTGCAGCCGGAGTGGCCAAGAGGATGTCCCTTTACTCCGGGTCTTAAGTGTCCACATCTGTGAAAACAGTCCCCGATCCTCCAGTAAACGCGCCGCCTCGGCTTCCCCGGTGGCGCTCAATGGGGCTGGGTTATCCCCCTGCATTCGTTCAGACTCGGGGCCGCGGCCGCCCGCCTGCCGGTGGCTGCACCTGGGCGCCGGCACGTGGCCTGGCGCTCACGAGATGCCCAATAAACGCGAGTTGATGAATGACGGAAGCTGGCTAATTAGTCGGACTGCTCACCAGCGACGTAGAGCTGGAGAGGCTGTCCACGCTATACCCCGACCCGGTGCGGCACCGCCGGCCTGGGCTGCCACTCGAGGCCCCGCTTGCCCGCCGCGGTCCCAGCAGACCCTCCCCTTCACCCATCGCTGCGACCGGGCTGGACCCAAAGCGGAGCCTCCCTCCGCTGCCCCGACCCGCACAGGAGCCAGGGCGGCCCCGTCCTGCGCATGGAGCGGTTTCCTTTCCGGGTGATTTGACAGGTGCGTGTCGTTACTTTCAGGCGTTGCCCGA
>NW_005871324.1:1242267-1261887 GCF_000147115.1 Myotis lucifugus | reverse complement strand
GTCTGGAGGCAGGTTCAAGACAGAGAATGTACCGTTCACCTCATCACTCCCGCTCCTGGTTCCCGGTACCAGAGTCGCGAGCTGGAGCTAACGGACTTTGTCCTTGGAGCGGGGAGGCCCGGCGAGCCCCCGGCACGTGCTCCTGCCCGTCTGCGTCAAGTCCGCTCCGCTTCAGCTCTGCGCTGAGCCCTCCGCCACCCACCCGTGGTCCGTGGAGGCGCCGCGGCCTGGCTTCGGGGAGCGGCCCTTGGGCGCTGGCCAGTTCCTGCCACTCGTCTGCATCAGCCAGGATGTGCTGGGACGGCTCGATGTGTGTGGAACCTGGGCGCGACCCCTCGTGTAGCTTTTGATTGGCGGGGTGAAGACCTGCCATCGGCACGTCTCTGCCCTGCGGGAGGGGCTGTCCCTGCTCCGGCCGAGGCCTGGATCTGGTGACTGTGCCCCGAGTTGGGGGGCTGTGGCTCAGCGCTGAGGTCCCCCAGCCCAAGGAACCCCGTTTTACTGAGCTGGGGCGTCATGGTGACTGACTTGGGTTGGGGCCCATCCGACAAGGTGTGTTCTAGGAGAGGGGCTTCCTTAAAGCACACCCCGGGGAACCTGACTTCCACTCCTCTGGTTGGGAACAGGCTGTGTGCGGCCCGGACAAGCCTTTAGTCACCAGCGGTTTTGTCATAGTTCTGCCTTGTGGGCACAACTGCAGGACTTGGTCCTCCTCACCAACCGTGGCCTGAGGACCAGGGAGCACTCCGGGAGGAGCGTCCCCCATCCCCTGGCTGACAGCGCCGAAGCCCCGGGAGCACTCGCTCCTCCAGCGTAAGGCCTGTAGCCCCGACGCCAGCCTGCCTCTGGCTACTGGTAGGCCAAGGGTCACCCCTTGTTCCTCATTTCTGCTTTGCATGCAGCTAGAATGAGTTACCGTTTTCTTTTAGAGCAAGTAGAGTAGATGCTTTTGCCTTTTTTATACATGTCGCTTTTCCGTTTTGAACCTGATCTGGCGATTGCTCTCTGCTACTGCAACTGAACTGAACATCTGTGTTCTTTCAGGCAGAAGTGCTCTCCCTTTCTCTGCTTGTGTGATATCTTTGTCATTTTCCGGGGCCCAGGTGGGTCACCTTTTCCTTTTACCATTCCTCCTGGGTTAGTCCACTCGATGTGCTCTGTCCCTGTGTCCTTTCCATATGCCCCCAGGGCAGAGTCTGCCCCCTTCCCCTCCGCATTCCCTGCCACCCTCGGCAGTGTCTCCCACATAAAGGATGTATGATAAATATTGGCTGAAACAGGTGAGAAAGATGAGGTTTCTGTAATTTATGAAGACACACTAGGTTTATGTGCATAAAACCAAAAGCTGTGAACTATAGTTTCATTTCTCCTAAGTTGATTTTCAAGAGCATTTTCTGATGTGTAGTATGCAGATCTCTCCCTGGAGACCTGGGGGAATGTTCAGTAATTATAAATTATGGAGCTTGTGAATTAGGAAAGGAAATCTTTCATTATGAACTAGTTTGTTGTGTAAGTGAAGATCTGAAGGAGTTTTTATTTTAAAATAAAAATGTTGCCCAGATCAGTTTGTGTGTATAGTCAGCCTACCCTTCTCCAGTCTCTCTCTTTCTGCCATATAATTTCTAACTTTGTGATAAGCTCCTTTGTAGGACACAAGTTCTGTGCTGTGTAAGAATAAGTCAATGTGCTTAAGTGATTATCTAGGTACAAACAAGTGAGAGTCTACAATGGGCCAACAGCCAAACATCCCACCCTGGCAGAGTGGGCGGGGCCTCTTGTTGGTGTGGCCACTCCGTAGTCTTAGGATGGAACTTGATGATTTCTGCTCCGCCTTATTCACAGTACAATTATGATGTTTGGTTGGGAAGGAAGACACAAAAGTTCACCCCAGATTATAAAATACTTTAGAAACCTAAGACATAATTTTAAAAAAAATTGAGACTCTGGAGGGATGGAATTTAACTTATTTTAAACTTGTTCTTTGTTAAATTTCCTTTCTTTTAAAATCTCCTGAAATCAACCTTTGACTTATCAAGTGTTCAGAAGAATTGTCAGGGTAATTACCACTATCCTGAAGGAAATAGTCATTGTCTGGATTACTGACCAGTCCTACTGATCAGCCCTTTAAAAACTGGTGAATAGTGTGAGCTGCTGGGGGTGGGAGCTGCTTAGCCAGAAGCCAGAGTGGTGGGTGGTGCTTACTTTGGATTAACAAACAGAAAAGACCATGGTGCTTTGGAGAGGGCATCATTTCACTTTCTGGCTTCCTTACAGCTTGAACATACTTTTTCTGGTGTCTGAGAGTCCAAAGAGGGATGGAGCAAGAGAGCCCAGCAATTTCCCTGTGGTGGTAGGATCCATTCAGATAGGTGGAAAAGGCAGCTAGAATAGGGCTGGTTTAAGGCAAAATGAGAAGTATATGTTGGGGTACAGGCATACTTTCAGTCTTCATTTTCCTGGCTGATAATAGTGGTAAGACCTTTCTCCTAAGATAAGGTTCCTCAGCCTCAGCACAGTTGACATTTTGGGCCATATAATTGTTCCATTGTGGTAGGATTTTAGCATCCCTGGCCTCTACCCAGATGTCAGTGGCACACATCTCCCCATACACACCCAGTTGTGGCAATAAAAAAATGTCTCCAGACATTGCCAATGTCCCCTGGGGGCCAGAATCACCCCCAGTTGAGAATCTCTGTGGTAAGTTAACACGTTAAGCGCCCAGTCACCGGTGACTGACACTATACTTTCCATCGGAAGACAAAACAGGCTGGGCACTTAACATGTTAATAAATGTTGAAGTTGTCATATTCCAGTGAAATGAGCCTTGAAAATGGAATCAGACGGTTCAAGATGCCATCATTTATTAGCTGTAAATTCTTGGGATTGTGACTTAACTTCTGGACCTTGGTAAAGTTGAGTAATATAAAAACTCACCCCTATCATTTCATACCGTACCCAAAGAGTGCCTTAAGGTATATAATAGCTAATAATATTTATAACATATAGAAGTTAGGTGCCCGGCGTTGTTCATACTCACATGTTTTACTCTCTGTTCTTAGATATAGTATTCTTTATATTTCATTTTATTTTAGACTTGGCCAAAGGTTCATTTCTTAGGTAAGTTATGACCATATATTGGTCAGAAAGTGAAAGCGATTGGGATTTTGGTTGTAGGAAAATGTAGTCGGGATTTTGGTTGTAGGAAAATGTAGTCTGTATTTGTGTGTTTAGGAAGTTTCTTTGTTCCTAAGAGTTTTTCTGGAATTCTCACTCCTGGGCAGACAGTGTTCATGCTCAGCTCTTCAGAAGGACCAGGACTGGAAGACCGCTCATCCTCCTTTGGCCTCTGGCTCACACTTTGATGGCAGTGTTGTAAAAGGTGTTTGGCGAATTTTCAATAATGGGATAATTTGTCAGTTAGTCACATTGCTTTGTGGTGGTTTTCTCTCCTGTCCTGTGATTGCATTATTTTCCCCCTACCCTGTCTCATCCCAGAAAGGATTTTGAGACATCCTATTGAGACATCTTCTGCATCTGGGTGAAAATAAATAAGTCAGCTTGAAGGGGAAATGCGGGGAGGATGGTGCACAGCTACTGGAGGGGCCCTGCAGACCTTTCTCTCGGAACAGGCTGGGGGGATCCTAATAGAGATATTTATGAGTGCAGTGGTTGTTAAGGTACACTTCAGAGTGCTCTAGATCGGGGTTCTCAAACAGGCCGATGTCTGGAGACATTTTTGGTTCTCACAACTGAGGGGGGTGGAGAGCTACTGGTATCTAGTGGGTAGAGCACAGGACTGCTGCTGAATGCCCTCCAGCGTATAGCACATGCATCCGCAAAGAATCCTCTGGCCCAAAATGTCAGTAGTGCTGGGGTTGAGAAAACCTGCTCTAGATAAGAATATCTTCATTGTTTTTTGCCTTTTGTTGTATTTGTCTCATCACTCCAATTAAATTGTTTCTTGAGGACAAGAGTTTTGCCTTTTATTTTGAAGTCAGTCTTGTTCTTGAGTCTCTGTGCTCTACTGCTCACCAAAGTCCTTTTGATCTCTTTTCCTGATCTGTTAAATGAAGCCAGTAACGCCTGCCTCCCCTCTACCTGTGAAAGCTCAGGAAATGTGAGCTCTCTTTACATTGTCTCACTGGCTTATACCTGATGACAATAGGTCGATTTAAGAATACAACCAGAATACACTACAAGAGGATTCAGACGAAAACTGGGTGGGATGTTGCCTTGGATAATACACATGTGGATTTTTCACTGATTTATACACCAAACATTGAACCCTTCTGGAGAGAAGTTCATGGTACATAAGGTTATCCCTATGTGTGGAAAGCTGTGCAGTAGGTGGGAGAGAGAGACCTATACCACATTCTAGAATGCAGGGCAGAGGGAAACCAGAGCTAACTGAGTGAGCTGCCACGGCCTCAGGTGGGGGGGCCTGGCTTGTGGTGTGCCCTTGGGCTGAACCTTGACCACAGGAGGACTGTGATGGTGGAAAAGGCCCCACTGTGTGAGAGCATCAGGAGGAAAGGCCCAGGGGGGCGTTGAGAGCACTGAAGAGGAGACAGCATGTTAGGGCATGACTGAGCAGGTGAAGGGGAGAATGGGGCTGGTAGGCGGAGCCTTAGCACCTTGATGGAAGCTTAGACTTCCTTCCAGGGGCTGGGGGAGGGGCACTTTGAGGTTTCTGAGGAGGCTGTCTCCAGAAGGCCCCAGAGGAGTTCAGAGGCTGTTCCCTGGGTCTTGGTGAGATGATGAGGGAGGTCAGGAGTGGTGAAGGTAAGGAATGGATAGGCACTGAAAACAGGGCCAAGGCAGGTGACTGTAGATTTGGGTCACTCTCTGAGTTTATTTCTTTAGTATGCTAGAGAAAGCAAGAATGAGGACTAAAAAATGGGGTTTTCTTAAACATTTGTTTTTATCTAAGAAGTGGTTGAAAAGATGTTTTCACTTCGTGAACAGAATTGTAATTTACAGCTTGGAGGGGCCTCTGGGCAGCACCTGGCTTTGGCCACGGAGGGAACCTGCTGCCTTTGCATTGATCGCGGGTCCTGTCAGTGACCATGGAGAGAGGGCTGTCTCCTTTGACCTCCCCTTTTTCTCAGAGGTTGCTAGGTTCTCCCGTTTATCAGGGCGTTTGCCTGTAGGCTGCAGAGGTGTCTGGCACATGAAACAGGTCTGGAATGAGCCCTGGGACCAAAACTCGATGCAAGCACATTTTATTATCCTACCAAGATGAGCAGCAACTCCTAGAGAGGTGAGTGGGTCCATCGGTAGTGTCCACATTATTAAATAGCAAAAAGGGAATGCTGCACATAGTGGGTTGTCTGTCCCTATTTCTGTCCAGCAGAATCCCAGTGTTTTTCAGGTGTCTGCCCTCTCCTGCAGGCCAAGCTTCAGGGACAAGTCATGATAGCCCTAAGATGGCATGTGGGCGAGTGCCAGAGATTTGTTGAGGAACAGCCGTTTGATGCCATTCTAGCCAATAAGACTGGTTGGGGATGTGTGCTGGGGGCTCCTCTGGAATCAGGTAAGAAGAGCTATGTGAGAGGCCTTTCTTCTGCTGGACTTCACTAGGTTTGCATGTGGCAGTCAGCCTGTAACCATGAGGATGACAGGACGGGTAGGTGGAAGGACATGGCTTCTTAAGATGCTAAATTAACACACCCAAAGCTGACCCATCTCAGGATTTCTTATATCGATTACCCTTGAAATTCTCTATGACTTGCAGCAGAATTCGCAGGTGGAAACAGACTGTATAAAATGAGGTGACCTACTAAATGTAAAGGGGGTGAGTTAGGGGTCACACCCAGATTCCAGTCAGAGCCCAGGCTTACTCTTTCTAATTACCAAGTGTTGGTCTCTGTGCTGGGCACCTCTGTCCCAGGGAGGTAGAGTACCCATTTCCCCCTTGCAAAGAGCTTCCAGAAACCACATGGTTCAGCTTGGTACCAGGAGTCCCTTTGTGCTCGGATATTTTTCTATGGCTGCTTCTGTAGCCACACAGAGGGCCTTGAGGCTTCTAACCTGGCAGATTGCTCTTGAGGTGTGCTTGGCAGCTCTTCTGGCATTTGGTTTTTAAGAGCTCTTCGGTCATGGGGTATCAACAGAATGCTTTCAGGGAGAGGCCTGTATTTGAGTCTTCCTCTTGCCTTTTCTTTTTTCTTTCTTTTTCTTAATATATACATATTTTTTTATTGATTTCAGAGAGGAAGGGAGAGGAGGAGAGAGAGAGAGGCATCAATGATGAGAATCATTGATCAGCTCCCTCCTGCACACCCCCTATTGGGGATTGAGCCTGCAACCAGGGCATGTGCCCTTGACTGGAATCGAACCTGAGACCCTTCAGTCCGTAGGCCAATGCTCTATGCACTGAACCAAACCAGCTGGAGCCCTCTTGCCTTTTCTTACACTAATCATCATTGCCTGCTGGCTTACATAGGGGAGGGTGAGATACTCATCTAAAATTGGGGTTAGAGCCCTGACCGGTTTGGCTCAGTGGATGGAGCGTCAGTCTTTGTGTTTGCTAATGCTCTATTCCCAGGGCCTTGGACAGTGTGTGGCACACACCAGAGTAGGCACTCAGTAAATGTCAGGTGCAGGAGGCGGCTGATCGATGTTTCTAGCTCTCTGTCCCTCTCCCTTCCTCTCTGTAGAAAAATCAATAAAATACATTTAAAAAAAAAAATAAATAAAATAAAATTGGGGTTAGAGACCTTCCCACCAAAAGTAAGCTCTTGAAGGGTGAGGCTTTGTGTTTGCTAATGCTCTATTCCCAGGGCCTTGGACAGTGTGTGGCACACACCAGAGTAGGCACTCAGTAAATGTCAGGTGAGTGTTGAATACTGGAGGAAGGTTGATGGAAGGTGGCTGGTGGACGGGCAGCCCACAGTGTCTGCTACCCTTGGCTGGTAGAGTTGATTTGCTTCAACCAACTTGCTGTTCATCCTGGCTGGCTTTTCTAATAGGTCACACTTTGTGATAGAATTTACTGGGGATTCCAACAATGAGAGGGAAACATTTTTTTTTTTTATAATCCTCACCTGCATTATTTTTTTTTTTTTTTTTAGAGAGAGTAGAAGGGAGAGGGAGAGACTGAGAGAAACACCAGTGTGAGAGAGACACATCATTTGGTTGTCTTCCGCACACCCAGGGCCAGGAGCCTGCAATCAAGGTTCATCCCTTTGATCGGAATCAAACCCAGGACCCTTCAGTCCATTGAACCAAACTGGCTAGGGCAAGGGGGAAGCATTCTGCCCAAGTCCTAATCCAAGGAGCCTATTTATATGATTGTGTCTAGAGCTTCCCATTTTAGGAAGGGGAGTAGATGAAACAGAATAGATAGCAAGTGGTGGTGGGGTGGGGGAAACACACTTTGCAGCTGTGGAAATGTGCTTCATTCCTGGAGGGAGGGACCTGGACAGGGTACCATGGCATCCACTCACAAGAGACCTTATGGAGGTGAGGAAGGCAGCCATCCGAGGGAGCAGCATTCCAGGCAGAGAACAGCCTGGTGGGTTTGAGGAACAGCAAGGGTGTCTTGTGATTTGAGTGAGACTAGAGCAACACAAGGGCAAGAGCACAGACCTAAGGTGTGCAATTTGATGAATTTTTGACAAATACACTTTGTAACCTAATCCCCACTCAAAATATGGAACATTTACACCTCCCCAGAAAGTTTGAGTTACAGATATATTGCTAAGGTAGTTGCCAGGGTAGAATGTGGGGTATGAGATAAGGGAGGGCTGAAGGGTGACTCCCATGCTGTCCACTGAGATCAGTAAGACTGCGAAAGCAGATGGAGAGCCCAGATTCAATTAGGGGGGCCAGGTGAGGCCACTACACAGGGCCTTCCCCCAGCATCTGTTTGATGAATAGCCTCTCTGCCTTCTCCCTTTCGAAAAATCCTAGAGCTATTAAGGAACAAGACAAATACCTTTATTTTTGGCGTGACAATTGCCATATATTATTATACTAGGATACTTCTTATGGTATATGTGTGGATATGGATAACGAAGCATATTGTGATTTGATATTTTTAATTCCTAAAATGTAAAATTATTTTTCTTATTATAAAAGTAATACCTGTTTAATTTAGAAAAATTTTGAAAATGCAAAAAAGAAAATACATTGTTAAAATTGTCTTTCAGACCATTTAGAAAAAAATAACTGGTGACTTGGTGCTTTAAAAAAAAACAAACATTTTACTTAGTTTACATACAGCGGATAGAGCGTCGGCTTGCGGACTGAAAGGTCCCGGGTTCGATTCCGGTCAAGGGCATGTACCTGGGTTGCGGGCACATCCCCAGTAGAAGATGTGCAGGAGGCAGCTGATCGATGTTCCTCTCTCATCTATGTTTCTAACTCTTTATCTCTCTCCCTTCCTCTCTGTAGAAAATCAATAAAATATATTTAAAAAATAAAAAATTTAAAAAAAACATTTTACTTAGTTTACATACCACATTATAAGAGTGTCTCTATTTTTTGTTTGTTTAAAAAGTATCTAAATTTTTAAGACCTTAGCCAAATCCCTGATACCATAGCAAATTCAGTATTTAATTGTGTAGCCTCCCTTCAGACCCTGCATTGCACATAGAACTGGAATAGCTAACATGTTGCTGTGCAGTTTCCATTTAATATGGTAAGTTTGTTCTTTTTTCTTTTTTTAAGTGAAGTATAATTGAAATACATTATATCAGTGTCAGGTTTACAACATAATGATTCAATATGTCTATATATTGCAGAATGATCACCAAATATCTAGTTAACATTCCTCACCAAACATAGTTACAGAATTTTTTTTTCACTGATGAGAATTTTTGAGATTTACTCTCTAAGCTTCTTTCAAATATGCAACACAGTATCATAAACTGCAGTGTTATTTTCTTAACTATGGTTGTCAAGCTAACATATATCTCTGCCCTCCAGTGGGAATGTGGTTCTTAATTGCTCTTAATTTTCTAATAGAACTGGAAGAGATTATTATATTTATAGAAATCCATGTTGCAGATAACTTTTAAGGAATATCTATGTTCTGCAAAATTAGAGGAGTAAAGAGTATGAAGAAACAAAAGAGTAGTGAATGTTACCAAAACTTGATTGTGTGTTGGCAAATGCTGCAGGAGAAGTGATTAAGGTCTGTAAATGATATACCTGTCACTTTCTCCTACCTCAGTTAGGGGGAGGGGGAGGGGTAACGGTTGCGTGATTGCTACAGCTTCCTTCCTGTGCTGTGTGTTGAGTCTCGGCCACCTGACACCTATTAGATGTCGTTGTGGTACTGCTTACTTAAGGCTGGAGAAGTTTTTGTGGTTGAAAGCAGTAGAGATAATCGCAGCAGGTGGCTCTGTGAAGTGGCTGGTGACATTTGTGTCCCCACTTCAGTAGATGAGAAGCCTGCCTTCCAAAGACTGGGATGCTATCGACACTGTGAAGGTGTGTTTGAATTTTGGGCCTTTGCTGTGGACTTTTCTCCAGCAATTAACAGCAGCAAGTATTTATTGAGTGCTTGCTAAGTACCAAGCCATAGCTGTGAATGACTCCATGACTGAAACAGACAAAAATTGTGGAGCTCTTGGAGTTTGCATTCTGGTGAGCAGGGAGAGCAGAGATACAATAAAGGAAATTATATACTATGTAATAAATTAGTTAGGAAAAAAATAGATCAGTATTAGCGGGATGGGTTGTGCCCGGTTGAGGAAGTAACACTTTCAAGTCGGATAGTTAGGGTTGCCTCAGTGAGAAGGCAACATTGAGTAAATGCTAGGAGAAGGCAAGGGAGGAGCCATGGTCTGTACTGTTTGGGAGAAGAGCTTCCGGCTCAGGAAGGAGCCAGTGCAGGGCGCTGGGTGGGAGTGCACCTGGTGCAGTCTAGGAACAGCCAGGAGGCCAGGGCACTAGACCAGTGATTAGAGGGAAGGGGACCAGGAGATGAGGCCAGAAAAGTCACAGGCAGTATGGCTGTTGTGCCCGGCCTGTTGGCTTCTTCTGTCTAAGGCATGGCCCTAACTGTGATGGGCAGACAGCCAGTAGAGCAGGTATGGGTGTGAAGATCAGGATTCTGTCTTGGAGAAGTTAAAGATGAGATGTCTGGTAGGCATCTGGCTAGAGGTGTGCACTGCATATTAAGAATGCTTAGGTGCAAGAGTATCTCCAGAGAGACTGCTGGTTGTAGAGTATGTACATTATCACCTGCACAAGATTGTTTGCTGTTTACCTTGATTACCTTAATGTTATTACACACACAAAAAAACATATATATTTGGTTTTTTTAAAAACAGACCATGGTGTATGTGTGTTTCTCATTGAGATAATTGTAGAATTACATGCAATTCAATGAAATAATGAGAAATAGAGAGATCTTTTGTACACTTTCCCCATTTTCTCCCAGTGGTAACATTTTGCAAAACTATAGTATAATACCACATTGATATTGACACAATCCACCGACCTTACAGATTTCCCCACTTTTATTTGTACTGATTTGTGTGTAGATGGGTATTTAGTTCTATACAGTATTTTACCTGTCTAGGTTTGTGTATTCACCACCACAGTCAAGACACTGAGCAGTTCCAACACCTATAACCACACCTACCACCCTTCCATACCCCTCTACCTTATAAATATATGTTTGGATTGGTTTTGATTAGCATTTTTTAAGTTGTAGTAAAATACATATAACATAGCCCTAGCTGGTTTGGCTCAGTGGATAGAGCGTTGGCCTGCGGACTGAAGGGTCCCAGGTTCGATTCCGGTCAAGGGCATATACCTTGGTTGCGGGCACATCCCTAGTAGGGAGTGTGCGGGAGGCAACTGAATTGATGTTTCTCATCAATGTTTCTAGCTCTCTATCCCTCTCCCTTTCACTCTGTAAAAAATCAATAAAATATATTTTTTAAAAAATACATATAACATTTATCATCTTAATCTTTTGAGTGTATAATTCAGTAATGTTATATATATTCACATTATTGTGTAAAATATCTACAGAACTTTCTCATCTTCCAAAACTGAAACTATATACCTGGTAAGCAACAACTCTCCATATTCCCTTTCCCCAGCTCCTGGCAACCACTATTCTTCTTTCTGTCTCTATGAATTTAACTACTCTAGAGACCTCATATAAGTGGATTCATACAGTGTTTGTGCTTTTGTGGCTGGCTTATGTCAATTAGCATAATGTCTTTAAGGTTTATCCATGTTGTAGCATGTCTGAATTTCCCTTTTTAAGGCTGAATAATGTTCCATTTTATGGATATACCACAACTTGCTTATCCATTTATCCATCAAAGGACACTGATTGCTTTCCCTCTTGGTTATTGTGAATAATGCTGCTGTGAAGATGGATGTATAAATATGTCTTCAAGACTCTGCTTTTAAATCTTTTGTATATATACCCAGAAGTGGAATTGCTGGATCCTAGGTAATTCTATTTTTAATTTTTTGAGGAACCACCATACTGTTTTCCATGGTGGCTGCACCATTTTACATTCCTACTAGCAATGGATAAGTGTTCCAATTTCTCTATATCCCACCAGTACTGTTCTTTTCTTTTTTCTTCTTTTGATAGTATTCATCCTAATAAATGTGAGATGATATCTCATTCTGGTTTTAACTTGCATTTCCTTGATAGTTTAATGATGTTGAGCATTTTTTCATATGCTTGTTGGCCATTTTGTATGTCTTCTTTGGAGAAATGTCTGTTGAAGTCCTTTGCCCATTTTTTAATTGAATTTTTTCCTATTTTTGCCATTGAATTTTAGGAGTTCTCTATATGTTCTGGACATTAATCCCCTAGAGAGGCAGCAAACCACAGTATTTAATGCCTTGGGCTCTGGCTCCAGATACCTAGACTCTACCAGGCAGCTGTATGGTTTTGGGCAACTTTTTAAACATCTCTGTATGCCTCAGTTTCCCTCTCATGGTAAAATGAGGATGTCAGAAGTATTTACCTCAGAGGGCCAGGTGAGATTATAGAATGGCCTGGACGGGACTGCCTGCAGGTTTTGAGATCCTCGAGAGCATGTCATGAGCAGGAGAGGTGAGGGTCTGGCCTTGGAAAGGCAGAGCTCCATAGACATCCCCCAGCATGGCTCTGACTCTCCTAGGCGTGGCTGGCTGGCACCTCTAAGGGCTGGCCTGCCACAGATGCCCCAGGAGGCTCCAGGTGGAGATGGCAGGACTGATGAGGTCTAGGCTCCCGCTGCTGTTCTCATTATACTTAGAAATATCTGCTCTTTTAAAGTTCACAAGGCTCCTAGTGGTGCTAATTGGTCACTGTCCTCTGATGTCTGCCATACTACAAGCCTCAGTCTTAGCACTAGCCATGGTCTCAGCATTTCTTACAGCCTTTGGAGCAGTGGCATCTGCACCACTCAAGGCTGGGCCCACAGCTCCAATTGTCCTGTCTTGTTTCTTGAGGCTCGCCTGTGAGGCACTTCTCATAGCCAGATGGTCAAGAAACCCACCTTTTTGCAACTGCTTCCCTCCCAGACCCTCAGCCTATGGAAAAAGGTGGCACATTCTCAGCCACAGCATGGGGAGTCTCTGGCTTATCACACATGGCAGCCACCAAGCCCGGGAAGGGTGTGGGTGTGCCAGCATGGGCCTGAGTGCACATGCATGGAAGGACCAGTTGGAGCACTTTCAGTCCTTACCTGTGTTCTCAGCACCTGCCTTTTTAGCCCACTCTGTCTAGTCGTTTTCTGGAGTCCTTTCTTGAAGATGAAGGTGGGAGTGATCAGGTCTGCCCTGTCCAGGCTATTGGAGAATAATAACTTGCAGGCTTCCTCTTCAGGTCTCTGAGTGCACTCCACTGCTGGGTCTGGCTCCTTCAGAGGTCATCCAGTACCAAGCTGTGTCAGGGCTTGTCTTGTGAACTCTTGGAATGAAAGCTCAGAGCAGACCAGGGCTGCGATTGCATGTGTTTGGGACAGCTTTGAGCACACTGCAGTGCTCCAAGAGTGCAGTCCGCAGCTACTTGGCTGTTGCTATAGAGCTCTGGCTCTTAGGTGTGGGCCTGGAAGTAACTAAGGGGCTCAGGGACCAGGCCAGAGCTGCTAGCATGGCCTGTTGTGGTAGCCTTTGTTGTTTTGGAATTCAGTAAGTACTGGAGATGAAATAGCATGAGGTGTGATCTTCAAATTTTCCTAGGTTTCTACTTGCTCCCTAAGACAAAATAGGGTGCTTATACCGGTTTGCTGGTGGCCTGGCACAGCTGTGTCTCCCACTAGCACGTAATGACCAGTGAGAAGGGAGCACATTTCCCCTGGCCTGTGGCAGCTCTTGCGTGATTGGACTGTGAGGCCTGGCTCCAGAAGTGAGGGAAGCGGGTGCCACCAGGACCAGTGCTGGCATTGCCTTTTGATTTCCACACATGGATGTGAGCCCTGGCAAGACTTTCAGCTCTTAAGCAACCACTGCCCACACTTGCTACCTTGTAGTTCTAGAGCCGGTAACTCTTGTCCTAGTGCCCATACCACCTTTCCTTGGGTGACAGCGATAGAGCATCCTTGACTAAGAGACTCTTTGGCAACAGCAATTGCTCGTGCTCAATCCATTGTCACGCCATCTAAATTTGTCACTGAACAAATATTACTGAGCTACCACTCACCAGTGAACAGCTATTTGGACATCAAGCACGTACCATGGAAGGAGGATCAGCAAAAAGAGATGCCGAGAAGGCCGACTCTCCGTGGACATTGATGCAGCACAAATGTATGGGGGCGAAGCTTTTTGGAAGCAGAAGCATGATGAGGGAAGCAGTGTGTCGCAGACAACCACTGGCCCTACCCAGCTTTCAGTCAGCAGAAAAGCCAGGGCATGCATCCCGTGTCCAGGCTGATCCATGGGATGGGGAGATGGCTGGATGTACTAGTATATCCTAGTAGCCCCTGTGACTCAGAGCTGTTGTCATGAATAGCCTTTACAAACATGTATCCCCGGAAGGTGTCAAGCTCTTATCCAGTAGACCTCTGTGTAAATGCCCAGGTGACCTATGGGCTCAGTCATTCTAGGGACGATTGCTTAGTCCCACTTTTATACTTTCATCTAGTTAATGTCACTTGGACAGTGTTCCAGCAGTTTATACTTTAAAACTTAGATCACTCCGCCCTCACTGTCAGGTGAGTGTACATGGTAGTATATTACTAGTATCTTTCCTAGGATCAGTAATTAGGGATATTGTTTGAATAACCAATATTTAAAAGTTTGAGTCTGTTGCTATTCTCCAGTGAATAGAAGCCAAGGCGATGTTGTGTGTGTTTTTTCTTTGTTTCCAGGCAAGCCAATATTTTCAGTTGATATTCACCCTGACGGGACCAAGTTCGCAACTGGAGGACAAGGTATGTTCATGGAATAACAGGAATGCTCACAGCCCTGCGCCTAGCTCTGCTTCTCCTGGTCACCCATTGAGCTATAGAAAGAATATTTGCTGTTTTCAGTATAGATGTGACTCAGTTTAAGTCTGAACAAGTCACATCAAAATCCTTTTTTGGCACTAGAGTGTGCTCTGTATAGATATTTCGATAGCAGGTTTACCTTTCTAATTTCTGTTTATTGGGTTGATATTAGAATAATTTGCATGTCTGAGCCCAAGCTTATTGAGCATGAAAAGTGGCAGGTAGTCTCCTGGACAAAGCTCCAGCCCCAGAGGCAAGGGCTCTTGGTCCTCATCTTGGTTCTGGCCGTGTTTTCTCATCTGTAAAGGGGGAGGAGATGGTTAACCTCTGGAGTCAGTCATGTGGTTATCAGGCCCATTCTCCAGGCTCAAAGCAATTCAAGTGGGTTAGAGCGGAAGTACGAATGTGCACACCATTTGAAAAGATGATCCAGGGTATTGTTGGTGTGTTTTACCCAGTGTCTGCTGCAATATTGCAGTAACAACTCTGGAAAGGCAAAGTACTTTTGAAGCCAGGACACCAAGATGTATATATGGTCACACAAAGTAGCATTCCCGCAGAGCCCAGTCCCCCGGCAGCTTCACTGCAGAGCACGGTCTCCCTCTGGCTGAGGCCTCCCTGGACAGGACTGGAGAGTGCCCCTGTGAGTTCCAGGTCTGCAAGTGCTGCAGAGCAGGTTGTCTGAAGACTTCCTGCTGCTGGGCTTACAGGGAAGCCTTGATCTCCTTCCAGCGTGCTGCCAGCTGCACCCGAGAGGTGCCCACAGGCGTCACCTAGGACCAGCGGACTTAGCTGGGGTAACAGAGTTTTCTCATCCACAAGAAGAGGCACACCTTCCTGACCTACTCGGCATAGTACACTCTAGAAGAGCTGATTTAAAAATATGTTTACACCCTAGCTGGTTTGGCTCGGTGGATAGAGCATCGGCCCCTCTATAACAGAAAGTTAAATGAGGGGCTAGATTTTGTTAGTTATCAGTAATGGAAATCTTAGAAAGAAAAATCATGACTGAAATGCATAGATATATTTTTTAGCCCAATACTACATCAGCCTATGACCACAGGCACCCGAAATGCCCTCTTTTGGTTGATCTCTCATCTGTTGATGGCAAAGAGCCGGTGAGATAATGAGGACCTTTTCTAGTGTTTAAGGCACATTTCAGACTGGGGTCTTAAAGCACCCATGTGAGAACAGCCATGGACTGCAGACTCACCTGAAAAGGGAGAGAAGCCCATGCAGAGACCTGAAAGGGTGTTGGGGCCTAGGCTTTTCCAGCCTCTTCATTTACAGACGGGGCCAGCGACCTGGAAGCAGTAGGGTTTGGGGGAAGGGTGTAAAAGACAACTTATGAAATGTCTCAGATGGCCCCTGTGTCACTTGGAGGCCCTCTACCAGGACCCTTTTGGTTACTGGGCAGGAATGAGGACCTTCTAGGGGGCGTCTGGTGGATCCGTGTTAGAGGCCAGACCAGAACTTGGTCCTCATTTGATTCTGATCTAGAGTTCTTTTCATAAAGTCAGGTTGGCCTCTGCATAGTACTAAATCCACACTTTTTGAGTCCCCATCAGCACTTGTTTTTCTTAATCTTTCCTGTAACTTATATTCGTAATTCAAATTCAGTCTCCCCCAATCTAATTAGTTATGATTTATGAAAGCTAAGTGAGGACTATGTCTCATAGTTAATAGTCTACTCCTTGTGCATTGAGTTATTTCTGCCCCTTCGTTCCAGGACAGGATTCTGGGAAGGTTGTGATCTGGAATATGTCTCCAGTCCTCCAGGAGGATGACGAGAAGGATGAAAATATTCCCAAGATGCTTTGCCAGATGGACAATCACTTAGGTATTACAGAGTGGCCCTTTGCAGGCTTTTCGTGTTGGCAGAGTGCCCAAGGTTAGCACATGTGTTTGTAATTAGAAAGATAAGGCCCCGTGCGGCGGTAACTCCCCTCGGCCTGCTGTCTGAAGGCACAGATGTTGGCTGCACACCTGGGTGAGTTATTCGGCAGAAGACTCGGCCCGCCCACAGAACCATCTTTGGACAGTCTGCAGGTACCTCTGGTGATTTCCTGCTCATGAGTCGTTACTGCCTGATTCCATGGGGCTTTGGGGCCAGCAACCTGGAAGCAGTAGGGTTCTGGGAAGGGTGTGTAAAAGACAACTTACAAAATGTCTCAGATTGCCACTGTGTCACTCAGACCCTCTACCAGGACCCTTTTGGTTGCTGGACAGTATGTGGTTTTCTTTCCTGCATTAGTGCCTTAGTTTCCCGCCCTGAGCATCAGGGTGACTGTACTTGGCTGCTTCCCCTGAAAAGCTCCAATAACGGTTACATCCCCTGCCTTTGCTCTGTTATGTTCTTGCTCTCCCAACATGTCTCTTGGCGTCCTCCAACTTGGAGCGCAAGTCACTCACAGCCTGGTGTGGGCCACAACTGGGATAGTGTCCCTCGTATTGCTGGGCTCCCAAAGGTTGAGCTGTGAGTGCTCCCAGAGGCTGCAGCACAACAGGATCCGAGAGGGATTTCTGTTGGTCTTAGTTTACGAGTGCAGGATCAATCGACTGCAGTGCTGATGAGTTTGGGAAATCCGAATTTAATTGCTGACAGGTGGAATGAAGTCAGAGTTTTATGTTTTACCCAAGCTGCTCCCTGAAAGCTCTGGAGAAGGCATCTTGGCCTATTTAGCACTTGTCTTCCGGTCAAGAGTTATCCCTCCTCAGAAATACATCTCATCATTAGACGGCCCTTTTTAAATAATGAGATTTAGGTATTCACCAGTTTTCATGGCAGTGAGCCTCCTCCTACTGACTACTTCATCCAGCACTAACACTTCTCAGGTTATGTAGCCTTTCACCCTCCAGGCTCTATTCCGGTCATTTGTTATTATAGCACAAGTAGATTAGTGCTTGAACTGAATTGTTTTTCTAGGGCTCTCACACAGTAGATGCCTTGAATAGATTAGATAGACTAGACTTTATAAACCCTTTGCATCTTGCCAAACTCTGCTTAAACAAATGACTATTGGATTTTCATCACCCTATTTTTTTTTCTTCCCAGCATGTGTGAACTGTGTGCGGTGGTCAAACAGTGGGATGTATTTAGCTTCTGGGGGAGATGACAAACTGATTATGGTGTGGAAGCGGGCTACGTAAGCATCATTTTCCTTTCTTCACATTTTATTTTTAGAAGCTTCTTTGCTGGTCTTTATCACAGTCACTTTCTTTACCCTGGCACTGAAGTCCCCAGAGTCCCAACTTCATAAGAAACAGGAAGTACACACAGGCCAGGAGCAGTTGGGGCCTGACCAGGGAGTCAGAAGGCCACCAACCTCCCTAGTGACCTGCTCAACTGTCCCTTGCCAGGCAACAAGGTTAAGGGCGAATCCCTTCCAATGCTGACATTGGTGGCTTCCTTTGTTTTGTTCTTCAAATGAGATTTCCCAACATGCAATGTGGTTAAAAGTCAAGGTGATCTGATGGAATCTGGGGAGGGGTCCAGAGCCCGCCCTCTTAGCCATTCACCTCATTTTCTGTCTGGCTCAACCCTGACCTCTAAGGAGTCCCCACTTGAAAGCCCTTTCTTTGCACCAATAGTGAGCTAACCATCACCTAGAAAACTCTTCTTCTTTACACCTAGGCAGCTTCTCTCGGGGTGGGCCCTGGGACTCTTCCATAACCAGCTCCCCAGGTGACTCGGGCCAGTCAAGCTGGGGACTCAGACCTACCCCACTGCTCAGCCAGAGTGGCCCTATGGCCGTGGCTTTGAGAGCAGAGGCACACTGTCCCACCCAGCTGCCCCAGCAAGGTCTTTCTGTGAGTTTGTGAAGAATTCTACAGGAGCGAAGGCTGTCAACAGAGGCATGTCAGTGGTGTAGGCACCACCTCCCTGGGAGCCCACGTGACTGCTTGAGTGCCAAAAGCTCATACCTGTGATTCAAGTGCTTTCTCTGCCTCAGGTGTTAAGGCCGAGGCCTTCAATTCTTTATAAGAGGGCTTAAAAACTACTGTTGATTCTGCTGCTTTAGCCAACATAAATAATATTAAGTATATAATTCGGAAAACTAAAAAAATATGAAAGAAAATATGATAATCCCACCACCTAAAGAAAGCTATGGTTGATATTTTGGTGTTATTTATGTGTGTCCTGATCCATTTCCATGCGTACATGTAATTTTTTCATTACATAGTGATATATTGTATATGCTGTCCTGTGACCTGCTTCTTTCACTTAATTTTATATTGTGAACATTTTCCCATGCAGTGGATAGTCTTTTACCACAAGCTTTGTGATAGCTGTGTAGTCTTTCATCAAGTGCAAATAATTTACCAGTCAGCTCCTGCAGTTCAGCAATTCAGTGCTTTCCAGCCATTGTCTGTTTTTGCTTTGTTCTGTCTGCCATGATAAGCCATGCTGCAGTGAGCATCTCTGTGCAGTGCCAGAGCCTCCCTGGAGTGCCTTTCTGATTCCTCTTTCACACAGGTACATCGGCCCCAGCACTGTCTTCGGCTCCAGTGGTAAGCTTGCCAACGTGGAGCAGTGGCGATGTGTCTCCATCCTCCGGAGTCACTCAGGCGGTGAGTGGGGCTGCCTGTTGGGTTGGGTGGCCCCAGCAGCTGTCTGAGACCAGCAGCAGTACCTTCAGCAGCTCTGTGTCTGGGTCACCCTTCCCCATCACCATCGGTCATACCCTGCCTGTCCCTCAAGGTCTGTGCAGTCATCGTCCCCACTGCCTGCCTCCAGCTGCATTCAGTGCCCCCACTCTTGCCCTCATGGGGTATATGTTTATATTTTTAATGTAGAACTCCCCACGTTCTGCTGTTTATCCTGGTGAACTGAGTCACTACCTTCATCAGTGGATCACTAAGTCCGTAAGCGCACTTTATTTATTCCACAGAAACTAGAATACAGGGGCCCAGTGAAGTTTTTTACTTGACCCTGAGTATGTTTGCAAAGTGTTGTAAATAGATTTAGAATGGAAAGATGGAAAGACACATTGTGCCAATTTGAACTGGAGAGGAGGAAGGTCAGTCAGTCAATAGCAGTCTAAAACCATGTGGTGTACACTTTGTTAGGCACGAGGGATGCCAGAGCAAATATCACTTAGTCTTACCTCAGAAAGCCTGTGGTCTAGCCCAGGAATATCCTGGAGGGTTTCCCAGGCAGGGAGAACAGCAGAAGTGAGAGGTTTGCTGTGAATGAGTAGGCAGCACTTCACTACTG
>NW_005871324.1:1238826-1242138 GCF_000147115.1 Myotis lucifugus | reverse complement strand
AAGGCAGGAAGCAGCACGGAGTGGGGCTAGCTGAGTGCGCAGGGACCTTTTAATGAAGGATGTCCCTTTGTTGTAAAAGAGGCAGGGAGTCATTAAAAGCTTTGAAAGCCAAGAGGGAAATCATTCTGACAGCTGTGGGGAAAAGAAGGTTGTGTCAGTGGTTCGGATGAAAACTTTAAGGGCCTGACATAGGCCTATGATAATTGGAACAGAGAGGAAGAGACTATTTGGGAAATTCTTAGGATAGAGCAAGGGGAGTGATGAAGGAGAGTCCTAGCTGGGTGCATGAATAGCCAGTGGTTGTACTCTACTGAAATCATAAGAACAATAGGCTTATGGGCATGGACACCGGTTCATTGTTGGGTAGGCTAAGTTTGAGGGAGCTGGGGAGAGAATGTCAAGAGACTGTTGGAATTGAGCCTGGAGCTCTGGGGGAACATGGGGCAGGAGTGAGAGACTTGGAAAGCATCAGCTATAACCCATTGGCAGTGTATGCTCGGCAAATACTCTGCAGACACTTTGAAGGTGAACAAACCCACCTCTTGGTGACCAGATTGATTCTAAATTTGTGAAAGCTGACAGTAGCATTTTGTTATTGTTGATAATAGTAAAAATCTGTAACTTACTCTGGCTGCTCACAATGGAATCTGGATGGGTTTCTGGAACTTTGGCACATATGGCTATGAGGGTGTTCAAGCATGTGGTGGGGCCTCAGGCTTTTATGGGGCTCCTAACCTGAGACTCAGGCTGAGCCATAACCTTGACTTCTCTCCTGGCCCAGTACCCCAGGGTTCTCCTTTATCAGGCAGGTAGGATTGCCCACCTTCAACAGGGGTATCTGCCACTTCTTATTCAGTGGTCCTGATAGTAGATATGAGTGGAACCATTTAAGAAGAAAAAAATAGTGAAAAAGAAATAAATGAATAGAAAGCACTGGGTCTAAGTGTGAAAAACATACACTTGGCATATTTAATCGCGGGTAGAAAAGAAAACCTAGGTGAAATTAGAAGTAAGAGGTCTTAAAAAACATTTAACCTAGCCCCAGCTGGGTGACTCAATTAGTTGAAACATAAAAAACATTTAACCTAGCCCCAGCTGGGTGACTCAATTAGTTGAAACATCAATCTCATACACCAAAAGATTGCGGTTTTGAATGTACAGGAGACAACTGATCAATGTTTCTCTCTCACATTGATCTCTCTCTCTCTCTCTCCTCTCTCTCTCAAAAAAACATTGATCTCTCTCTCTCTCTCTCCTCTCTCTCTCAAAAAAAGTTATAGAACATATCCTCCTTGGGTAAGGATTAAAAAAAACAAAAAACAATTAACCTAGAGGAAGAATAGCATCAAAGAGTGCAAAATGTAATGTTAATATAGTATAAAATTTAAAAAATAAAACAAAATACTAAAATAGATATAATTTTCTAGAAAATAAACGTTTTCAAAATTAATATCATAAGGTTAGGAAAAACTGAACAAAGTAGTAACCAATGAAGAAGTTGGAAGCTACCTTCAGAAATGATTCCTGATCCTAAATTATTTTTTGATGCATTGTTTTAAGCTTTTAAGAATAATGACTCTGAAACATAGTAACAGTTATTCTGGAAGCTCTAACCCTGTTTCCAAATGTAATAAAAATAACAGTGAAACAAAAGCATAGACAAATATGAATGAAGATAGAAAAGTCAGAAGGGGAATACTCACAAGTTCATAACATTTGAAAACTAATTCATTTTGACTAAATATGATTTATAATGGAAGACTTGTGTAAAGGAAATCTGTTAATATAATTCAGCATACTAGGAGGTTAAATGAGAAAAAGCACGGAGTCATCTGATGAGGTATTCTGAAAGACAGATAACTCAGCATCATTTCCTAATAAATATGCTTTTAAAAAAATGGCCATATGCCGAAACCGGTTTGGCTCAGTGGATAGAGCGTCGTCCTGCGGACTGGAAGGTCCCAGGTTCGATTCCGGTCAGGGGCATGTGCCTTGGTTGCAGGCATATCCCCAGTGGGATATGTGCAGGAGGCAGCTGATCGATGTTTCTCTCTCATCGATGTTTCTAACTCTCTATCTCTCTCCCTTCCTCTCTGCAAAAATTCAATAAAATATATTTTTTTTAAAAAAAGGCCATAGAAAGTTATTTCCTTAACATGATAGAGTCATCTGTCTTTTTCCAACCAATGGCAAGTATTACAGTTCACAATTGAGCCTTGTTCCCATTTATATTGAGAAAAGACAAGGATGGATGCTATCATTTAATTTGTTACTTTGGAATTTCTGCAACACAATGAAGCAAATGAGAAGGAGATAAACATACTGGAAATAAGACAAAATTGAAATGATATGAGCATGGTATTGTATATCAAGAAAACCCAAAGGAAGAAAGCTCTTAGAACTCATAAAGCCTTGAAAAAACACTTGGGGCTAATAAAAATGAGTTATTGAATTGGCCTCATATAAGAAAACTTGTAATTATTTATCTTTCACTAGTAATAGCCTATTAGAATATCTATATATATAAAAGCCGAAGTGACCTGCCAACCATTTGGCCGTCCAACCGGTAGCTATGATGCGCACTGACCAGCAGGGGGCAGATGCTCAACGCAGGAGCAGAAACCACAGACATGGAAACATGGAACAGACTGATGAATCTCAGAGGGGAGGGGAGAAATGGAAGGGGAGGAAGAGATTAACCAAAGATCTTATATGCATACTAGAGGCCCAGTGCACAGATTTGTGCACCAGTGGGGTCCCTTGGCCTGGCCTGCAGGGTTCAGGCTGAAACCAGCTCTCCGATATCCCTAGAAGGGTCCCGGATTGCAGACCTCAGCAGTGACTCGTGAATCTTCTACAATATAGGAAGGCAAACTGATAGAATTTGCAGCTAATGCCTATAGTATCAGTAGTCCATGTAGCCCGGCTGGTGTGGCTCAGTGGTTGAGTGTAGACCTATGAATCAGGAGGTCATGGTTTGATTCCCGGTCAGGGCACATGCCTGAGTTGCAGGCTCAGTCCCCAGTAGGGGGCATGCAGGATACAGCCGATCAATGATTCTCATTGATATTTCTATCTCCCTCTCCCTCTCTGAAATCCCTAAAAATACATTTTTTAGAAATAGTCCATGGAAATTGCAAAGAAAATCACGTCTCCTTTCTGGATTCCCAGCTAACCACTTCTCTGCTCTAGGACTTAGGCACCACGGTGAAATGCTGGGGTTCACATGTCTGCCCTCCTGGACTCAGCTCCTAGAGGAGGTCTCGGTCCTTGTATTTGTAGACCACTGCACAGAGAGCTCATCAAAAAACA
>NW_005871324.1:1192266-1238538 GCF_000147115.1 Myotis lucifugus | reverse complement strand
GGAGAGTGACAGATACCCACGTGCTCATTAATATGAAAAACTGGAACCCAGTCAAAGTTCATTGTTAAATTAGGTCTGTTTATGGTAGCGAATGCTCTCAACGACATAGAATGCAGCACAAATCAAAATAAGCCCTGAAGATCACATACACTGTTAGAATGTTCCAGCAGCATACCAGTGCATGCAGCGTGAAATGGGAATGCTAGTACAATGTGGAAAATTCATCCAGCTGTCACTGAAGATTTTTTTAACTAGAAAAAAAAATACAATAGAAATTTTGAATATTTGCTTACACCTCTTTTTAAAAATCCTATGAGGAAAGGACTCGAAAGCTAATAACTTGCTGCTGTGTTTCTCTTCATCTCACCAGCTATTCTTCTGCACGCCTAGCGCTGCATTAGGCAATGAGAGTAGATCAATCAGTAAGACCGTGCCCGTCACACCTGCATGTGAGATGGGCATCGTCACCATCACGTTGACTTTTATAGATGCTTTGGAGTGTGCTGATGCCTTCCTACAGCAATTTCTCACATTAATCCTCACAGCAACCTTCTAAGGATAGTTGCTTGCTTATTTATGTATGTATGCATGTATTTCAGATAGGTGCTATTTTAAATCCTCATTCTACAGATGTGAAAACTGAGTCACAAAGAAATGAGCATGATTGATTGTGTTTGGGGGCTCCATAGGGAAGGGGTATTCCTGTCAGGATCTTGGAGATGAGAGCTAATTAATGAGGAAAAGGGTCTGAAGATGGCTTTTCTCTCATTCAGTCAGCAGCTATTAAGCTCTGACTGTGTGTCAAGCACTCTGCTAAGTGTAGAACCTGCAATGCTCAAAGGGCTGTGTGAGATAGGCCCAGTTAGAATGGGGGAAGCAAGCTTAGCAGGGTTGAAGAGCGAGCCCCAGGCCACAGGCCCGATAGGTATCAGAGCCGTGGTTTTAATACGTGGGTGCAATGCCACAAGACACCACGCTTTCAGCCGTGCCCCTAGTTGCCTCATGTATGAAAGGGGTAGCGAGGAATCAGTTAGATCCTTCAAAATTTATGACCAATTGAAAATCATTAGTGGGGAAGTTTTCAAAATGGTTACAAAAAGAGTCTACTTATGATGGTCCTAGGTCAGGTCTCCTCAAACATGACACCAGCTGGCAGATGGGTGGTACTGCTTTGACCCCCTTGCCGAGTCTGCACTCCAGGTAAGAGACTCAACGCCAGCCCTCTGTCTTCCAGATGTGATGGACGTAGCATGGTCTCCTCATGACGCCTGGCTGGCTTC
This sequence comes from Myotis lucifugus, assembly GCF_000147115.1. NCBI lineage: Eukaryota > Metazoa > Chordata > Mammalia > Chiroptera > Vespertilionidae > Myotis > Myotis lucifugus. The sequence goes on along the minus strand of NW_005871324.1, from coordinate 1,237,258 downwards.
GTGCAGCGTGGATAACACTGTCGTCATCTGGAATGCAGTGAAGTTCCCAGGTCTGGGTTCCTCTGGCTGGGTGGCGGCAGAAATGGGTTGCTCATCATCTGTGCTGTCTGTTGGTGTCTGGAGTAGGATGGCTCTCTTTTGGCTGGTGGCAGCATGTGTCTCACAGTGGGCAGGGATTCATGTGTCTTGTCAGTAATTCAGTTATTTTTCTTCATCAGTTATATTTGTTTAAAGGTTTAAAAGAGTTTTATGTTAAAGAAAAATAGTAACTGAGTGCTAACATGGATGTGCCACAAATCATGAGGGTGGTACATTGACAACTGGCGTTGGGGACCGTGCTCAGCTTGCCCTGACACTCCCACCCATGCTGTGCACCCCAGCATCTCCTCTACACATATGCCTTCAAGGGTAACCGTTCCACCTCCTCTGTGACACCCTTGAGCAGATGCAGGCTAGCAAATCCAGTTTTGCAAAAGATTAATTTTTCATATTAATGTGTTTGAAGTCATGACAGATGGCATAACCTGCAGTGTATACCTAGTAAGATATTGCTTATGTTCCTGCTTCGTATCTGGATATGGTTTACTCATGGGCTGAAAAGCATCGTCCATGGACTTAATCCAAGTCATTTTTTCCCTATTAACCACCAGTATGTGTGGTGACACTCAACCTGGCCACCAAGTGGCAGATTTAGAGCTGGGGTAACATTTAGGGGGGGATTTCTAGGAGGTACTGTCCTCAGTGATGACTTACAGGGGACTCAGTGCAGTGCCCTCGATAGAGAGGTTCACATCAGAAATGCCAATGTGACGACCCAGGTGAGCATGGGCTTCTGTCTAGAAAGGCAAACCACAGGCAATACCGCCAACTGCAGACAAGATAAAGGGGCAGAATATGGCTCTGGCCCAAGCCGAGGCCCCTGATTGCCTGCCCCTCCAGGGGCATATGCAGCTTCAGCCCACAAGTGTTAGTTGTGAGTGAAGGGCGATCATGATGCCCGCCTCCTTGGTGCAGTCTTCAGGTGGGTTTTGCCTTCGTGGAAATTAGATTAGGGGCTCTTCTGCTTGTGCACAGGAGCGGGGCTGGCCAAGCTGCACTCCTGAAGTTCCTTCTCTTGGTTGGCCATTCCATAGCCCATGGATTGTAGTTCATGTTTCTATATAGAGTCATCGTTGTCCTCTAGGTAACACCTTTCCAATCTCTTATTTTTCTTCACAGAAATTCTAGCTACTCTGAGAGGTCATTCTGGCTTGGTAAAGGGGTTGACTTGGGACCCTGTTGGTAAATATATTGCCTCTCAAGCTGATGACCGCAGCCTGAAGGTGTGGAGGACGCTGGACTGGCAGTTGGAGACCAGCATCACCAAGCCTTTTGATGAGGTAATGAGACAGCCTAGAGAGCTCAGCCCAGCACCCTTCCTGGCCTCCGTGCACAGAGGAGCTGGCTGAGGTGGGGGCTTTGTGGGTGAATCAGAATCTGGTGGCCTGAGCAGACTGGTCAAGGTTCTCTGAGAGGGTGGACACTTTGGCCCTAAGAGTCAGATGATGAAAATCTTTCATTTCTCAGATGTTATCAAATGTCCACCTTTGGAGTGAAAAGAATTTAAAAGTTTTAAAGCTAAGGAGATACCCCACAACCTTGTGCCACACAGCTGGCTGCCACAGACATGGATGGAACTATTTCTCACCATGTGACATTTATATTGTACTGCCCATGGGATGTATGGGAGGACAAGGGGATGGAGGTGGTTCTCTCTTGTATTTTTCCTGACTGCTGTGGCTTTGCTCATTGACTTCCACTGCAGGCCAGCTGACTTACAGAGCTCATGGAGTGGAATTAAAAGGTGCTGAGCAGGAAAAATGGGGTCAGTGGCCAGATAGATTTGGCCCATACAGAGTTGATGGTTAAAAGAGTTGTCCATCCAAGTGGACTCTCAGAGGGAGGGCAGGGGAGGGTGGGTGGGTGGGAGGTAATCAAGCAAAGACCTTGTAAGCATATACGCATAACCCATGGGCACAGACAATAGGGTGCTGAAGGCCTGGGGTGGGGAGTTAGAGGCGGTCATTGGGGGAAAGGGGGGGGCATATGTAATACTTTCAACAATGAAGAATTACTAAATTTGCCCTAGCCGGTTTGGCTCAGTGGATGGAGTGTCGGTCTGCGGACTGAAAGGTCCCAGGTTCGATTCCGGCCAAGGGCATGTACCTTGGTTGTGGGCACATCCCCAGTGGGAGGTGTGCAGGAGGCAGCTGATCGATGTTCCTCTCTCATTGATGTTTCTAACTCTCTATCCCTCTCCCTTCCTCTCTGTGAAAAATCAATATGTAATACTTTCAACAATAAAGAATTACTAAATTTTTTTAAAAGAGAGTTGTCCGTCCTACAGATCCCCTCAGGGCCTACCCCACTGTGCTGTGCTCAGCTCCTGTGGGAGTGGAGTATGCCATGGCTCCAACTCTCATCTGACAGAGTCTTTTTAGTTGTGTCATCTGGAGTTACAGCTGTCTGTGTAGCCAGAAGCTTGGGTACAGGCTCCACCATCAAACATTTATAAATCAGAGTTCAAATTTATTATTATTATTACTAGAGGCCCGATGCATGAAGATTCATGCAAGAATGGGCCTTCCTTCCCCTGGCTGCCGGCACTGCCTTCGCTCTGGCTGGAGCGCCTTTCCGTCTTCCCATGCTGCCCAAAGGCCCAGAGCGGCTGGGGCGGTGTGGAATGCCTACATTGTCCTGCCCTGCCCCCGGCCACTGGGCGCCTGAGTATGCAAATTAACCTGCCAGCTTTGTTGGGTTGATTTGCATACTCACTCCTGATTGGCTGGTGGGTGTCATGAAGGTACAGTCAATTTGCATCTTTCTCTTTTATTAGTGTAGATTAGTTTTTGGTATTAATATGTTTTATTTATGAACTGAATTTGGTATCTTAGAATTTTTGTTTTTGAAACTGGTTCCCATTCTGGCTTCCTTGCTTCTTCGTAGTCCAATCTAGGTCAACAGGAGAAAGTAAGACCATTGTTCCACATCTTACTTAGAGAACACCACCACCTGGTCACCTTTTGGGGTGGGGTCTGCCGGATGGGGGTGATGCAGCCAGGCGGGCAGGTGGGCGCGCATCGCCGGCAGCCTGGGTCTCACTTGTCCTGTAATCAATTGTCAAGTTTATTCTTGAGTCCAGTTTTGGTCACAAGGTTGGCCTTGATTTCCTTTTAAGCACATGTTTCTTTCAGTGTGGAGGGACAACCCATGTGTTGCGGCTCAGCTGGTCACCTGATGGACATTACCTGGTGTCTGCCCATGCCATGAACAACTCCGGCCCCACCGCCCAGATCATCGAGCGGGAGGGCTGGAAGACCAACATGGACTTTGTCGGACACCGGAAAGCTGTGACTGTCGTGGTGAGTGTGCTCAGAGTGGGCCCCTCAGAGCCTGCGCAGTGCCGTGCTCACCAAGGCTGGGTCACCAAGGCCGAGATTCAGCACATGTCATGTTCTTGTTTCACTTTAAATACTTATGTTTCAGTGTTAAAAAATTAAATTTAAAAAATAGAATACATACTCATGTGTTTATTGGCAAACTTTACATGATGAATATCACCAAAATCAGCCTTTGATTAGTAACACTGGCTCTGGAGTAGCCACTTTACACATTCGGGTCTGCTGGTGGGTGCTCCCACATGGTGGTCCTGACAAGTGCCCCACCCACCAGGCTCTGGAGGACACAGGTGCAGTTCGTGCATCCATCGAGCCCGTGCGTTTATCCCGGGGCTCCACCAGTGGCCACTGTAGCTTCAAGGCTATGCTTTGGGTCACTGGAGTCCTGGTCTGATTCTGGAGCTGTCTGCCAGTTTTGATGTGGAAGGGGGAAGAGTGCCAGAAGATGTGAGCTACTGTTATTCTCTCAGGCTTCAGAGAATAGCACTCTTTTTATGCTTTTGGATGACTTTCATTGAAGAGTGTCTTGAGAGTGCCCAAGGCAAACACTGTGAGGACCAGAATTTCCTCAACACTGGGTACCACAACTAAGTCAATAGATTGATGGGCTAAGGCTGATAGATGTGAAGGATCATCCACATGCCTGTTCTCAGTTTTTTTATTTATAAAAAAGGGGTTCCTTCTTCCCATTGTTTAAAGTGATAATATATACCGTATAGTGTGACTTAAATTTATACAAATAAAATACCACTTCTTTAATATTTTTGTATTGGAGTCCATGTAAGATCTTGTTTGGAACTAGGACCATGTTGCTAAAATGTTTGAAAGTCACTGCTTCGTAGTTAGCATAGTGCTTCCACATGACTCTCTCTCAAGTGAACCTCATGGAGCAACTGTGTGAGGTGGTTGTGAAGACTCAAGCCCAGAATACATGCCTCTGGGTTCCATGTTCTCCAGTCTCTGTGCACCCCTGGCCATTCTTGCCTGCCCTCTGGAATTAGAACCCTCCTGGACCACCTGGCATACCCTTCCCTTTCAGTTTTCCTGGCTTAGTAGATTTCAACTCTGAGTCTAGAGCTCCCAACCCTTTTCAGTTCAGGAAAGCAACAAGGACCTCAGTGTGTGCTTCCAACCTTTCCAAAAAATGATGCCCTGGTTACACTTAGCCTGACGCAGCCATCATCCCTGTTTGTGAGGTCAAAGCAGGGCTGATCAGTCTTTGTAAGACAGTATTGACTGAGCAAGAAATAAAGTGAAAGGAGAGGAACCCTGAACAGCCTCCCCTCAGGACCTTGTCCCTAAAGCTCAGGTCCTAGAGCTGGTCCTGCCCAGGCCGGGAGGGATTCAGTAGCTCCCTTGCCATGGCCCTGACTGTAGGCCCAGCCTGGAGAGTTGGTAGAGCCTGTTTCAAATCCTCCTCTCACCACTTACTCATTTGGTGACTCAGCACATGTGTTTTGGCCTCTCTGAATCTCACTTCAGCCTCAGCAAAATGCCTCCTGGGTAGTTGTAAAGATCAAATAACATATGCTGAGTGCCTGGGCCAGGAAGATGTCGGTGTGGACTGCCCATCGGAGGACTGCAATTGTGGTACATTTGTAATACTTGGCATGGGGTACATGCTTGATGCTTGATCAATTATTTTAGCATTTGTTATTTGGCTTTAGAAATTCAACCCAAAAATCTTCAAAAAGAAGCAGAAGAATGGGAGTTCTGCGAAGCCCAGCTGCCCGTACTGCTGCTGTGCTGTTGGCAGCAAGGACCGTTCTCTCTCTGTCTGGGTGAGCCCCCCATCATGAGCTTTTGCTGCTCCTGAAAGGTGACAGGAAACAGGGCTGGTGAAGGTTTGGCAGCCTGCAAGAAGAGGGCCCCTGCCTCCACCCTGTACCTGGGTCAGGCCCACTTATTACCCCTAAAGGAAGCACTGAAGACTGGGCCTCAGCCCAGCCAGAGCAGCTCTTGTGTCCAGACTCAACACTTTAGTTGGCATGTTGTGTTTGCTTCATTTAAAAACCCTGTATCGACATGTAACCTAGATGAAGTATACAACTCAGAGCATTGTCATAACATGTTTACACATGTAACCACCACCCCAGAACCCTCTGCCAGAGCAACCATTCTAATGACATCTGTCACATTGATAGGTTTTGCCTGTTTTTGAGCTTTATTTGAATGGAGTTGTGCAGTGTTTACTTTTTCTTGTGTTGCGTTCGCTCGGCACAGTGTTGTCGTGTATGCCGTTACATTAAACGGTAGTTTGTTCCTTACTAATGTCCCCAGAAGCAGAGGTTTGGAGGTTGTCCTCTGATGCATTTATTGTGGTCATTTGTCACAGAAATTGATTGCTGTGTACACTGTGATTTTTTCAGGCCCAGTACTCATGTTACATCCATTCCAGAACCTGACCCTAGTGCCATAGGCAGTTCCAGGCATGTTCTTCCTGGCCTGGGGCTCCATTCATGGTGCTTTGACCAAAACATCACTGCTCGTGTGCTCATGTTTCTTATAAAATTGAGGTCAGTTGCTCACACAGGTCCAGATTTCTGAGGGGTCTGTAGACACATTTTTGGGATGAGGGGCAGGGCTCTTTTTTCTGGAAGTACAATTAGGGTAGGGGCAAGATTTTTCTTGTGGATTCCAAGTAGCTCAGATGCCAGCCCTCTCCTCAGGATTAGGATGGTCGAAACTACTCCTTTTCCATAAAAACAGTCCCAGTCTCCTGGAAGCTTCCACAGTAGTTGGTGGGAGCCCTGCAGAAAGGTGTTCCCACCCAGCCTACCGCTCTGTGGCCCCAGGACCTGTTAACAGGTGGATCTCAGTGTAACCGTGGGAGCATGCAGACAGTGCAGGGCCCAACATTAGAATCACTAGATAATGAATATGCACGTGTGAATGTTCTGCAGTCATCTAAAACAGAAGTGTACAGGATATTTCATGACATGCTCAGTAGGTATTAAATGAAAAGGCAGGCACAACCATGTGCCTTATTTTGTAAACCAGAAGAAAATAACTCATCCAACAGTAATAGTGGTTAACTTTGGGTCTGGATTAGGGCAACATAAACTGTTTTTGTGTGTTTCTGAACTATCCGCACACAGTGTAGAATGGGCCTGTGTGACATACGTAGCCGTTTACACCAAGCCTTGTACAAATGTGTACCATAGTTCCTTGGGCCCAGAGAAGATAGCTGCGTTTTCTCTGGAACTATTTTCCTGCCTCATTCCTGGCATGCCTTCCCCTGCTTGGCAGACCTTCTCTGCTCAGGTCCTGGCCCTTCCAGAGTCCCCTACTTCGTCATTGGTTGTCTGTGTATGAAGTCATCTCCCCGCACCAGAAAACAATGAGCCCTTCAGACAGGGAGCATTCTAGTTTGCATATTTCGGCAAACTTTGGTTTCTATAGTTTGGGATCTTGGTCGTTGCTGTTTGAAATTCTGACCAAGTCTTCTAGGACTGATAATGTTAACTGAGCTGAGTGAACAAAAAATGGTTTTCATTCCTTTTATTAACCTTTGCTGCTGCTTTCTTTCCAGCTCACGTGTCTTAAACGACCTTTGGTTGTCATCCATGAGCTGTTTGACAAATCCATCATGGATATTTCCTGGTAAGGTGGATTCCTGTAATCATGTACATTAGACTAGGAAAGGAGAAGCCACACATTGGAACACGAGACCCCCAGATGTGATTAGTGTCAGGTAGCCAGGGACCCACCCCAGGTTTGACACTGGAGCAGACCCCAGGGTGCTGTTTGTACACGATTCAAGAAAGGGCAGCGTGGTCCTGCTTGTGGGAGAGTGTATACTGTTGTGCTCTTAGCTCTGTTGGGATTTGCCCTGGGAAATGCCTTCTCCAACAAATTAGTATTTAGGAAAAGGAGAATGCTGTGATCTTGGTTCCACTTCACTCTGTCCTTGCATGAACCAGATTAGCATAGGTGTGGAGGCACAGTCTGCCTCTCAGTGACCTCATTTAGATTTATACTCCCCCACATGGTTTTTTTTTTAATGGTTTCAAAAATAAGATAAAGAAAAAGAAAATTCTTACAAAGTACATGATGAAAGATACTTTGTGCATGTGCTTAGAACCAAAGGGTGCCAGAACCTTCTGGGACTCTATTGTCTGCCCTATCCGCATCCCCATCCCCACAAGGCCACGAAAGGGAATCCGAGATTCTCAGTGTCTACCTAGAGCTCTGCCCTATTGTCCTCTCGGCCAACCACTGAGGCACGCGTGAGCACCACAGGGCTTGCTCCCGGGCTGCTAATGGTCATCTCTTTCAGGACTCTGAACGGGCTGGGCATCCTGGTGTGTTCCATGGATGGCTCTGTGGCATTCCTAGACTTCTCCCAGGATGAGCTTGGAGACCCCCTGAGCGAGGAGGAGAAGGTAGGAGAATAACATACTGTGAGCTGGTGACCTGTGTGCTGCGCATGCTCTGAGGCCACAGACATGGCCATGATGGCTCTGGGAGGCCCCTTCAATTGGACCCTCGTCTTGTGACATACACAGATACATTGTTTCTTTTCTTTCTTTCTTTTTTTAATAATTATTGTTGAATATGTACTTTGTTTCTTAACGTATTATTGGGTGTTCGTCTTTTATAGGTCGTAATCCTTGTCTTCTTTAGAAAATAGATTAATTTAAAAATGAATCTCGGTTCATGTCAGAAATCAGTTCTGGAATGAAGAATAAAACAATTTTGGGCATCTCTTCCTGAACTGATAATTAGCCACACACTGGGAGCTTTCACCCTGGGAGAAAGCCAGAGAGAGAGAGCTCCCAAGGGTCCCCACTCACCTCACTTTCCCCATTGTCTTGTGCTGACAAGGTTGCCATGGAGCAGCAACTAAATAGTAATATTGACCATTTTTCAGCACTTACTGTGTACCAGTCTCTGGACCATATGTTTGCATATATTTTATTTAAAATATACAAAACCCTTGAAGGCAGAACTTACTCGTTTCATCAATGAGGTAATTAAGCCATGGAAAATAGTATGGCTCTTTGCCAAGACCATACGGGACCTTTTGGTACAAGAACAGAAGCCTGACCCAGGCCCACTGATTTGGGCCAGGCCTCCTCCCTGTGCTCTGCCCAGGACAGTGTGGCCAGGGCCCTTCCTCAAGGGCTTCAGGAACGGCTCTGCTCTCACTACCCTAGACTTAGAACCAGTGTTTCTACAAATGGCCTTTATCTGAAAGGAGCCCTGTGAAAGCTCAGAGTAGGTGGGCAGCTCTCCCCGCAGTGATTCAATTACTATAGAAGCTTCCTCTTAAGCTACTGTGGGGATCCCCACCCCCACTATGAGGTAAATCTTTCGGGGGTAAGAGTCTGAGTTGTTGACAGCACCTAGAATAGGGCCTGGCACCCTGGAAGTGTCTTGTCAATGAGAGGGTGAGTGTCTTGGCCTCAGGTCGTCTTTGCACCTTTCCCAGTCCTCAGGTAACCTGGGACCCACTGTGCACTCCCCTCCCCTTGGAGAGTCGCAGTGGGAGCCTATGTAATAACCTGTCTAGCTACCATCTCCCAGATGACAGGCAGGGACCGCGTGGATGAAGAACACCAGGGAAACATTGGTCAAACTCTGAATTCTGCCTCGAGATTCCAGGGGAGGGATTTAGGAGAAAGGGGACAGGAGCCAGGGTGGTAGGGGAGGGAGGTTCTTGGCCACATACAGGCACAGCAGGCCCTGCAGGAGTGAGTCCCAAGATGCCACTTCCCCCACCCAGCATCTTCTGCTGTGAGGCAGATGTCCTACTGACCTCCACATTGGTCATTGCGCATCCTTATGTGAATCTGTTCTTTATTGCAGCAGTCACTCCAGTGTTCTGGGGACATTATCCCTGCCCTTGTGGGGTCCCATCTGACTTGTTTTGGCATGCGACCAGTGAGACTTGGGAAGATGGAGAGGGGCCCTCTCAGAAGGATCGAGACAGCAGGGACAGAGGATTTCCCTAGATCAGCTGTGCCAGGCCTCCCCTTGTTCTTAGAAACACTGTTAGCAGCCCCATGGCAACCTCCAACCACATGGGGCTGATGGCTGTAGATAAGAGCAATGAAAGCAGACTCTGGTTTCAGTATCTGATTCCCAAAGAGTGTTTGGGGTCCTTGGGGTGATTTAAGAGCCTTAAGTTAGCAATTTGAGTGTCTTACTTCAGTTCATCAAACATTTGCCATTTGTTCTGCATCAGACATGTAGTAGGTTTTTTCTAGTGGGTTACTCATTCACTTTTGTCCCCAGGTATATATACATGGGAGACTATAAACATCTAGGAAAGATACAAGACTGCTCCAGAGTCATCTAATTGGCAACAGGCAGAATAGCGTAGGAGGCAATGGAGAACTGGCATCTGGCGCTCTGGGACCCCCGCCCAGGGCCCTTTCTGCTCCCAGAGCCAGGAGAGCTAGCACAAGTTCACTTGGCTGCTCACAGCTGGTTTATTGTACTTTTCTTTGCTTTCTCTAGAGCCACATTCACCAATCCACCTATGGGAAAAGCTTGGCTATCATGACCGAGGCCCAGCTGTCTACAGCTGTCATCGAGAACCCTGAGATGCTCAAGTACCAGCGGAGGCAGCAACAGCAGCAGCTGGACCAGAAGAGTGCCGTGGCCAGAGAGACGGGCTCAGCTGCCTCAGTCGCTGGTGTTGTCAATGGGGAGAGTCTGGAAGACATCAGGAAGGTGAGGACTTGGCCCGATGGCACTGAGAACACAGCAAGCACATGCCCAGGGACAGGACAAGGGGAACAGGCAGTCTGGACAGGGTACAGACATGAGTGGTGGGGAGGTGGGTGTGTGCTTGGTCTGGTGTAGGACCCAGGAATGAGCCAGTTTGGGCCCACTCGGCCCGTTACCCTCAATTGCATGAGGAAGTAGCGGTGCTTAATCCACCTTTATCAAAGGACTTTTTGCCCCAAAGAGCTCTAGAAGGGGTCATTTCTTATAGGAATTTGGCCTTTCTAGGGAATTCTATATATACTATATATACTGCTAGTCCTTGAATAGTATCATTTTGTCATTACAATCTTGATGAGAAAATTAAAAATTGAGTCTTGTGTGGAGTTTGCACGTTCTCCCCCTGTGTCCTCCCACATCCCAAAGATGTGCATGATAGGTTTACTGTCCCAGGTATGCCCGAGCTGCCGAGATAGGCTCCAGCCACCCGTGACTGAATAGTGGGTTGGAAAATAATCACCGTACTTGTTTTTATTAATCTTCCTTCAATGTATTTATAACTCACATATATTTCAGCGTTGAATATTGGAAGTATTTTGGGTCTTTACTTAGAAGTTTGATGGTGTTTTTGTGACCAGAAATATGTCATAGGAACTTAATTCTTGTTTATATCAATTAGCCTCTGGTAAAATTGGTTCCCTTATATGTTGTTCCACGTTAAGTCATAGTTTCCAAGAACCTGTCGATGACATTAAGTGAGGATTTACTGTGCTGAGAACATTAGTTTCAGTCTCTGCCCTTAAGAAACATCTGTGGGCTCCTCTTTCTTCTCCCTGAGGAGTGGAAGGTAGAGATGGGGCAGGAAGGTTAGAATTTCTTAGGGTGCTTAAACCATCTTTAGGAGTTTGTGAAGGGTGATGAACCTCCACAGGTGATTCAGACAGTGTGTGACCCGTGGTTATGAGCTTTAGTGGAAGAAAGTTTGCAAACCACAGCTTAGAGACAAATGTGTGGCTCATGGGTGCAGGTCTCATCTGTTAGTTCCCTTGTTGATCCCCAATGGCCACTTACTTTCCCCTGGAACCGGGCCAGGCCTGCGTACTGGTGATGAAGAGGAAGGGGCTGAGCTGGTTCAGCTGGGAGCTTTCTGTCCTTTCTTGCCGGAAGTGGAGCATGTACCCTGATAAAAACATTTATTCTTTGATTGAGTGGCTTAGTTTAGTTGGACCAGAAGACTACAGAAAGGCAATTTAGAATACATTTCCTTAGAAACCTTATTTTTTGATAATTGGAGATGGTTCACATAAACGTTTCCATTCATTTATATCATTCTACTTTGCCAGAATCTTTTGAAGAAACAAGTTGAGACTCGGACAGCAGACGGTCGGAGAAGAATCACACCTCTCTGCATAGCACAGCTGGACACCGGGTACTCGTTCGTTCACCGAGCTTTCTGTGGCCTTGTCTGGGAGCTCTTCCTCTCACCTTTCACCACTTAGCACTTTCATAATTAGGCTCTTGGGCAGATCTGACCCATAGAATCTGGAAGTGAGAGAGTTGGGCCCAGCTTCCCACCAACCTCCAAGGCCAGTGCTCCTCACAGAGCCCTTATGCAAACTTCTGCTGAAGGTGGGCTGGGAAGGGCCTGTGACAGGCCAGCAGCCAAGGGCCCCTTCACAGGGTCAGCGTGTCCACGCAGCCAACCCTGCTTCGTCTTGCCAGGGCATGACAAAACTTGAGGTAGAGAAGTTGGACTGATTTTTTTTCCCGTTTCTTTTTTCCCTTGTATAGCCTTCTTTTTTAAATTTTATTGTGAACGTAATACATATATTTATTATTGAAAATAGTAAAGGCCCAAAGAAGGACATAAACCTTAACCTTAATTCAGTCTCTCAAATATAATCAATGTTAATATTTTGGTATCTGTATCTCCAGTCTTTTCCCGACGTGTTCCTATATCGTGACCTTGCATCCATTTTAATAAATAGTCCTCTGAAGCATTGCCTTGCTGATTGTCCAGGTTCCCAGCCTGTGAATGCACCATGATTTACTTAACCAGCCCCTTAACTGTGGACTTGTAGTTTTTTATTGCAAATGAGTAACAGCTCACCTGTTACTGTTACTTCAGGCTACTTCCCAGAAGTAGAACTGTTGGGTGGAGAATGGGCGCTGAGGCACATTTCCCTGAGGAGGCAGAGAGGGGGGAAAGTGGACTCAGTCACCATTTGCTGTGTCTTAGCATCTATTGTCAGGCTTGCTTTTATATGGGCCATTCTCCCCAAAATGATGGATGTTGATTCAAAGAATGATAAAGCCCAGTGTGAAAGAAATAGACACACCCCCCCCCCCATAAAAGTGGTTCACTCTGGGTTATACTCATGCAGTCAGCCTACTCAGGGCAACCACACACTGTAGTCCTCTGCACTTTGCAACTGTTCATCCATGAGCTTGCTCCAAATCTTCTCAGAAGTCTAAAGAGACCTTTAGTCATACGATGTGCTGATTGACCTCTGAGGCCCTGGAGGACAGACACTTGACCCAATGGAGCCTGTGCCGGTTTCCTGGCTCCTCCCAGAGAGTGGTTTTCCTTTGATCAAGCCTTTTCCCCATGCCACCGGCTGCCTACCTTTTATTAGGACCAAGTCAGACCAAGTATATGACACTGCGAGACTTGTGGGAGTGAGGGTCGTGGAAGTGGTGGTGGTGGTGGTGGTGGTGGCATTTTTGTTTTGTAGATCCCTCCAGGCCTCACCTTGTGAGGGGGCAGAGGGAGTAGATGGATTCCTGCCTGGCCTCGAGCCAGCTTTCTGCTATAGGGCTCATTTTCTGGCACCAGAATCTGATTCTCTTGGTCTCCAAGGCTTCTTTGCCCTCCTGATACCCATATTAAAACAAGTAGTAACAGAATAGCTAATTATCAGCTTAGCTAATCAAGAAAGAAAAAAAGCACAAATATGTAAAGTAGAAATAAGTGAGAAATAATTACAAATAAAGAATAAATTAAAAGGATGAAAACTTTGCTGAACTCTGTGCAAATAAATTTGAAAATGGATGAGTTTTGAGGAAAATAAAATTAGCAAACTGAAGAAAATCTGTACAGATGAGTTATTATAGAAGAAATAGAGGACACTATCAAAGAGTTAATCTGCCAAAAGCCACCAGACTAAGAAGGGAAATTCTAACACTTTGAAGGAACAGATCATTCTAATACTATTGAAAACATTCTAGTGCATAGAAAAGGAAGGAAAGCTTACAAAATCTTTATCTTTGAAGTGAACACAATATTTACATCAAAACTTGACAGATAGAACATAATAAATTACTGATTAATCTCATTTCTGAATGTCAATGCAGAATCCTAAATATTTAATAGCAAACAGAACCTTACAATATGTTAAAATGTTAATGCCCTATGACCAAGTGAAGTTTATTTTGGGAAAGCAAAGTAATTCAAATTTTGGAAAACGTAATTTAATTCTACATTTTAATATATCCCAAAAATGATATGATCATTTCTAGAGATGCTTAAAAGGCATTTTTATTTAATTCAACATCATTCTTATTTAAAACTCATTTAAACAGGAATAGATGGATGCTTGATAAACTATCTTATTCAAATTAAATTAAAGAACTAAAATGTCTACTCTTGTGACTATAATTTAACATCATTCTAGAGATCCTTGCTCAGTCAAGAGAAACAATAAATTGGATAGGAAGTGGTAAATGTATTATTATCTAAAGATGATTTGATCTCTATAAGCGAATCAACTGGAAAAACTGCCATAGACGAAGAAGAAAATAAGGTGACTATACACAACCTACATGATGAGATCAAGTACCACCAACTACTTTTAGAAGATAAGAAGAAATCACTTTCACAAATGCAATACCTCAATGTAAGAAGAAATGTAGATATTTATGAGAAAAAAGTTTAAACCCTACTGAGAGACCTAAAAGGAAATTCAAAGAAATTACACAAAATGCATACCATGTATTAGCTAGGATGACAACATCATAAAGATGACAGATTTCTCTCAGTCTGTAAATATAAAATGAGTCAATACAAATAACCACAGGAGCTTTCTGAATAAGACAATCTGATTCTGAATTTAAGTGGAAAAAGAAATAGGAGTAGCTGAAATATTTTTGAAAAAATCAGGGAAGACTAGCCCTACCAGAAATTAAAGCAGTGAAGTACTAAAGTACTGACCCATGGAAACAAAGAACACTGGGCCCTGCCCAGTATTCCCAGTGGTTAGAGCATCAGCCTGAGGAACGAAGTATCTCAAGTTTGATTCCTGTTCAAAGGCATGTACCTGGGTTGGAGGTTCAAGCCCTGGCCCAAGTCGGGGTGCATGCATGTGGGAGGCAACCAATCAATGTCTCTCTCTCTCTCTCTCTCTACCTCTCCCCTCCCCCCTTCTATACCTCCCTTCCTCCCACTCTCTCTTAAAATCAATGGAGCCTGGCCAGTGTGGCTCAGTGGTTGAGCATTGACCTATGAACCAGGAGGCCACGGTTCAATTCCTGGTCAGGACACATGCCCGGGTTGTGGGCTCAACCCCTAGTGTGGGACATGCAGGAGGCAGCCAATCAATGATTCTCTCTCATCATTGATGTTTCTATCTCTCCTTCCTTCCTCTCTAAAATCAATTTTTTTTAAATCAATGGAAAAAAATATCCTCAGGTGAGGATTAACAAAAAACAAAACAAAACAAAAAAATAGAACAGCCCTGGCCAGTTTCACTCAGTGGTTAGAGTGTTGATTCACACATCGAAGGGTTGCAAGTTCAATTCTGGTCAAGGGCATGTACCTGGCCTGTGGGTTCGCTCCCTGTCCCCGGTCTAGGCACATATGAGAGGCAACCAGTTGATCTCTCTCTTTCTCTCTCTCCCCCCTCCCCCTTCCACTCTCTCTGAAAAGCAATGGAAAAAATATCCTCAAGTGAGGGGGGGTGGAAAATAGAACATTGGTATGCAATAGAAAACCCACAAATCGGCTCAGATATTTATGAAAATTTTATAAAGATAATATTTTGCATCCATGGTGAATCAGTATCTTCAATAAATGGGAGTCAGGACTATTTGATACTCTAAAAACAGAATTGGAGCCCTGCCTCACTTAAAATTCTGAACAGCTGAGAGATTTTCAGAGAACATCTGAACAGCTAAGAGATTTTTTTTAATGTTTAACTTTTTTGTTTAAAATTCTAGAAGAGTCCATAGAAGAATATTTTCATAATCTCTGAGGTAAAAAAGTATTTTCTATAAATGACAAAATTTATACCACACAAAAATAACATTTTTTTGGCAAAGAAAATTACACAATAAAGAATCAAAACACTATATTCTGGGGGAAAATATTTTCTGCTCATATAAGGAATTATTTTATATGTTTATAGCCTTAAAATCAATAATAAAGACCAATAACCAAGTGGAGCAGTAGATGAATATGAACAAACATTTCACACAAAAAGAAATCAGGTGTTTCTATATGAAAAAATTTCAATTTTATAAAATAATTGCATCAAAATAATTGCAAATTAAAACTATAGTAAGATACTATTTTTCATCTATCTGCTATCAAGAAATTTGATAAGCCCTAGCCAGTTTGGCTCAATGGATAGAGTGTCAGCCTGTGGACTGAAGGGTCCCAGGTTCAATTCCAGTCAAGGGCACATGCCTGGGTTGTGGGCTCGATCCCAGTAGGGGGTGTGCAGGAGGCAGCCGATCAATGATTCTCTCTCATCATCATTGATGTTTCTATCTCTCTCTCCCTCTCCCTTCCTCTCTGAAATCAATAAAAATATTTTTTTAAAAGAAATTTGATAAAATTGTCAGGGTGTGGGTTATAGACATTTATAGACAGGTTGTAATTTAAACCTCTAAGGAGGGCACTTTAGAGCTATTTGCCAAAAATCAGTAATGAACATTTCATTGGCTGCTGCAATTCCACCTCTAGGAATTTATCTCATGTGAAAAGTGAAACAGCAGGTGTGATGACCGTTATACCGGTGGACATCTTTGAGCAGCTACTATGTGTTCTAAGTGTTTGCTACACTAACAACTTTAGTCCTGACAGCAACTCCATGGGGAAGGTCCTGTCACTTTCTGTTTTGCAGATAGGAACCTGAAGCACAGAGTGGTTGAAGCACCCAAGGTCCCAGAGCTGGTGCATGGCAGAGGAGCGAAACCTGGCTGGTTTGGCCCAGGGCCCTCAGTCTTAACACTGCAGTATCTTGCCTCCTGTTGCCGCAGTGTCTATTACTGAACAGGCTGGGAGACAGCCCAGCCCAGTTGTTCCTCAGTAAAGACTGGTTAGGTAAATGATGGTACATGCATATAGCCCATAAGAAAAGGGAGGTCCACTCTGGATGCTGTATTTCATTAGTTCTCAGACACATGTCTTTACATTTTAACACCTCTCAGATCAGGATGCATCTGACAATTATATTTGGTAACAGTTTTTTCTTAGTGGTACATAAAGTATCAGTTCAACTTAGAGTCAGTTAAACAGAGTGTATGGAATGATTTTAGTTTTGTAATTTTGCAAATTTTCTTCTTTGAAAATAAATTACCTTTGGATCCAGAAAAAAAGTGACTTAGAATTGTATAAAGTGCTTGATGTGGTATCTGATTTCTGAGGCTGACTCTGTTCTTTCTGACCGCAGGGACTTCTCCACGGCGTTCTTTAACAGCATCCCACTCTCAGGCTCCCTGGCAGGCAGCATGCTATCCTCTCATAGTAGTCCGCAGCTGCTGCCCCTGGACGCCAGTACCCCCAACTCCTTCGGCACCTCAAAGCCTTCCACGGAACCTGCGGCAGCAGCCGGCACCAGGCCTGCGGGCAATTCTGTCAATAAGGACAGGTGAGTGGGCACCAAGGCTTCCTCCTGTCCCTGGGGAAAGTTTGGGTTTGGACACAGTTCCAGGGACACTTCATGGCCCCTTCAATAAAAAGAAAGAAAAGAGATGCTGGATTTCAGATGAGGGCCTGCTCGGAAGGGAGGCCTTCATTCAGCTGAGTCTGATGCCCAGGGCTGTGAGGACTCCACATCCTGGGGGAAGAGCAGTCCCAGGATTGGGCTCCTAAGGGTGGGAACCAGCCAGGGGCACGTCACCTGCCACAGGATCAACTCACCTTCTGGCAGGTCTGCACTGGAGGTGGCTTAGCCTCCACTGCATTATTGGTAGCATCACCACACCAGTCATCTCAGGCAGAGTGCTGGTGTGCTAGGGCAGAGTCATCTTTCACTCTCAGAATTACGTTTGCTCCAGGAGCCTGTGTCTTCACCAGCCATTACCTGGAAACCAAATTAGAAGTCAGTAAGAACCAGAGGAGCATGAATAAGAGCCAGGAGCCATTTACTCAGTGAACATTTACCCAGTACCTGCTCTGGGTTACACACTGCGAGTGCCCAGGCATCCACATGGGGTTGATTGGTGGGTCCTTGTCCCTAGAGAGTATATCAGCTGGTAGAGAAAGGGGCAAACACAGAGGCATAGGGGTGGCTCCTCGGGTCTCCTGTGTGGAAATGGCTAGCCATCCAAAGCGGGGGAGGGCTTGTTGGGCAGGTCTCAGGAAGGGTTATTGGAGGGCCCATATAGGGCACCCAGGGGAAGGGTTAGGGGGCAGCAGCAAGAGCAGAACCCCAAATCCCTGAGGAGTGTCAGTAAAGGGGGGGAAAGCTGGGCTTCGCTGCTGAATCAGATACCCTGGGCTTCTCCTTAGAATGGAGACACAGAAGGCTCTGGTCTTGCACCTTAGATCACTCCAGGAGGCACTGGTGCCCAAATATTGCTGCCACCCAGCTAAACTATTACTGTTAGAGTGATTCTCCATCGGTGGGGACAGGGTCTTGTGTGGGCTCGATCCCAGTAGGGGGTGTGGGCTCGAGGTTGATTGGTTTCAACCTCCACAAACACAGATACCCATGGCTTTTTCCATATGATTGGTTCACAGCCTCCTCCTTCCTGGGCTCTGATGTCATGGTCATGGAGGCATCACCAAGTATCAAGTGTCCCGTGCCTGAGGGAAGTGTGAGGGTAGATGGGAAGAGGAGATGGAACAGCTTGACCAGTTAGAAAGCCCCAGATTTGCAAAATGTTTCAATAGTTGGTCCTAGAGTTCCCTGGAGAGGAGGAGAGGCTATCTAGGATACCTGCCAGGCATCTGGTGTCGGGTCCAGTCCCGTGGATTTGGTCATTGGGAGGCCCAGTGGTTTGGGGAACCAGTGTGAGGGATGCAGATGACCACAGGGTAGCTGGCAGGCTCATGCTTGGGCTCTCCTTTCTCGGAGGAGAAGGCAAGGGCTGTGGGATGGACACTGGGAGGAGAGTGAAGAATGTGAAATTGTTACATTGAGGGGCCACCGGGGCAGGAGGTTGGAGGCCAGGAATAGACACTGGCTTCAGGACCCCAGATGGGGCTTTTCTCCTCGGACCCATTGTCAAAGTGGGAAAAGCTGGTGGTTGGAGTGGTGTGGGTGGCTGTATTCAAGTTGTGGAGATGGGGCCGTATGGTGAGCAGAAAAGGGTTGCAAGAACCACTTTCTAGGCCTCGTGCTAACCCCCAAAGCTCTCAGAACAATGCAGCGGGGCAAATGTGAGTGCATTCTCCGATAGCCAAACTTGGAGAATTTTTTTAATAAATGTTTACTTTTTTCATATTTACCATTTTTATTTATTGATTTGGTTTAGAGAGATAGAAACATTGATTTGTTGTTCCACTTTTTTATGCATTCATTGGTTGCTTATAGTATGTGCCCTGACCGGGGATCGAACTCACAACCTTGGTGCATTGGGACAAGCTCTAGCTACCTGGCCATGGCAAACTTCCAGAATTTTAACATGTGAAATATTTTTAAAATAGGAGTAGTACATTGTACCTCGAAATTTTTGTGTTTTTAGAAGTTTTATATTTGTGCCCCTTTCACTTGGCTCCAGGTAATATAAATCCCAGACTCCCAAATCCCTGATGAATTGTGCTTGACATGCTCTCCCATCTTCTTCCCCACCCCAGCGTGAACGCTACCTCGGCTCCTGCTGCATCATCCCCCTCTGTGTTAACAACCCCATCCAAGATTGAACCCATGAAAGCGTTTGACTCCCGGTTCACGGAGCGGTCCAAAGCCACGCCTGGTGCTCCTGTCCTGACAAGTGTGACACCAACGGCCGTAGAAAGGTAGGTGGTGACTGTGTGGGGCTCAGAGTGACCAGGTGAGTGCAGTCTCAGGCCAGCAATGCAGCGTCCTCTCTCCTACCAAGCAGCTTGCCCTCCCTGGGGGAGCAGGCTTCAGTCTCTGTACTCGGGAGCCCCAGTTTCAAGGAGAAAGGAGTGGCTGCTTCAAGTGGGAAGGTTGCTGGAAGGAGCATGGGGGTGGACAGAGCAGCTCTGCACAAGGACAGAGGGCAACAGCATGGCAGCTGGGCAGTGTGGGAGATGTGCTGAGAATAACTGTGTGTGAATGGAGCCCAGTTTGTGTGAATGTTCAAACCAAAGAAGTCCTCACCTACTTTTTTAATGTTTCAGTTTTGGGGGATTTTATTGATAATTATAAGTTAATAATCATATGGAAAAAGCCATGGGTATCTGTGTTTGTGCAGGTTGAAAGAGCAGAACCTTGTGAAAGAGTTGAGGCCCCGGGACCTCCTGGAGAGCAGCAGTGACAGCGATGAGAAGGTTCCTGTGGCCAAGTCCTCCTCCCTCTCCAAGCGAAAACTGGAGCTTGAGGTGGAAACAGTGGAGAAAAAGAAGAAAGGGCGACCTCGGAAGGACTCACGGCTCATGCCCATGTCTCTGTCTGTCCAGGTGAGGCCAGCAGGTCTGTGCTAGCTTCCCCAGCCCGCTTGTTGGGTTCAGTGCTGGAGCTTGCATGTGCCCAAGTGGGAGAAGGGAGGCCCTGCAGAGCACAGTGTGCCCCATCAGTGTGGGAACAGCTGGTTAGACATGCACCCCCTGGATTAGCATGGAGGCACACTCCCCCTCAGACCTGCTCTTGTCCTACCCAGAGTCCTTGAGCAGCCCCTTGGCGTCGGCTGCCTCATCTGTCAAGTGGGATCACTGGAGCAGTCATCTGTACTGTCCTCCCAGAGTGGGTGGGAATACCTGGGGAACTGGCCCAGCCTTATCTCTGGGTGACTCGCCTGTACGTGACACTGCCCGACAGTGCTGGGAGGGGCTCAGGGACATTTCTGCTCTTGCAGTCCCCAGCTGCTCTGACTGCAGAAAAGGACACTGTGTGTTTGTCTGTACCAGCGCCTACACTGAAGCTGCCCATGCCGGGCCCCCAGAGAGCATTCACCCTCCAGGTGAGCCGGCCCCCTGCCTCTCCCTCACAAGCGTGTTCTCTCTCTCTCTCTCCCCAGCCCCACTCCTTCCCCAACCCCCAGTGTAAACCCTGAATTGTCAAAAACAGGGCTGTTGCCCAGTGGTTCTCCATCATACTCTGAGGGAAATTGTAGTTGATCATGGCAACCACCAGTCTTAGCAAGATTACTAGTCTGTTCTCCAGGAACCCCTTCAGCCCCTGCCCCCCCCACCACCACGCTTCTTTCTCTGTGGCTTTGCCCTCAAAGTCCCTGCTGCCATCTTCTGAATGGCCAGCTCCTTCCAGAATTGTCTCAGGAGTCCCTTCCGGAAGCCTCCTTCGTTCCACACTTGGTCCCAAGCAGCCTCAGACTCTGCCCATCGGACTGTGTGGCAGTGGTCTCCCTCCCAACCAGCCCACTGGCCCTGTTCATTTTCCTGGGCCCAGCACAGAGCTTGCATCAGGGCTCTTTTAACCATGTGCTTGTTCAAAACACAGTTTTTTAAATATTATTGTAGAGTAAATAATCCTTTATATGCAGAGGCCCTGTAGTCACTAGTCTAGCACCCATGCCAGACCTTTGCACACCCAGTCACTTCATGCCCTTTGTTCCTCAGGTGCATATCAATAGGAAACCCTGTCAGACTCCATATGTAGGTCATTTCTCACAGGTTGCACACGGCCCCAACCCAGGCTGGTCCCCATGGGGTGTCGGCCCTTTCCTGCCACAGGTCCTTCTGAGCCTAAGAATAGGGACCCACATGCTTTGTTCTTGTTGCTGATATGAGCAGAGGCAAGGAGCACAACCCCCTCTCCCAAACTCCTCCAGCTTCCCCTGGGGGTTTCACCACTGAGTGCTGCTTGGAGCCCTTCTTGGTTTCTATATGGCCCTCTGCCCCAGGTAACCCACTTATGTGGCTACACAAGTGCAAACTGTTCAACCATTCTGCCTGGTTTTCATACAGATTGTCAGTCGTCTCCCCATACACAAAAGACAAAGTTGAGCCCATTGTGGAGCCAGGCACTGAACTAAGCGCTTCCATGCATGCGCTTCTAGGGACACTCCCGTGAGGTTGGTTTCAGATGAGCAGACAGAGGCTCACTACGAAAGAAACTAGAGAGGACTTCGGGTTTTCTAGACTTTTCCTCGGTTATTACCAAGCACTGTGATCTCTGAAGACGTTCAGCTAGGAGCCACGTCTCCCCACCAGCTGTGTCCAGCTGGCTGTGGGCCTCGCTTGCAGTGTGCTCTTAGACAAGCCACATGCCTTCTCTGCATGTTCCCTGTGAAAGGAGATGGTAGGGTTAGGAAGCTCTGGAGTCTCTAGCTCTAACACCAGTTCTCTGCTCTGCTACACGGAAAGAACATTGTGTTTACTTTCCTCCATTCAGGTGAGCTCCGACCCCTCCATGTACATTGAGGTGGAGAATGAAGTGACGGCCGTTGGGGGAGTGAAGCTGAGCCGCTTGAAGTGTAACCGGGAAGGAAAGGAGTGGGAGACGGTACTCACTAGCCGGATCCTCACTGCTGCCGGTAGCTGGTAAGGGTGAGGGTCTTCACCTGGCCCAGCATTTCATGTAAAGCAAGCACCACGTGTTGTGTTGTGTGGTGCTGATGCTGTTTGAGGAGATGCACTGCCCCCCAAGTGCTAGCTCCCATGGAGACTGCAGGTCTTGTCTGGGCTGAGTGTGTGGTTATCCTCTCGGTCCCTGCAACACCCAGTGAAGTTGGCGTCATTATCTCCATGGTACAGCTGGGAAAACTGAGTCCTAGAGGCTCACCCATGCCAGCATTTTCACCCAGGTGTTGTGATTCCCTTGTCTGGCCAGACTCCTGAAGTCTCAGGTCCCAGGCTGAGCTCTGCCTGGCTCTGACTTGGGCTGGTTCTTTCTCTGGATCCCAAATTTTAATCCAAGGAAGTCAAGATTGATTTCTGACTGTCCCCCCTGAGTTCCCAGCCCAGCCCCTTTCAGATTCTGCACTTTGAGGGGAGACCTTAATTCAGTGTTAGTCACGCAGGGTCTCACAATGGACTTCTGGGCCTCTATCCTTTGAAGCTGTCCCTGTATTCACCCCCACCCTAGCCAGAAAGGCTTTCTGAGCACACAGCTGGTGTCCCTTATGGAGACACACTCCGTCGTTCCCACACTTCTGGCCTTTCTCGGCAGAGATCTTCTCAGGACTAGTCCAGCTAGTTGTAGCCAGTAGACTGTTGAGTGGACGCTGTGTGGCCTCATATGACAAGGGAGGTGTGTTTTCTGGGTCACCATCAGTGGTCCTCTGAAGCACCCCCCGTCACAAGTTAACATTAGGGTGAATTCGGAAAAGCTTGAGCAGCCTAGTGGGGGAGGAGAACATAGTCTCTAATGAGAGACCTCAGTTCTGTCAGCCCTGCTGTCCCGCCCTCCCCCAGTCCTACTGGCCGGCCCTCTCCCTGCCTCTCCTGCTGCTCAGGCTCAGGCCCAGGTAGAAGGAAGGCTCTGTGCCTTGGGGCTCCTACCTCTGCCACAGCACCTGGTCGTCATGACACCTATCCCCTCTCTGCCTCCTCAGTGATGTGGTATGTGTCGCCTGTGAAAAGAGGATGCTGTCAGTGTTCTCCACCTGTGGTCGCCGCCTCCTCCCTCCCATCCTCCTGTCATCCCCAATCTCCACGTTGCATTGCACAGGCTCCTACGTCATGGCGCTCACTGCTGCGGCCACGTTATCTGTCTGGTGAGAGACAGGCCTGGGGTGAGGTGGGCTCCAGGCAGGGCAGGATAGGGCTGTATAGGTTCCTCTTTACTGCAGGAGCAGGGGAGGCAGTGGAGGAAGCCGCCTGGCAGACATGCCCGTGGGCCCTGCTGGCATGGGGGTCTTTACAGGCAAAGAGACCCAAGCAGTTGGACACTGCTTGTGATGGCCACCGCACATGTGTGTGTACGTGTGGGGGAGGGGGCAGGTATGCAAGCGGAAGTGGGGCAGGCTGCCTACCCCTGCTACCACTTTTATAAGAGCAAACCACATGACAAAACACAATGTGCCAGGGTCCAAAACACAATGTGTGGGGTTCATCAGAATGGGATCTCAGCTGCCACAGTGTGACCACGCTTCTCCCACAGTTGGTATGGCATTAGCGACGAGCCCCACAGCTCTGTTGCCTGCGCCCTCTGCTATCGCCTCGTGTGGAGAAAGTAACGTGGCTCATGGGGAGCAGAAGCCTCTTGTGGCCCAGAGCTCCTCTCGGGGAGGCCGGGGCAGGGTGTGCACAGAGACCACAGAGCAGGGGTCTGAGGACCGCGGCGCACTTTCAGGCATTTACTCAGATTGGAGAGTAAGCTGCTTCTTATCTCCCTCCTAGGGATGTTCACAGGCAGGTGGTTGTGGTAAAAGAAGAGTCTCTACACTCTATCCTGGCAGGTAACCGGCGATGGGCTGCCCCTGGTGCCCTGATGAGGGAGGGGACAGGGAAGCTCAAGTCCCAGGCTCCACTCAGCCTAGACAGAGAGCCAGAGCCAGTCTCTTGGCTCAGCCCAAGGTACTCAGTGTGCCAAGGGGTCACAGTTATGTTGCAGGGAGATGCACCGTCTCTGGGGCGCATTTCATTGGCTCCCTGTGTGGTGACAAAGAACCCGTGGGTGGTGGTGAAAACAGCACTCACAGGGAAGAGACTCCCTAGTTGCTGAGTCAGCGTTAAGGCGCCTGTTTCTGGGACTGGGTGCCATGGTCAGATTCCCCTCGGTGCATGTGCAAGCACTTGCTGATCAGAACACACCCAGAATCCATTCTTATGGTGTCTCCCCAGGAAGTGATATGACGGTGTCACAGATCTTGCTTACACAGCATGGAATCCCAGTGATGAACCTGTCCGATGGAAAGGCCTACTGCTTTAATCCGTCACTTTCTACATGGTAAGCAAGCCACCCTTCCCTGGCCCTGCCCCAGAGGAGAGTGTCTGTCCCAGGTGGTAACAGGTCATGTGGTACTTGCTCCTCAGGCCTGCCTGGCTTGGCTTTTCCTGAGAGTTGGGCCCTGGAGTAGAGGTCACAATGACTGCTTGGTCTCCTCTCTGCTGGAGGAGAGAGAACTCACACCCACCTGTATAGGCCCTACTGTCCCTGTTAGAGGCTAGAGGCCCACAGCCTCTCTGCTCTCAGAGCCCGTGTGGAGGGGTGCTTTGCTTTGTCTGCTGAGATCACTTTGTTTGGAATAGGCATTTGAAAGTTCTTATGGTTGCAAATATATATTTCCAGCCTGGCTTCCTTAGCCATCATCAGCATCGGTGATTCAGCTTCATAATACCTTCGCCAGCACATAGCAGTTTTTGAAGTCCAGTAGCGGTTTCGACTTTGTAAATTAGTAAGGTTGCACCATCAGCACATGCGGTGGTCTGTACCTTTCCTCCACCCATTTGGAATTTGGAGCCCATTTTTATATTTGTAAAATCCTTTCTACATCAGAGATCTCAACCCCAACATGTTAACTGTGCATTGTATACCAGCCACTCTGAGAAATTCTTCTGCCTGCACCTTTTGGTCCCTCAGACCCAAGTTCTTGTGGCATTTTTCTGTTCAGAGTTGCCAGGCACAAATTCATCCCATACTGAGATGTCTTTCCTGAGTTTTAAAAAAAAAAGAAAGAAAGAAACTCCCCGCTGCCTGCTCTTCCATATTGCAAGATGTTGTGTATTATTATGTGATTACTATAATAATGGAAACAAGCCGGGTATTTAAGAAGGAAAATGTTGACCCTCTGTATTTTGGGCATGTTTACAAAGGCACCTGGCTGTCTTTAAAATGCGTAAAGAAAGTTTTCACAAAGATGGGAAGGGTGTGGAGCAGGTAAAGAGCTGACTGCCTCGCATGCTGTGGAAGCACATGAAGGCTGGATGCTGGCATTCCTCGAAGCTTCGAAGGGCTGGGCCACGTGGGCTAGACCACTTCACACGTAGGCCTCCTGGCCCCAGGAGCCTTGTCAGTGACCTTCCCTGTCATGAATGTTCCCTTGTAATGAAAGCTGTCTGTGAGAGACCTGTGGTGAGAATGCAGTGACCCTCAGCCTTCACTGGTGTTCTGGTAACAGGTCTGTGGTGCTTGCTCCTCGGCAGCCTCGCTGCCAGCCTACCCTGCTGGACCTCCTGGTTTTTCTGAGCTCAGCTCCTGCCTTTGCCTCCCCAGGAACCTGGTTTCTGACAAGCAAGACTCCCTGGCCCAGTGTGCGGACTTCAGGAGCAGCCTGCCTCCCCAGGACGCCATGCTGTGCTCGGGACCCTTAGCCATAGTCCAGGGCCGTGCCTCCACGTAGGTAACCCAAGTGCCAGGAGAGGCGACTGGGTTGTGCAAGTACAGTCCCACGCAGGCCAGCTCTCTGACTGCTGTCCCCTGTGCTCAGCTGCTGCTCAGCACAGGCAGACTGTAGGTGCCAAGAGTTTGGGGCCCACATCAGATAATTTCTCAGGGTGCTGGATGCAAGCCCTGTTACTTCAGGGCCCAGATGCAGTTTGAGGTGCCACGGGTCATGGGCACTCATGTATTTTGGTTGGGGGTCTGTCACCTTAGGGGTCTAAATGGGAGGTACAGAGTGGGGTACAACTGGGGTGCCAGAGCATCCAGGACTTCTGCAGCTGAGACATGGAGATGGGTAGGCCAGTGTGGAGACTGGCATCTGCCCCCCTGCTGGCTTCTTGCTGGTGCCCTGGGGTGCATGGTGGCAGCCTCCTGCCCACACAGTACCCACTGCCTCATGATGTGTTTCTGCAGTTCAGGGAGGCAGGCGGCCCGGCTTTTCTCCGTGCCTCACGTGGTGCAGCAGGAGACGACCCTGGCCTACCTAGAAAACCAGGTGGCAGCAGCACTCACCCTGCAGTCCAGCCATGAGTATCGCCATTGGCTCCTCCTCTACGCACGGTACCTTGTGAACGAAGGTGAGGTCCCTGGTGGTTCCTCCATTCTCCTGGGCCCAGCTCAATCCCTGTCCCAACACAACCCTCCTAAAAGCCTGTGAGTCGGGGAAGAGGTACAGTGGCCTAGGGCTCCCTACGTTCCTTTCTCCCAGTCTGCCATGGTCATCCAAGAGGCCCTAGCCTCCAGTTCCCTGTCAACATGATGGACCCTCAGCCTCCCCACCCCCATCTCCTAGCCTGAGCTGTGATCAGGTCAGCTCAGCAGGCATCCAGCCCATTACAGGCTCCCAGCCCCTGAAGGGAGTGTTCCCTGAGGGCCAGCAAGATTGGCAGCAGGAGGGGGTGAGGGCAGAGGATATGTGGAAAGACATGCAAATGTGATGCTCAGACTTCTGTTCTTCCCTCACACCCTTGGAGCATCAGTGGTCAGTGACCCCAGGGAGCGTGTCTTGCAGCATCCAATGTGCTTGTGCTCCTCTTCCTTTTCTGAGCCCCACATGCCCTGGAAGGGCTGGCCTGCTGTCCAGCACCTCCCCTTGTCCCTGCAGCCTCGCTTTCCCTGCCAGGGCTCTCAGCACCTGCATCTCCTTCCCAGTATATGCCCACCCACACTTGCCCTGTTGTTCAGCAGAAAGCAAGGTGTGTTACAGGAAATGACCATCCTGTTCTTAGGGGGACCTCCCAAAGCCTCTCATCCTCTCTGCTAGGCAAGCATGGAGTCTGCCTTACCAGTCTTCCTTCTGCTTGAACATGGCCTCCAGAGATGGGGCCTGGGAACTGGCCCTCCCTAAGTTCTCCCTGTGTCACCATGCAGGTTACTGAGCAGCCTCCCCCACAGCCTCTCCTGGCCTTGCTTTGCTTTTGACATCACCCTCTCCATTTTGTTTATGATTTAGAGGGTAAAAATGAAGTCTAGAAAAGACAGGGGGGAAAAAGGTCAAACCTCTACAAATTTTATTCCCAGAATTTGTATGTCATGTTTCCTCTGATGCAACATGTTCTATATACCTTGCAATCCTATATGATAAAAGGGTAATATGCAAATTGACCGAACGGCAGAACGACCAGTTACTATGACGTGCACTGACCACCATGGGGCACGCGCTCAATGCAGGAGCTGCCCCCTGGTAATCAGTGCACTCCCACAAGGGGAGCACCGCTCGCTCGCCCACAAGCCGGCCGATGGCTGGCTAGCAAGCACAGCAGCGGTGGTGGTGGGAGCCTCTCCGCCTCTGCGACAGCGCTAAGGATGTCCGACTGATGGCTTGTCAGACATCCCCTGAGGGCTCCTGTGTCCTGCTAAAAGGCACAGGCCGAGCTGAGGAACACCCCCCTCCCCTCCGAGTGCATGAATGTCGTGCACCGGGCCTCTAATAAACACACACACACACACACACACACACACACACCTCTGAGGACAAGCATGACTGACCAACTCAAAGCCCCTCTCCCTTCCCCAACAGACTCCAGTAATGAGTTTGATATTTACTCTCCAGTCTGTGTGGTCGCCCAGCATGTGTGGTCACTGGCATTTCTAAATATTCAGTCTTCGCAAGCCCTCCCCCTTTTCTGGGATGCTCCTCACACCCCATTCTGCTGGGGAAATGCCTCCTCCGGCTCCTCCGGTTTCCTTCATCCTGGCTGTTGATCCGGACTCACCCTGATGCCCTGCATAAAGCCACTGCCTCCTCTGGGGCCTGCACCCCTTTGTGAAATCACTTCTGCCGCTTGCTCCTCTTCATCTTTCACGTGTCTGTTCCAGTGTCCATACATAAGTCACCTCCTCTCTTTATCCCTTGCTTCCTAACTGTAAAAGGAGAACTCAAGTTTTAATAGGAGACCCCTTTCCTTGAAATTCCTCAGATTCCAGCTTCATCCTCTTATTTCCACTCTCATCTTTGGGTGATTTCATCCATTTCCTGTGGCTTCAGCTGCCCCCAGTGCCTACAGACTCCAGACCTGCCTCTGGCATTTCTGGCATAACACTTGGCTGTGCCCATAACCCTTAACTTGATAGGCCCATGCCTGCTTCTCCTGTCTCTGCTTAGTCACCACCTCCTCAATCTAAACTCATCCCCTCGCCATCTCTTACCTGCTGACCCTGCTGATCTCCTCTCACACTGGCTGCCAAGATGTCTTCTCTCACATCTGACGAGCCCTCTCCCCTCCTTCTACAATTTCCCATAACCGTGGGGGGTCCATCCCAAAACTGGCCACATCTCGTTTTTTCTCGTTGGCCCAGCACACAGAGGGGCCACTGCATGCATTGTCAAGGGAGTAGGTGAGTGAGTGAGAATCTGTCATTATGGGTCTCAGTGCCCCAAACTGAGAGGCATGCGAGAGGCATTTTGCCCATCATAGGCAACACAGTAAGCCTTTGTTCAGTCTGTTTTGATATACCCAACAACTTAGCATATTCTTGATTTTTTATTTCTTTTTGTAATGTGTTCCTATTTCTGTTTTGTTTTGTTTTGTTTTTGTTCTTTTCTTTTTTTCTGTAATTAGGGTTTGAATACCGACTCCGAGAAATATGCAAGGACTTACTGGGTCCGGTTCACTACTCCACTGGAAGCCAGTGGGAGTCAACGGTAGTGGTAGGTGCTTCTTTCATTCTTGCCACAAGAATTCTCTTGAAAAGTGAAGGTGGAAATTTAAAAAGTAAGCCAAAGTACTTTGAAATTCTTCCTCATTAGATGTCTATAGCACAATGCCTTGGGTCCCAGCATCAGTGAGCAGGTGAGATTCCTGCACTGCACAATCCAGCAAGAGCTGGGCCCTCAGCATGAGACCTCAGGGGGTTCAGCCATGCACTTGTGCTGAGGAAAGCTGCCTGCGCAGGGCTGTGGGTTTGTTCAGGAATGAAGGTGAAAGATCCTTCCCTCCCTCATGGAGCTTGCAGTCTGGTAAGGAGGCAGATCTAAGCCAGTGGGCAATTTAGTCAACAAGAAAGGTTTAGACATGGATTATGCTTAGAAGGAAATGAGCAGATCAGTCAGACAAGCATGCCTGGGAAAGGGTGACAGGGAAGACCTCAGAAGAGGACTTGGAGGATGAGCCAGCTCTGCAGAACCCTGGGGGGAGTTTCCTGGGGGAGGTGGTAGTACCTGCAAAGAGGGCTTGGTACATCGAGGCCACTGTGACTGGGACATAATAGGCAGAAGAGAGGGTGATAAGAGATTAGGCAAAAGAGGTGAGCAGGAAGACCAGTCAGCAGAGGTGATATGAGCTGACATAGAAGACCAATCAGCAGAGATGATGTGACCTGATATAGAAGACCAGTCAGCAGAGGTGACATGAACTAACATAGAAAACTGGTCAGGCCAGACAGCGTGAAACAGTGGTTGAGCATTGACCTATGAACCAGGAAGTCATCACAGTTCAATCCCCAGTCAGGGCATATGCCCGGGTTGTAGGCTTCATCCCCAGTGTGGGGCGTGCAGGAGGCAGCCAATCAATGGTTCTCTCTCATCATTGATGTTTCTCTCTCTCTCTCTCTCTCTCTCTCTCTCTCTCTCTCTCTCTCTCTCTTCCTCTCTGAACTCAATAAAAATACGTTTTTTTTAAAAAAAAAGAAAAGAAAACTGATCAGGGCTTGTTTTTTGTGGGGGTTTTTTGTTTTGTTTTTTCAAAAGTTCTGGCAATAGATGCAGGTGACTTGGATCAATATGATGGCTATCAAGAGGGAAAAGAAAACAGATTCAAGATGTGTTTTGAAGGCAGAACAAAAAAAGACTTGGTGTTTGGGTGGTTGGATATGGAGTAGGTGAGGAAAAGAGAAAAATGAACGAGTGGTCAGCTCAAGGTTCTTTTGGCTAGTGTATTGATTGAATTGGAAAAGGAGCAGGTTGGTGAGGAATGGGAGAAGTTGTGGGTCCAAGAGTTAGCTTCAGTGCTTCATTCAGTCACTGAGCAAAGACTGATGGAGCACCTTCTCTGGCCAGGCATAGTCTAGGCACAGGGCAGGCAGCAGTGACTAAGGCTGACAGGGGCCCCACCTTTATGATCTTCATTCTTGTGGAGAGAGGCAGATTCAAAACAAGTGAACAAGTACATACAAAGTGTTGGGTGGGGGTGGGTGCCATGGAAAAAATATATATAGGGCAGGGGGTAGGGAGTACTGGCAGGATGCAATTTTATATATTGGGTGATCAAGGAAGACCTAATTGACTGAGCAGAAATCGGAAAAGGTGAGAGATGAAGCCCCACAGATATTTGGGGAAAGAATATCCAGGCAGAGGAAACAGCAAGTATAAAGGCCCTGAGGTTGGGGTTGGGCGTCTTGCAGCATAAGAGGAACAGCTGAGCAGAATGGCAGTGGGAGAGTCAGTCTCACGAGGTTCTAAGACCTTGGTGTATACTTGGCCTCCTCTACTTTTTATTCCCTTTTTAAAAAAATATTTTTTATTGATTTCAGAGAGGAGGGGAGAGGGAGAGAGAGAAATACCAAAATTGAGAAAGAACCATTGATCAGCTGCCTCCTGCATGCCCCGCACTGGGGATCGAGCCCACAACCCAGGCATGTGCCCTTGACTGGATTCGAACCCGGGACCTTTCAGTCCACAGGCCAACACTCTACCCATTGAGCCAAACCAGCTAGAACTCCCTTTTTATTATGTTACAATAGATCTTAATTTGGTTGGCTAATAAAATCTTAGAGCTTTGAAGGTATTATGCTATGCCACAGACTTTCATCATCCACTATTGTTGCTAAAAACTGCCAGGAATCTGATTTCCATTGTTTTGTAAATTATTTTAGGATCGACCCTTACTTGGTGTTTTGAAGTTTCACAAAGCTCTAAGTCTATGTCTTTCATTCATTCTGTGTATTTTCCTAGGTTCTCTTTGATTATATTCCATTTTCTCCATCATGAGAAATATAATATCCTCTCTTTGGAATCTGTTATATTATTTTTATAGTTGCAGTTCTCCCCATATTTTCATTTTAGTCTTTTATCTACTTGAGCATTGTTCTACTATGAGGAGCCCTTATAGATCTGTTTCTATTTCCTATAAATATTTCTGCTAGTTCTCATTTATATTGTCTTACCTCCTTATGTGCCTGGTTGGTTTTGACTGTCTGCTAGACTTGGTATTTGAATGATTATTTGTAGAAGTGTTTTGAAGCCTCAGTAATGTTATCTTCTTCAATAGAGCACTTTTATTTGGTCTTGGCCCTAGCCCTACAAGGCTCCCTCAACCAATTCAGGGATTGAAGTCTTCTGGGCTACCTGGGGACTCAAAGCTGGGTACTAATTAGTGCACGGACTGGTTTACTACCAGTCTACCCTTATTCTAGAGTGCATTTCTTTGGAGACTAGCACAAAGGAAGGGTGATTTATCAGGGACCCCACTTTTCATGAGTCCTATGCCCCTGCTTTGGTCCCCCTAAGCCCTCAAGTCTAATAGATGCTCTGCTCAGCCTCTTCCTCATCAATGAGTGTTCCCAAGCCCTAGCCAGTTTGGCTCAGTGGATAGAGCGTTGGCCTGCGGACTGAAGGGTCCCAGGTTCGATTCCCGGTTGGGGCACATGCCCGGGTTGTGGGCTCAATCCCCGTGAGGTG
The DNA here is from genome assembly GCF_000147115.1 of Myotis lucifugus. Lineage (NCBI taxonomy): Eukaryota > Metazoa > Chordata > Mammalia > Chiroptera > Vespertilionidae > Myotis > Myotis lucifugus. The sequence goes on along the minus strand of NW_005871324.1, from coordinate 1,205,393 downwards.
TGCAGGAGGCAACCAATCAATGATTCTCATCATTGATGTTTCTCTCTCTCTCTCTCTCTCTCTCTCTCTCTTCCTCCCTCCCTCTCCCTTCTTCTCTGAAATCAATTAAAATAAAATAAAAAAATAAGTGTTCCCAAGGCAAAGGTGTTTCTCTCTGGATTTTTACCTTCTCCACACTCCAGCTCAATCCACTAGCACTTGAGCTCTCTGAGGTCTGTTTCTCTTTGTCCAGCTTTGTCCCCTTTCTCGGTGGGAAAGGTTTTTCTGAATTCCCTATAAGAACACCTCACCTCTAGGCAGCCTGATGGGCTATCTGCTGAGGTGGGAGACAGGTAGGCCAGTGCCCAACCAACCACTCCTGTGGGGCTTCACTCTGGGAGCCTTAGGGCAAAATGTCAGCAAGAGCTCTACGTCACAGTTCTCTGTCTCAGCCTGAAGGTAAGCCTTCTAGGCTAGTGTGGTCAGGCAGAAGGGAGCACAGACAGGCCACTGATTCACGGCCATGCACTCTCCCTGCCTCCTCCTCCCGGCTGGTGGTTTTTGCTATCTCTAAGTAGGATGCCTTATTAGGGATTTGCCCAGGAGAGTCTGTGGCTTCCTTCCTAGAAGCACTGTCAGTGTGGTCCCACTTGCTTTTCCTGTAAACTGCTTAAAATAGCTGGTCTGCTCATAGTGCGTGGGCAAATCCATGACAAAATTTCTAGAAATTGCTTTGTGGGAATTCTTATATATTAGGGAAATTACTCTTTGTGATATGAGCTGCTAGTATGCCTCCAAAGATCCAGGCTTCTTTCCCTCAAGGATCATGACTCAGTGTGCATAGGAGGGAGGTGGAAACAGAGGGTTGAGGCACTAAGCAGCCATCTTTCAGGTGCCTGAGCTCTGTGCTCACCACTGTCTCTTCAGCCAGGGCCTATTGGAAGCCCCCTCTGCAAAGGTCTTTATTGTAGGACCTGTGTCATTGGCCAGAGAGAGGGTGATGAGCTGTTTCCAGGCTGCCGCCTGAAACAGTGAGGAGCATCACCTATTCCTGAGCCCTGGGTAGGAGATGATACTTGATGGCTGTTGGTATTGAAACCAGCCTTCAGGCCAGAAGGTAGATCCTCTTGTAGCTTGGCCCTGGTGCTATAGACCATCTGACATTTTTACTTTGCTAATAGCAGTTTATTTGATATCCTTTCATTTTCTTAAATAGAGTTTTTCAGGTTTTAATTTAATTTTTTTTTTTTTTTGGTTTTTTTAATTTCTTAGTGATTTTTTTTTTAATTGATTTCAGAGAGGAAGAGAGAGATAGAAACATCAATGATAAAAGAGAATTGTCATCAGCTGCCTCCTGAACACCCCACACTGGGGATCAAGCCCACAACCCAGACATGTGCCCTGACCAGGAATTGAACCTTGACTTCCTGGTTCATAGGTTGAAGCTCAGCCACAGAGCCACACCAGCCAAGCCCAAACTTTTTTTATTAGAGACCAGAGAATAAACATTTCAGGCTTTGCAAATCCATATGATCGCTTACAACTACTCAACTCTGCGTTGTAGCATAATATGTAAACAAATAGGTAGGATGGATTTGGCCCAAGCCAATTCACAATCTACATGAGATCTGTTATTTTGTTGAGGTTTGCTTTTAGAGCAGTTTTTCATATTTCCATGTGTGCCAAAGAAGAATTTGTGTTCTCTAGTTCTGAGTGCCTTAATGTCCTAATGGTCATGTTTACGGAATGTTTGGTTTGAATTACCTGAATTACCTTTCTGGACACATCCCTAATGGAGTGTGTATTAAAATCTCCCTGTAAGCGTAGTTTTGTCCCTCTCTCCTGACTTTCTCTTTTTCCAAAGATGTTTTTGTTTCAAACTCTACTTTGATAATTGTAAAGCACACACTTTTTTTTTTTAAGACCAACATAAACTTTAGCAAGAGGTTGATCACATTACTTTTCATATCTCTTTTAGCATCATCTCTATTTATTTCTTCTTAATTTTGAGTACTTTCTAGAACTTTTTCAGGGTGGATCTTTACTGTGGTAAACATTCTGAGGTCTTACAAGCCTAAGATTATTTTTTATTACATCCTCTTACATGAATAACTGTTTGGCTGGATGAAAAAGTAGATTGAGTTTTTCCCCAGTATATTTAAAATACTACTTTATTAAAAAAAAAAAAAATACTACTTTATTGTGCCTCTTGGTATCTCTTCCTTTGTAGTGATATGCTCTTGTTTTTTAAAACTTTTCAGAATTTTTTTGTGTTTGATATCCATAGATTCTGTGTATTTCATTCTAATGTATCTAAAATACCTTTTTTTTATATACATCAGCACTCAATGAAGCCTTTCAACCTAAGACAGTTCCTTTTTCTTTAATTGTGTGAAATCTATCCATATTATTTCTTCAAATATTTCCTTCTCTCTTTTGTGTCTCTCTCCTATGGGACTCATGTAGATGTTGGGCCCATTTCCATACTTCATCTGCCCTTACTTTGTCTTACAGTCCTTCCCTTACAGTTTCCCCTCTGCAGGCCTCCCTGCTCGAGCACTGGCTGCTCTTCCATCTGACCCACTTGACTCGGTCTTCAGCAGGGTCCATTCTCCTGCTAATTCCATCTCCTTTAACCACTGTATTGCTCAAACTTAATCCCTACACTTTGTTCTTTTCTGTAATTCTTTGTGTTGTTACCATGCTGCTTTAACATTTGGACCTTCTCTTCTAATGGTCAATATTTTTGGTTAGTGGTTTTCCCTTTGCAGCAGCTGTGCTCCTCGGGGTTCTGTACAGTGGAGACCCTGCCTGGCAGTGCATGTTGCAAAGCGTCCAGGCAGACCTTGGTGCCAGTGCACCTGGGCATGGAGGAGGTGTGGGCAAGAGCCAAGGGCAGACCCTCCCCCAGGACTGTAAAACCAAAGCCAGTCATTGACTCCCAGGTGCCACCTCACCCCTGGGCTTGACCTCAGACCCCTGGAGAGCATATGCATGAGGGAGCAGCCCACCTCAGGTGGCCATCTACCTGTCCCTCTACCCTGATATTCTACTTGCATCCTCCTCTGGAAGGCCAAGCTACTGTGGTCACTGAACAGTGCAGTTGAAGGCTAGTGGTGACTGTGCCAGCAGACTTAGGGGGCACAGACCCACCCTGGTTTTCTCTGCAGTATCCTTGCACTGTGTCCTTTCCCTGCACCCTGCCACCCACCCCACACGCCCAGGTCAGCCTTTCAGCTCTCCCAGGGCTTCTTAGCGTGCAGAGATATTTTTCTCATCCATCTCTGGTTTCTCCAAGGGGTCCCTAGGCATCAGATGGGCAGGCACAAGGGTCTCTGTTAGGCCAGGAAACCACCCACAGTCTAGGTCTCCTCACTGACACTTGCACTGAGCCGTCATTTCTGTGCCCACAGGGTCTACGGAAGAGGGAGCTACTGAAGGAACTGCTGCCAGTCATCGGGCAGAACCTCCGCTTCCAGCGTCTCTTCACCGAATGTCAGGAACAGCTCGACATCCTAAGGGACAAGTAGCCTGCCCACATCTGCCCCAGCTGCAGCCAGGGCAGGGCCACCTCTCACCTCGTCGGGCTATAGTAGGACAAGGAGACACTGGCAGGAGGTGGTCTGTTGCTGCTCCCGTGGAAGGAGGCAGCTCTGCTGGCAACTCGTCCCTCTCTCCAGGACCCCCACGCCGAGCAGGGGCTGGGGCTCCGCCCTGCTGCCCTGGGATCAGAGAGGCACACCGAGACCGACCGTCTTCAGCACGGTCCAGAGGTGGACACTAGCCCCTGCCACTGCAGGTGCCGTGCTGCTTCAGCTATGACGAATGAGCCATTTGTGAAGAGAGAGCCCTGAGATGTATTAGTGTATTATGCAGTCAGTAGACTGACCGAGACCTATGTAAAAGGAAAGACTATTCCAACACAAAGACTATTTTTGTACTAGAATTTGCTAACTTGTAATACGGAATTTTCCTTTTGGCCAATAATCAGGATTTCCCTATAAGTCACTTGAACATTGGTTACTTGTAGGAAAAAATTTAAACTCTAATTATGACAGCTACATTGAAAAATAATTGTACTGAAATTAACTTGTCTATCTTCATTTGGTTTTAATTTTTAAATGTTTGTAAAAAGAGACTGTTTGGGGGGGATAGGGCAGAGGGTGGGTGATTTCTTTTGTAAGTGTAAAATAAATGAACACGCATTGGATACCAAATCATCCTGATTTCCCCTGCCTTTCCTTCAACTTCCACCTTTCTCCCACAACTGTGGATCCCTCCTGAAATGGAGAATGACAGAACATCATAGCCAGAAGGGATCTTTGATGTCATCTTATACCACCACTCCTACCCCAGCCCCTCCTTGTGGAAATTCATTTCTCAAAGGGGAGGTCACTTCCCTGGTCATTCAGCATCTTAGACAGAGCTGGGGCTCTCAGGTTCTTCTTCCAAACCAGCCATTGAGGTCCTTGGTTCTGGCTGGGCTATGCCCCAGGTTCCTGATCATGCTGGGCACCAAGGACTGTGGCAGACTTGCTGATTTCATGGAAGGATATCAGTAAGTAAAGATTCATGTTTTCTGAAGTATTATATCTGGAAGCTGAGAGTTTCTTGGAAAGTGGTCTAAGAAGCTGACCCACAGGAGAGGAGAGAACTAGAATCACAGAATCTTCAAATTTGGTGAGGGCTGGGCACCTTGACCCCTGGGTCATGGACCTCATTGTCACCTCCCTGCCAGCCGTGTGTGATCGTGAATCCGAGGAAGGAGGCCTAGACTCGGGATCAGAAAGCCCAGGCGACTCTGGCCACTGGCACCTCTCTGACTGCTTCCCTGCCTGGAGGCCATCTCCCTGCCTGTCTCATCTGTCTGGTGGCTGGATGAGACCCAGGCACATATGCGTGCCTGACATGGCCAGCACACAGGTGGATGGGGGCATAGACACCTCAAAAGCCAGGCTGCAAGTGTGAACTTTTCTTCAAGGAGTAAGGAACCAAAGATGCTCTGTGGCCAGGCACCTCCCTTAACAACTCTGCAGTGAGACGTTGAGAACTTCGGGCCTACAAGCTACACATGGCTGAAGAACTGACAGGCCTGTCTGGAGTCTGAACCAGCAAAAATCTGGGCCTTACTTTTTAGCTGTCAAATGGAGCTGAGGTTAAGAAAACATGGTTGTGAGAACCAACTGGGATCATGTAGGCAACGTCCTGGCACTTGGCAATGCTCTGTTGAAAACGTTGGCAGTCAGTGTTTTTACACTACTATTTGGACAGGAAGACAAGAAACAAAGTTGGAGACTTCTGCTTTCAGCCGAGATGAGTAAGGGGCCCAGTTGTCCCTCCTGTCTGAAACAACCAAAGGAACAAAATACATGGAACAAATTACTGGTCTTAAGACACTGGTTATCAGAAAACAAAGGACGGTGATCCCTGGGAGATGGAAAACAAACAAGATGAGCCCTACGACTGCAAAAATCGACTATTTTTAGGTGATGGGGCTACACGGATGCTGAAAGGGCAGTCTGCAGAGGTACCACAGGGAAAACCATTTTAATCTGAAAGTGAACAGTCTATTCTCTAACATTTTTGGCTACTAGACTGTAAAGCTATTGTGCAGATAATCGCATCATCGCCGTGGTGTTCATGGTAGAAAATAGCCAGTGAGCAACCTGAAGCATTCAAGAACGATAGCGCTCACTCTGGGGGGGTGCCAACGCAGAATGCCAAAGGCGTCCCCTTCCCTGGCAAACATCTTTTATGCAGCTGAGCCATCCGCATTCAGAACGCATGTTCAAATGGTCCCTCTGAAATCAACTGGCGGCTGGGCAAAGGTGCGGCTTCTAGTTATGGACCTGCCACTATTATGTATTCTTGTGCAACCACAAGCAAGCCAGGCGACCCTCAGTTGGTCATCTGCTGCTAGATGCGATCTTTGCAGACTCTTCACACTGATATTCTGACACAGTATTCTCTAGAAATCCTATCAGCCATGAAGGATGCTTCCTAAAAGAGCAGGTGCTGGGCCTGGGGCAGGAACACATCTGTCACACACACACACACTTGGAAGCCGCCTTTTGGCTTTGGGCATATCTTTGACTGAATTTTAGAAATTGTCCCTGAACCTGCCGGCCGGTGTTGCTCAGTGATTGAGCATCGACCTGGGAACCAGGAGGTCACAGTTCGATTCCGGCCAGAGCACATGCCGGGTTGCGGGCTCGATCCCCAGTGTGCAGATGCAGGAGGCAGCCCAACGATGAGTCTTCATTGATGTTTCTATTTCGCTCCCTTCCTCTCTGAAATCAACTTTCTGAAAAGTGTCCCTGAACCCAACTGCCCAGAAGTTGAGGTAGAATTTATGTAGAGATGCAAGGCCCTAGGCAAGGGCGACCGGTGACTCAGTTTACCTCTCCTGAAAACCCCATCACCCCCCGAACTTGCTGAGGGCAGCCCACACCCGGTCTGGCGCCCAGGCTCACCCGCAGCAAGAGCATGGCCCGGCCCCGGCGCCACCTCCCCGCGCTCGCCGGGTCTCGGGGTGTGGGAAGCGCGACCACACGCGGACTACTTTGCGCGGACTACTTTGCGCGGACCCTCGGCGGAGGGGCGCAGGGGTGCCGCCACCGCCGGCGGCGGATGGAACTCCTGCGGCGGCCGGAGCCAGTGCGCCTGCGCCGCCGCCCCCGCACTTCCCACCCGTCTGTCTGCGCGTCTGCCCGACCGCCCGTCCACGGGGCTGCTCGCGCGACAGGAGCCGCCGCCGCCTCTGCCCCGCGCCCTTCCTCGCGCAGGTCCTCCCCGTCCGCTCCGGGAGCACTTCCAGGTGAGGACCGGCTTCTGCGGGGACCGGCGGGCTCTCGGGCAGGCCGCGCGTCCGCCTGTCAGCCGCGCCCCCCACCCCCCACCCCGTCTCCCTGAGGACCTGGGGGCGCCGCTGACCAGCCCCCGGTTCGACTGACCCCGGTGGGGACGGCGCCGACTCCCGTCGGCTGCGGCGGGCGGCTCGGCATCGGGTCGCGGCGGCCGGGGACGCGGACCGCCAGGTGTGCTGCTCGCGGAAATGCGGTCCCCCCGGCGGAGGGGCGGGGCCGGGGCGTCCGGGCGGCCTCTCTGGGGGCTCCGGGGGTGGGACCCGAAACCCGCTGGCAGGCCTCGTGCCAGTGCGATGTTCAGCCCTTTCCATCGGGTGGCTCAAATTAATTACTAAAATTCTGCGGCACATTCAAAATAGATATATTTTTGCCGACCTGACAACAAAGTAGGTATAACTTTGATTCATCCACACGGGACGGTTGTTGTATTGGCTGTTATTTTATTTTATTTTATATTTTGTTTACAATCTAAGGGAAAAGAAGTCAGTGCCCCTGACTGGTCGGGGGTTGCATGTTTTAAAAATTCTTGTGGGGACACCGGTTGAAAATCGCTGAACCAGACCAGTGGTCGGCAAACTCATTAGTCAACAGAGCCAAATATCAACAGTACAACGATTGAAATTTCTTTTGAGAGCCAAATTTTTTCAACTTAAACTATATAGGTAGGTACATTGTTATTAACTTAATTAGGGTACTCCTAAGCTGGCCTTTGCTAAAAACGTCCTCAATCTGAGGGGTCGACCTCAGCGAACGTACCCCCACTTCTTCTAACGCCACTTCTTCAAAATAGACTCGCCCAGGCCCAAAACCGACTTCTGCGCATGGGCCACGAAGTTTCAATCACACTGTACGTGCGCGCCCAAACGTGGTATTTTGTGGAAGAGCCACACTCAAGGGGCCAAAGAGCCGCATGTGGCTCGAGAGCCACGGTTTGCCGACCACTGAACTAGACTGACTAGAGATGCACATACATTTCTGTCCCAAGCTTCCTAACTCCAAAACCTGCATCCAGCCCTAAATTTCCCCTTCTGTATCTTGTGATCCTTACCCTAGGGTGACTTCAATAGTTGTACACTATTAGGAAGGGGGAAATATAAACTAGTGACTGATAAAACATCCATACTCTTCATTTAAGCTTGTTTTTTCTCCAGATCTTCATTCCCATGCCGTGCATAGAGAAATAATTCTAGACACTGTACATTTGTGAATCGCATTCCAAGAATATTAATATTTTTCTGATTTCAATTTCAGTTTGTTGCATGTGAAAATTCTCAGGCCAGATTTCTCCCCGGAGAAAAACAGTAGTTTTATAATGGCCAGTGGGAAAATAGAAACCAGTGTATGGACATTTTTAGTCTACAGTCACCTTTTTAGGCATGCACCTAGAGCAGAAACTGCACTTTTACATGTAGTGCCTTGTAACACAGCATTCCTTCCATTTCAGTTTAAGATGGGAACAATTTATTAGCTTTATTTATTCCTGTCATACTGGTTTTGAGAGGAGGGCTGGTTCTGCAGAAATATTTTTTCTTATATTATTTGTACTTCTTGAATTTTTTAAAATTTCTCTATTGAATAAGGTATTACATATGTGTCCTTATCCCCCCATGATCCCCCCGCCATCTGTACTTTTTGAACTTTTAAAAAAATTCTGATATCTGAGTTGGAAGGTTGTTGCTGTGTGTGATATCTGAGAATGGAAAAATGCTAAAGGGCTGAGAACTGATGACACCTTGATTCAGAAGAGGAATGGCTAAACCATTCGGTGGCCTAGAAATTCATTTATGAGCCCTAGGGAATTTTCTCCCAGGTATATCAAAAAGCAGCTGCTGGTTTGTAAGAGTTCTGGAATATGGCACAGCTCAATTCACAGAGAACTTATAAACATGTTCCCTTAAGGTTTGATTCTGTAGCATATCTCTTAGATGATGTTCTTAATAGATACAGAGTCTTCTAAGGCAATCTATGCAAATTATAGGAGCAAGGTGGTCACTAGTCTTTTTTTTAAAATATATTTTATTGATTTTTTTTACAGAGAGGAAGGGAGAGGGACAGAGAGCTAGAAACATCAATGAGAGAGAAATATCGATCAGCTGTCTCCTACACATCCCCTACTGGGGATGTGCCCACAACCAAGGTACATGCCCTTGACTGGAATCGAACCCGGGACCCTTCAGTCCGCAGGCCGACGCTCTATCCACTGAGCCAAATCGGCCAGGGCGTCACTAGTCTTAACCAGTGCTTCTCAGGCCAGACTGGACTTTAAAAACACCTACGCAGGCATCTACCTCATGTTAAATCAGAATCTCTAAGAGGTGAGGGTGGGACTTTGGCATTTCTTACCAGATGAGTTTCACATGCAGCTGGGTTGAGCCAATCATCTAGATCAGGGGTCCTCAAACTTTTTAAACAGGGGGCCAGTTCACTGTCCCTCAGACCGTTGGAGGGCCTGACTATAGTTTAAAAAAAAACTATGAACAAATTCCTATGCACACTGCACATATCTTATTTTGAAGTAAAAAAACAAAACGGGAACAAATACAATATTTGTATTTGCATGTGGCCCGCGGGCCGTAGTTTGAGGACCCCTGATCTAGATGTTGGTCATTATTTATCATTAAAGAAAGAGGTTGGTGTTTGCAGCCTTTTACATGTGAGTGGGGAAGGCAGAACTCTAAGGAGTAGCTTGAGCTTGAACTGAAAACAGTTCCTGAGCACCTGTGTCTGCTGTAGAGGCCCCTGGGAAGTCACTCTGAAAGGTGACACTACCCACAGCCCAGTATGTGTTTGTAGCCAATCTCATTTTGTGAAATGGCTTTGGATATACTGAGACAAACAATAGTTTCATTATGTCCTAAAATTGTTGTATATCTATGTAAAACTTTTTTTTTCATTGACCCAAAACTGGAACATTTTATTGAAGTAAAGTAGTTCAGAATCCAGATAGTTTAGTCACTATTACCACTCACTAATACTCATTTCTAATCATCTGTGGCTAATTCATAACCTGTCCAATACTGCTTCTCTTCTACAGCCATTCAGGGGAACATTCACATTCAATTGCATTCCTGCCTGGGTCAGGAGCCCTGCTCCTTACAGGCTTGCTGAAGATGTTGTTAATGCCTCTGTGATGATGACCTTCTCGATCTCTCTCGATGTTTCTAACTCTCTATCCCTCTCCCTGCCTCTCTGTAAAAAATCAATAAAATATGTATTAAAAAAAAAAAAAGAGGCTTGGCCCTCGCAGCCCCGGCTTTGTCTGGAAGGTCCTCCAGAAGGACATCTGGAAGGTCGTTCAGCTGTTTGGTCTAATTAGCATATCAGCTCTTTCTTACATAGGATTGAGGAAAGTAACCACCTGTTCACCATGCGTGTGTGGGAGGGTGAGCCTTTGACAACAGTGGCATGGTGAGTGACCAAATGTTAAATGAATTTGAATAGGGCTTCCTTGGAAAAGCAAGTCATCACTATATAAAAAACTAATTAGCATATTACTCTTTCATTAGTATAGATTACATATGTCTTCTTTTCCCCCCATTGACCTCTAGTCCTAGAATTTTAAGTAAGTTCTGTAAAAGACCTTGGTGTCATCATTCTTCATAGGCCCTCACTTACAAAGCTCTCTCTCTGAGCTAGGAAAAGCTTGCTGGTAAGTTTAAAATACATTTTCTTAAATATATCTTCAGATGAACTAAATCTGACTGCCTAAAACAAGTAACTTCTTTCCTAGTAAATTATTTAACATGCTAGGCACCGGGATAAGGTTGTGAATGAGCCTGAGAAGAAGACAGATACAAAAGGGAAAATAACCAGCGTCTTCAAAGGCAGAGGCATGAAAACATGGGGGATGTTCAGTGCACCAGAGCAGTGTTCCAGCTCTTCCATAGTCAGTTGGTGTTTTCACCAAGAGTCTTGTTTAAACACAGCTGTAACTCTCTCAGATAGACTACTTACTGTCCCTAAGCCCCTTTTTAAATTTTTTATATTTATTTTTTTTATTTGGATCATTTTCACCCGAGGATATTTTTCCCATTGATTTTTTTAAATATATTTTTGTTGATTTCAGAGAGGAAGGGAGTGGGAGAGATAGAAACATCAATGATGAGAGAGAGTCATTGATTAGCTGCCTCCTGCACACCCGCTACTGGGGATCGAGCCTGCAACCCAGGCATGTGCTTTCAACCGGAATTGAACCCAGGACCCTTCAGTCCACAGGCCGATGCTCTATCCACTGAGCCAAACCAGCTAGGGCATCCCCGTTGATTTTAGAAAGAATGGAAGGGAGGGGGAGAGACAGAGAAACATCAGTGTGAGAGAGCCACATCAGTTAGTTACCTCCCGCACATAACCCGACCAGGAATCAAGCCTGCAACAGAGGTACACGCCCTTGACCGGACTCAAACCCAGGACCTTTCAGTCTGTGGGCCAATGCTCTAACCATTGAGCTCAGGGACTCCTACGGGGATGAGGGCTGGGCCTTCCTGGAGCTTGGCACTGCTCCTGTACCCTGTCAGCCCAGAAAGGCAGGGTGGCCAAGCTGTGCATCTGCCTCAGTTGCAGGACGCCATGCAGCACCCTGCAGAGTCAACACCAAGATGGCTGAGAAGTTGCTGCAGTGGTTCCCGGAGGAGGGCGAGCAGGAGTGCTTCGCAGCCTCTCCCTTCACCTGCTACAACCTGCTTCCCCGAATGTGATGTTGGAGCTGGCCTGGAGGCACAACCTGGTAGACCTGGCCATGACCTGCTTCACCCAGGTGATGAGGGAGGACCTTAGCCAAGTAAGTGCCTGCCCTTGTGTGGCTCCTTGGCCCCTGGCTGTGACTCTGGCTCTGGTCTGCAGAGGCCCTGCAGTGTCTGGTTCGAGGCCAGGCCAGATTGCCCAACCAGCCAGGCTGCTGCTGGGAGAAGCCTCTTGCCTTCGCACTTGATTTTCTGCCCAGTGTTATTATTTCTAGAAAATCACCGTGGGGTGGTGGGGAGCTGGATAGAACTGAGCACTTGCCCTTGCAGTTGTTCCACACAGTGGAGGGGGGCTTAAGGGGGATGCAGTGATTTCACCCACCACCAGAGGGCCCAGGGACAACTGGTGTGGGCCAACTACCTCTCAGCACCAGCTATTGGCAATGGGAGGAGCACTTAATAGGAATGTTAACATGGATTTAAGCCTTTAACGCTTTAATGAGGGAAACAGTCATCCCCTCTACAGCTGCAGACACTGGGGTTCAGGTCCAAAGCTGACAGGTGAAGGGGGCGGAGGGTTTAGACACAAGTCTTCCTGGCCCAGAGGCCATACTTATGTCTTGGCACATCACTTCTGCCACTCCAGATATCACTTGGTGTCCCTGGTGTCCCATTCTGGCTTTCTTTGCAGGTTGATGAGCTGTTTAATGAGGTGACAGTGTCTAATTTCAACTCCATGTGTGTCAAAGCCCTAGGAGTCACTGTCTAGGCCAGTGATGGCAAACCTATGACACGCGTGTCAGAGGTGACACGCGAACTCATTTTTTTGGTTGATTTTTCTTTGTTAAATGGCATTTAAATATATAAAATAAATATCAAAAATATAAATCTTTGTTTTACTATGGTTGCAAATATCAAAAAATTTCTATATGTGACACGGCACCAGAGTTAAGTTAGGATTTTTCAAAATGCTGACACGCCGAGCTCAAAAGGTTCGCCATCACCCAAGTTCAGTAGGTGGCTACCTAGCTGTAGCCAATCTCCAGAGACCCCTGTCATCTGGCCCGATTTGTTTCTAAGTCTGCAGAAAAGCAATCGCTCAACAGTGCCTATTTGCCCTTCGAGCCACATTCCTAACCTTCTTCCAGCCAGATGGAGGCCCACAATGCCAACAAGCCACGGGCCAAGGCTTCTTCCAGTGTGCATGGAAGGGAGGAGCCTCCCAGGGTTAGTATGGGGGTTAGGGAAAAACGGAGGGTGTGGGGCCTGGTGCTACCAGCTTTGGCCTGCAAGGGCTTCCTCTGGGCCATCTCAGGGCCATTCAAGGCCATGGCCATGCTGCAGGAGGAGGGACCCACAAAGTGTGCCTTCTTGCTGGAAGGACCCTGGTCCCTGGCCCAGGGTCCCCAGACACCTTCCCTAGTCCTGGAAAGCAGGAGCTGCCATGGTGCCTGCCCTCAGTCCTGCCCCACATGCCTCTGCTGGCCCCCAGCCAGATGCCTTGTCACCTGGTGGGGAGAGGGGGGTGCTCACGAGGGAGTTCTCTGGCAGTGGTAGAGTGTAGCTCAGGGGTGGGCAAACTTTTTGAGTTGGTAAGGAGTGG